>NW_027207450.1:0-300000 GCF_963455315.2 Globicephala melas | reverse complement strand
CCTAACCCTAACCCTTCCCCGAAGCCTGACCCTCAGCCGTCCCCTAATCCTAACCCGTACGCTGACACTAACCCGCGCCCTCACACGTACGCTCCCCCTAGAGCGTTGTCGTACCCTCACCTGGACCCTGAACCGTCCCCGTCCCCTAACCCTAACCCTAGCCCGAACCCTAACCCTAACCCTTCCCCGAAGCCTGACCCTCAGCCGTCCCCTAATCCTAACCCGTACGCTGACACTAACCCGCGCCCTCACACGTACGCTCCCCCTAGAGCGTTGTCGTACCCTCACCTGGACCCTGAACCGTCCCCGTCCCCTAACCCTAACCCTAGCCCGAACCCTAACCCTAACCCTTCCCCGAAGCCTGACCCTCAGCCGTCCCCTAATCCTAACCCGTACGCTGACACTAACCCGCGCCCTCACACGTACGCTCCCCCTAGAGCGTTGTCGTATCCTCACCTGGACCCTGAACCGTCCCCGTCCCCTAACCCTAACCCTAGCCCGAACCCTAACCCTAACCCTTCCCCGAAGCCTGACCCTCAGCCGTCCCCTAATCCTAACCCGTACGCTGACACTAACCCGCGCCCTCACACGTACGCTCCCCCTAGAGCGTTGTCGTACCCTCACCTGGACCCTGAACCGTCCCCGTCCCCTAACCCTAACCCTAGCCCGAACCCTAACCCTAACCCTTCCCCGAAGCCTGACACTCAGCCGTCCCCTAATCCTAACCCGTACGCTGACACTAACCCGCGCCCTCACACGTACGCTCCCCCTAGAGCGTTGTCGTACCCTCACCTGGACCCTGAACCGTCCCCGTCCCCTAACCCTAACCCTAGCCCGAACCCTAACCCTAACCCTTCCCCGAAGCCTGACACTCAGCCGTCCCCTAATCCTAACCCGTACGCTGACACTAACCCGCGCCCTCACACGTACGCTCCCCCTAGAGCGTTGTCGTACCCTCACCTGGACCCTAAACCGTCCCCGTCCCCTAACCCTAACCCTAGCCCGAACCCTAACCCTAACCCTTCCCCGAAGCCTGACCCTCAGCCGTCCCCTAATCCTAACCCGTACGCTGACACTAACCCGCGCCCTCACACGTACGCTCCCCCTAGAGCGTTGTCGTACCCTCACCTGGACCCTAAACCGTCCCCGTCCCCTTAACCTAACCCTAGCCCGAACCCTACCCCTAACCCTTCCCCGAAGCCTGACCCTCAGCCGTCCCCTAATCCTAACCCGTACGCTGACACTAACCCGCGCCCTCACACGTACGCTCCCCCTAGAGCGTTGTCGTACCCTCACCTGGACCCTAAACCGTCCCCGTCCCCTAACCCTAACCCTAGCCCGAACCCTAACCCTAACCCTTCCCCGAAGCCTGACCCTCAGCCGTCCCCTATTCCTAACCCGTACGCTGACACTAACCCGCGCCCTCACATGTACGCTCCCCCTAGAGCGTTGTCGTACCCTCACCTGGACCCTAAACCGTCCCCGTCCCCTAACCCTAACCCTAGCCCGAACCCTAACCCTAACCCTTCCCCGAAGCCTGACCCTCAGCCGTCCCCTAATCCTAACCCGTACGCTGACACTAACCCGCGCCCTCACACGTACGCTCCCCCTAGAGCGTTGTCGTACCCTCACCTGGACCCTAAACCGTCCCCGTCCCCTAACCCTAACCCTAGGCCGAACCCTAACCCTAACCCTTCCCCGAAGCCTGACCCTCAGCCGTCCCCTAATCCTAACCCGTACGCTGACACTAACCCGCGCCCTCACACGTACGCTCCCCCTAGAGCGTTGTCGTACCCTCACCTGGACCCTAAACCGTCCCCGTCCCCTAACCCTAACCCTAGCCCGAACCCTAATCCTAACCCTTCCCCGAAGCCTGGCCCTCAGCCGTCCCCTAATCCTAACCCGTACGCTGACACTAACCCGCGCCCTCACACGTACGCTCCCCCTAGAGCGTTGTCGTACCCTCACCTAGACCCTAAACCGTCCCCGT
Organism: Globicephala melas; assembly: GCF_963455315.2. NCBI lineage: Eukaryota > Metazoa > Chordata > Mammalia > Artiodactyla > Delphinidae > Globicephala > Globicephala melas. The sequence goes on along the minus strand of NW_027207450.1, from coordinate 298,010 downwards.
CCCCTAACCCTAACCCTAGGCCGAACCCTAACCCTAACCCTTCCCCGAAGCCTGACCCTCAGCCGTCCCCTAATCCTAACCCGTACGCTGACACTAACCCGCGCCCTCACACGTACGCTCCCCCTAGAGCGTTGTCGTACCCTCACCTGGACCCTAAACCGTCCCCGTCCCCTAACCCTAACCCTAGCCCGAACCCTAACTCTAACCCTTCCCCGAAGCCTGACCCTCAGCCGTCCCCTAATCCTAACCCGTACGCTGACACTAACCCGCGCCCTCACACGTACGCTCCCCCTAGAGCGTTGTCGTACCGTCACCTGGACCCTAAACCGTCCCCGTCCCCTAACCCTAACCCTAGCCCGAACCCTAACCCTAACCCTTCCCCGAAGCCTGACCCTCAGCCGTCCCCTAATCCTAACCCGTACGCTGACACTAACCCGCGCCCTCACACGTACGCTCCCCCTAGAGCGTTGTCGTACCCTCACCTGGACCCTAAACCGTCCCCGTCCCCTAACCCTAACCCTAGCCCGAACCCTAACCCTAACCCTTCCCCGAAGCCTGACCCTCAGCCGTCCCCTAATCCTAACCCGTACGCTGACACTAACCCGCGCCCTCACACGTACGCTCCCCCTAAAGCGTTGTCGTACCCTCACCTGGACCCTAAACCGTCCCCGTCCCCTAACCCTAACCCTACCCCGAACCCTAACCCTAAACCTTCCCCGAAGCCTGACCCTCAGCCGTCCTCTAATCCTAACCCGTACGCTGACACTAACACGCGCCCTCACATGTACGCTCCCCCTAGAGCGTTGTCGTACCCTCACCTGGACCCTGAACCGTCCCCGTCCCCTAACCCTAACCCTAGCCCGAACCCTAACCCTAACCCTTCCCCGAAGCCTGACCCTCAGCCGTCCCCTAATCCTAACCCGTACGCTGACACTAACCCGCGCCCTCACACGTACGCTCCCCCTAGAGCGTTGTCGTACCCTCACCTGGACCCTAAACCGTCCCCGTCCCCTAACCCTAACCCTAGGCCGAACCCTAACTCTAACCCTTCCCCGAAGCCTGACCCTCAGCCGTCCCCTAATCCTAACCCGTACGCTGACACTAACCCGCACCCTCACACGTACGCTCCCCCTAGAGCGTTGTCGTACCCTCACCTGGACCCTAAACCGTCCCCGTCCCCTAACCCTAACCCTAGCCCGAACCCTAACCCTAACCCTTCCCCGAAGCCTGACCCTCAGCCGTCCCCTAATCCTAACCCGTACGCTGACACTAACCCGTGCCCTCACACGTACGCTCCCCCTAGAGCGTTGTCGTACCCTCACCTGTACCCTGAACCGTCCCCGTCCCCTAACCCTAACCCTAGCCCGAACCCTAACCCTAACCCTTCCCCGAAGCCTGACCCTCAGCCGTCCCCTAATCCTAACCCGTACGCTGACACTAACCCGCGCCCTCACACGTACGCTCCCCCTAGAGCGTTGTCGTACCCTCACCTGGACCCTGAACCGTCCCCGTCCCCTAACCCTAACCCTAGCCCGAACCCTAACCCTAACCCTTCCCCGAAGCCTGACCCTCAGCCGTCCCCTAATCCTAACCCGTACGCTGACACTAACCCGCGCCCTCACACGTACGCTCCCCCTAGAGCGTTGTCGTACCCTCACCTGGACCCTGAACCGTCCCCGTCCCCTAACCCTAACCCTAGCCCGAACCCTAACCCTAACCCTTCCCCGAAGCCTGACCCTCAGCCGTCCCCTAATCCTAACCCGTACGCTGACACTAACCCGCGCCCTCACACGTACGCTCCCCCTAGAGCGTTGTCGTACCCTCACCTGGACCCTGAACCGTCCCCGTCCCCTAACCCTAACCCTAGCCCGAACCCTAACCCTAACCCTTCCCCGAAGCCTGACACTCAGCCGTCCCCTAATCCTAACCCGTACGCTGACACTAACCCGCGCCCTCACACGTACGCTCCCCCTAGAGCGTTGTCGTACCCTCACCTGGACCCTGAACCGTCCCCGTCCCCTAACCCTAACCCTAGCCCGAACCCTAACCCTAACCCTTCCCCGAAGCCTGACACTCAGCCGTCCCCTAATCCTAACCCGTACGCTGACACTAACCCGCGCCCTCACACGTACGCTCCCCCTAGAGCGTTGTCGTACCCTCACCTGGACCCTAAACCGTCCCCGTCCCCTAACCCTAACCCTAGCCCGAACCCTAACCCTAACCCTTCCCCGAAGCCTGACCCTCAGCCGTCCCCTAATCCTAACCCGTACGCTGACACTAACCCGCGCCCTCACACGTACGCTCCCCCTAGAGCGTTGTCGTACCCTCACCTGGACCCTAAACCGTCCCCGTCCCCTAAACCTAACCCTAGCCCGAACCCTACCCCTAACCCTTCCCCGAAGCCTGACCCTCAGCCGTCCCCTAATCCTAACCCGTACGCTGACACTAACCCGCGCCCTCACACGTATGCTCCCCCTAGAGCGTTGTCGTACCCTCACCTGGACCCTAAACCGTCCCCGTCCCCTAACCCTAACCCTAGCCCGAACCCTAACCCTAACCCTTCCCCGAAGCCTGACCCTCAGCCGTCCCCTATTCCTAACCCGTACGCTGACACTAACCCGCGCCCTCACATGTATGCTCCCCCTAGAGCGTTGTCGTACCCTCACCTGGACCCTAAACCGTCCCCGTCCCCTAACCCTAACCCTAGCCCGAACCCTAACCCTAACCCTTCCCCGAAGCCTGACCCTCAGCCGTCCCCTAATCCTAACCCGTACGCTGACACTAACCCGCGCCCTCACACGTACGCTCCCCCTAGAGCGTTGTCGTACCCTCACCTGGACCCTAAACCGTCCCCGTCCCCTAACCCTAACCCTAGGCCGAACCCTAACCCTAACCCTTCCCCGAAGCCTGACCCTCAGCCGTCCCCTAATCCTAACCCGTACGCTGACACTAACCCGCGCCCTCACACGTACGCTCCCCCTAGAGCGTTGTCGTACCCTCACCTGGACCCTAAACCGTCCCCGTCCCCTAACCCTAACGCTAGCCCGAACCCTAATCCTAACCCTTCCCCGAAGCCTGGCCCTCAGCCGTCCCCTAATCCTAACCCGTACGCTGACACTAACCCGCGCCCTCACACGTACGCTCCCCCTAGAGCGTTGTCGTACCCTCACCTAGACCCTAAACCGTCCCCGTCCCCTAACCCTAACCCTAGGCCGAACCCTAACCCTAACCCTTCCCCGAAGCCTGACCCTCAGCCGTCCCCTAATCCTAACCCGTACGCTGACACTAACCCGCGCCCTCACACGTACGCTCCCCCTAGAGCGTTGTCGTACCCTCACCTGGACCCTAAACCGTCCCCGTCCCCTAACCCTAACCCTAGCCCGAACCCTAACCCTAACCCTTCCCCGAAGCCTGACCCTCAGCCGTCCCCTAATCCTAACCCGTACGCTGACACTAACCCGCGCCCTCACACGTACGCTCCCCCTAGAGCGTTGTCGTACCCTCACCTGGACCCTAAACCGTCCCCGTCCCCTAACCCTAACCCTAGCCCGAACCCTAACCCTAACCCTTCCCCGAAGCCTGACCCTCAGCCGTCCCCTAATCCTAACCCGTACACTGACACTAACCCGCGCCCTCACACGTACGCTCCCCCTAGAGCGTTGTCGTACCCTCACCTGGACCCTGAACCGTCCCCGTCCCCTAACCCTAACCCTAGCCCGAACCCTAACCCTAACCCTTCCCCGAAGCCTGACCCTCAGCCGTCCCCTAATCCTAACCCGTACGCTGACACTAACCCGCGCCCTCACATGTACGCTCCCCCTAGAGCGTTGTCGTACCCTCACCTGGACCCTGAACCGTCCCTGTCCCCTAACCCTAACCCTAGCCCGAACCCTAACCCTAACCCTTCCCCGAAGCCTGACACTCAGCCGTCCCCTAATCCTAACCCGTACGCTGACACTAACCCGCGCCCTCACACGTACGCTCCCCCTAGAGCGTTGTCGTACCCTCACCTGGACCCTGAACCGTCCCCGTCCCCTAACCCTAACCCTAGCCCGAACCCTAACCCTAACCCTTCCCCGAAGCCTGACACTCAGCCGTCCCCTAATCCTAACCCGTACGCTGACACTAACCCGCGCCCTCACACGTACGCTCCCCCTAGAGCGTTGTCGTACCCTCACCTGGAGCCTGAACCGTCCCCGTCCCCTAACCCTAACCCTAGCCCGAACCCTAACCCTAACCCTTCCCCGAAGCCTGACCCTCAGCCGTCCCCTAAATCTAACCCGTACGCTGACACTAACCCGCGCCCTCACACGTACGCTCCCCCTAGAGCGTTGTCGTACCCTCACCTGGACCCTAAACCGTCCCCGTCCCCTAACCCTAACCCTAGCCCGAACCCTAACCCTAACCCTTCCCCGAAGCCTGACCCTCAGCCGTCCCCTAATCCTAACCCGTACGCTGACACTAACCCGCGCCCTCACACGTACGCTCCCCCTAGAGCGTTGTCGTACCCTCACCTGGACCCTAAACCGTCCCCGTCCCCTAACCCTAACCCTAGGCCGAACCCTAACCCTAACCCTTCCCCGAAGCCTGACCCTCAGCCGTCCCCTAATCCTAACCCGTACGCTGACACTAACCCGCGCCCTCACACGTATGCTCCCCCTAGAGCGTTGTCGTACCCTCACCTGGACCCTGAACCGTCCCCGTCCCCTAACCCTAACCCTAGCCCGAACCCTAACCCTAACCCTTCCCCGAAGCCTGACCCTCAGCCGTCTCCTAATCCTAACCCGTACGCTGACACTAACCCGCGCCCTCACACGTACGCTCCCCCTAGAGCGTTATCGTACCCTCACCTGGACCCTGAACCGTCCCCGTCCCCTAACCCTAACCCTAGCCCGAACCCTAACCCTAACCCTTCCCCGAAGCCTGACCCTCAGCCGTCCCCTAATCCTAACCCGTACGCTGACACTAACCCGCGCCCTCACACGTACGCTCCCCCTAGAGCGTTGTCGTACCCTCACCTGGACCCTGAACCGTCCCCGTCCCCTAACCCTAACCCTAGCCCGAACCCTAACCCTAACCCTTCCCCGAAGCCTGACCCTCAGCCATCCCCTAATCCTAACCCGTACGCTGACACTAAACCGCGCCCTCACACGTACGCTCCCCCTAGAGCGTTGTCGTACCCTCACCTGGACCCTGAACCGTCCCCGTCCCCTAACCCTAACCCTAGCCCGAACCCTAACCCTAACCCTTCCCCGAAGCCTGACCCTCAGCCGTCCCCTAAATCTAACCCGTACGCTGACACTAACCCGTGCCCTCACACGTACGCTCCCCCTAGAGCGTTGTCGTACCCTCACCTGGACCCTAAACCGTCCACGTCCCCTAACCCTAACCCTAGCCCGAACCCTAACCCTAACCCTTCCCCGAAGCCTGACCCTCAGCCGTCCCCTAATCCTAACCCGTACGCTGACACTAACCCGCGCCCTCACACGTACGCTCCCCCTAGAGCGTTGTCGTACCCTCACCTGGACCCTAAACCGTCCCCGTCCCCTAACCCTAACCCTAGGCCGAACCCTAACCCTAACCCTTCCCCGAAGCCTGACCCTCAGCCGTCCCCTAATCCTAACCCGTACGCTGACACTAACCCACGCCCTCACACGTACGCTCCCCCTAGAGCGTTGTCGTACCCTCACCTGGACCCTAAACCGTCCCCGTCCCCTAACCCTAACCCTAGCCCGAACCCTAACCCTAACCCTTCCCCGAAGCCTGACCCTCAGCCGTCCCCTAATCCTAACCCGTACGCTGACACTAACCCGCGCCCTCACACGTACGCTCCCCCTAGAGCGTTGTCGTACCCTCACCTGGACCCTGAACCGTCCCCGTCCCCTAACCCTAACCCTAGCCCGAACCCTAACCCTAACCCTTCCCCGAAGCCTGACACTCAGCCGTCCCCTAATCCTAACCCGTACGCTGACACTAACCCGCGCCCTCACACGTACGCTCCCCCTAGAGCGTTGTCGTACCCTCACCTGGACCCTAAACCGTCCCCGTCCCCTAACCCTAACCCTAGGCCGAACCCTAACCCTAACCCTTCCCCGAAGCCTGACCCTCAGCCGTCCCCTAATCCTAACCCGTACGCTGACACTAACCCGCGCCCTCACACGTATGCTCCCCCTAGAGCGTTGTCGTACACTCACCTGGACCCTGAACCGTCCCCGTCCCCTAACCCTAACCCTAGCCCGAACCCTAACCCTAACCCTTCCCCGAAGCCTGACCCTCAGCCGTCTCCTAATCCTAACCCGTACGCTGACACTAACCCGCGCCCTCACACGTACGCTCCCCCTAGAGCGTTGTCGTACACTCACCTGGACCCTGAACCGTCCCCGTCCCCTAACCCTAACCCTAGCCCGAACCCTAACACTAACCCTTCCCCGAAGCCTGACCCTCAGCCGTCCCCTAATCCTAACCCGTACGCTGACACTAACCCACGCCCTCACACGTACGCTCCCCCTAGAGCGTTGTCGTACCCTCACCTGGACCCTGAACCGTCCCCGTCCCCTAACCCTAACCCTAGCCCGAACCCTAACCCTAACCCTTCCCCGAAGCCTGACCCTCAGCCGTCCCCTAATCCTAACCCGTACGCTGACACTAACCCGCGCCCTCACACGTACGCTCCCCCTAGAGCGTTGTCGTACCCTCACCTGGACCCTAAACCGTCCCCGTCCCCTAACCCTAACCCTAGCCCGAACCCTAACCCTAACCCTTCCCCGAAGCCTGACCCTCAGCCGTCCCCTAATCCTAACCCGTACGCTGACACTAACCCGCGCCCTCACACGTACGCTCCCCCTAGAGCGTTGTCGTACCCTCACCTGGACCCTAAACCGTCCCCGTCCCCTAAACCTAACCCTAGCCCGAACCCTACCCCTAACCCTTCCCCGAAGCCTGACCCTCAGCCGTCCCCTAATCCTAACCCGTACGCTGACACTAACCCGCGCCCTCACACGTACGCTCCCCCTAGAGCGTTGTCGTACCCTCACCTGGACCCTGAACCGTCCCCGTCCCCTAACCCTAACCCTAGCCCGAACCCTAACCCTAACCCTTCCCCGAAGCCTGACCCTCAGCCGTCCCCTATTCCTAACCCGTACGCTGACACTAACCCGCGCCCTCACACGTATGCTCCCCCTAGAGCGTTGTCGTACCCTCACCTGGACCCTAAACCGTCCCCGTCCCCTAACCCTAACCCTAGCCCGAACCCTAACTCTAACCCTTCCCCGAAGCCTGACCCTCAGCCGTCCCCTAATCCTAACCCGTACGCTGACACTAACCCGCGCCCTCACACGTACGCTCCCCCTAGAGCGTTGTCGTACCCTCACCTGGACCCTAAACCGTCCCCGTCCCCTAACCCTAACCCTAGGCCGAACCCTAACCCTAACCCTTCCCCGAAGCCTGACCCTCAGCCGTCCCCTAATCCTAACCCGTACGCTGACACTAACCCGCGCCCTCACACGTACGCTCCCCCTAGAGCGTTGTCGTACCCTCACCTGGACCCTAAACCGTCCCCGTCCCCTAACCCTAACCCTAGGCCGAACCCTAACCCTAACCCTTCCCCGAAGCCTGACCCTCAGCCGTCCCCTAATCCTAACCCGTACGCTGACACTAACCCGCGCCCTCACACGTACGCTCCCCCTAGAGCGTTGTCGTACCCTCACCTGGACCCTAAACCGTCCCCGTCCCCTAACCCTAACCCTAGGCCGAACCCTAACCCTAACCCTTCCCCGAAGCCTGACCCTCAGCCGTCCCCTAATCCTAACCCGTACGCTGACACTAACCCACGCCCTCACACGTACGCTCCCCCTAGAGCGTTGTCGTACCCTCACCTGGACCCTAAACCGTCCCCGTCCCCTAACCCTAACCCTAGCCCGAACCCTAACCCTAACCCTTCCCCGAAGCCTGACCCTCAGCCGTCCCCTAATCCTAACCCGTACGCTGACACTAACCCGCGCCCTCACACGTACGCTCCCCCTAGAGCGTTGTCGTACCCTCACCTGGACCCTAAACCGTCCCCGTCCCCTAACCCTAACCCTAGCCCGAACCCTAACCCTAACCCTTCCCCGAAGCCTGACCCTCAGCCGTCCCCTAATCCTAACCCGTACGCTGACACTAACCCGCGCCCTCACACGTACGCTCCCCCTAAAGCGTTGTCGTACCCTCACCTGGACCCTAAACCGTCCCCATCCCCTAACCCTAACCCTACCCCGAACCCTAACCCTAACCCTTCCCCGAAGCCTGACCCTCAGCCGTCCCCTAATCCTAACCCGTACGCTGACACTAACACGCGCCCTCACACGTACGCTCCCCCTAGAGCGTTGTCGTACCCTCACCTGGACCCTGAACCGTCCCCGTCCCCTAACCCTAACCCTAGCCCGAACCCTAACCCTAACCCTTCCCCGAAGCCTGACCCTCAGCCGTCCCCTAATCCTAACCCGTACGCTGACACTAACCCGCGCCCTCACACGTACGCTCCCCCTAGAGCGTTGTCGTACCCTCACCTGGACCCTGAACCGTCCCCGTCCCCTAACCCTAACCCTAGCCCGAACCCTAACCCTAACCCTTCCCCGAAGCCTGACCCTCAGCCATCCCCTAATCCTAACCCGTACGCTGACACTAACCCGCGCCCTCACACGTACGCTCCCCCTAGAGCGTTGTCGTACCCTCACCTGGACCCTGAACCGTCCCCGTCCCCTAACCCTAACCCTAGCCCGAACCCTAACCCTAACCCTTCCCCGAAGCCTGACCCTCAGCCGTCCCCTAAATCTAACCCGTACGCTGACACTAACCCGTGCCCTCACACGTACGCTCCCCCTAGAGCGTTGTCGTACCCTCACCTGGACCCTAAACCGTCCACGTCCCCTAACCCTAACCCTAGCCCGAACCCTAACCCTAACCCTTCCCCGAAGCCTGACGCTCAGCCGTCCCCTAATCCTAACCCGTACGCTGACACTAACCCGCGCCCTCACACGTACGCTCCCCTTAGAGTGTTGTCGTACCCTCACCTGGACCCTAAACCGTCCCCGTCCCCTAACCCTAACCCTAAGCCGAACCCTAACCCTAACCCTTCCCCGAAGCCTGACCCTCAGCCGTCCCCTAATCCTAACCCGTACGCTGACACTAACCCGCGCCCTCACACGTACGCTCCCCCTAGAGCGTTGTCGTACCCTCACCTGGACCCTAAACCGTCCCCGTCCCCTAACCCTAACCCTAGCCCGAACCCTAACACTAACCCTTCCCCGAAGCCTGACCCTCAGCCGTCCCCTAATCCTAACCCGTACGCTGACACTAACCCGCGCCCTCACACGTACGCTCCCCCTAGAGCGTTGTCGTACCCTCACCTGGACCCTAAACCGTCCCCGTCCCCTAACCCTAACCCTAGCCCGAACCCTAACCCTAACCCTTCCCCGAAGCCTGACCCTCAGCCGTCCCCTATTCCTAACCCGTACGCTGACACTAACCCGCGCCCTCACACGTACGCTCCCCCTAGAGCGTTGTCGTACCCTCACCTGGACCCTAAACCGTCCCCGTCCCCTAACCCTAACCCTAGCCCGAACCCTACCCCTAACCCTTCCCCGAAGCCTGACCCTCAGCCGTCCCCTAATCCTAACCCGTACGCTGACACTAACCCGCGCCCTCACACGTACGCTCCCCCTAGAGCGTTGTCGTTCCCTCACCTGGACCCTAAACCGTCCCCGTCCCCTAACCCTAACCCTAGCCCGAAACCTAACCCTAACCCTTCCCCGAAGCCTGACCCTCAGCCGTCCCCTATTCCTAACCCGTACGCTGACACTAACCCGCGCCCTCACACGTATGCTCCCCCTAGAGCGTTGTCGTACCCTCACCTGGACCCTAAACCGTCCCCGTCCCCTAACCCTAACCCTAGCCCGAACCCTAACCCTAACCCTTCCCCGAAGCCTGACCCTCAGCCGTCCCCTAATCCTAACCCGTACGCTGACACTAACCCGCGCCCTCACACGTACGCTCCCCCTAGAGCGTTGTCGTACCCTCACCTGGACCCTAAACCGTACCCGTCCCCTAACCCTAACCCTAGGCCGAACCCTAACCCTAACCCTTCCCCGAAGCCTGACCCTCAGCCGTCCCCTAATCCTAACCCGTACGCTGACACTAACCCGCGCCCTCACACGTACGCTCCCCCTAGAGCGTTGTCGTACCCTCACCTGGACCCTAAACCGTCCCCGTCCCCTAACCCTAACCCTAGCCCGAACCCTAATCCTAACCCTTCCCCGAAGCCTGGCCCTCAGCCGTCCCCTAATCCTAACCCGTACGCTGACACTAACCCGCGCCCTCACACGTACGCTCCCCCTAGAGCGTTGTCGTACCCTCACCTGGACCCTAAACCGTCCCCGTCCCCTAACCCTAACCCTAGGCCGAACCCTAACCCTAACCCTTCCCCGAAGCCTGACCCTCAGCCGTCCCCTAATCCTAACCCGTACGCTGACACTAACCCACGCCCTCACACGTACGCTCCCCCTAGAGCGTTGTCGTACCCTCACCTGGACCCTAAACCGTCCCCGTCCCCTAACCCTAACCCTAGCCCGAACCCTAACCCTAACCCTTCCCCGAAGCCTGACCCTCAGCCGTCCCCTAATCCTAACCCGTACGCTGACACTAACCCGCGCCCTCACACGTACGCTCCCCCTAGAGCGTTGTCGTACCCTCACCTGGACCCTGAACCGTCCCCGTCCCCTAACCCTAACCCTAGCCCGAACCCTAACCCTAACCCTTCCCCGAAGCCTGACACTCAGCCGTCCCCTAATCCTAACCCGTACGCTGACACTAACCCGCGCCCTCACACGTACGCTCCCCCTAGAGTGTTGTCGTACCCTCACCTGGACCCTAAACCGTCCCCGTCCCCTAACCCTAACCCTAGGCCGAACCCTAACCCTAACCCTTCCCCGAAGCCTGACCCTCAGCCGTCCCCTAATCCTAACCCGTACGCTGACACTAACCCGCGCCCTCACACGTATGCTCCCCCTAGAGCGTTGTCGTACACTCACCTGGACCCTGAACCGTCCCCGTCCCCTAACCCTAACCCTAGCCCGAACCCTAACCCTAACCCTTCCCCGAAGCCTGACCCTCAGCCGTCTCCTAATCCTAACCCGTACGCTGACACTAACCCGCGCCCTCACACGTACGCTCCCCCTAGAGCGTTGTCGTACACTCACCTGGACCCTGAACCGTCCCCGTCCCCTAACCCTAACCCTAGCCCGAACCCTAACACTAACCCTTCCCCGAAGCCTGACCCTCAGCCGTCCCCTAATCCTAACCCGTACGCTGACACTAACCCACGCCCTCACACGTACGCTCCCCCTAGAGCGTTGTCGTACCCTCACCTGGACCCTGAACCGTCCCCGTCCCCTAACCCTAACCCTAGCCCGAACCCTAACCCTAACCCTTCCCCGAAGCCTGACCCTCAGCCGTCCCCTAATCCTAACCCGTACGCTGACACTAACCCGCGCCCTCACACGTACGCTCCCCCTAGAGCGTTGTCGTACCCTCACCTGGACCCTAAACCGTCCCCGTCCCCTAACCCTAACCCTAGCCCGAACCCTAACCCTAACCCTTCCCCGAAGCCTGACCCTCAGCCGTCCCCTAATCCTAACCCGTACGCTGACACTAACCCGCGCCCTCACACGTACGCTCCCCCTAGAGCGTTGTCGTACCCTCACCTGGACCCTAAACCGTCCCCGTCCCCTAAACCTAACCCTAGCCCGAACCCTACCCCTAACCCTTCCCCGAAGCCTGACCCTCAGCCGTCCCCTAATCCTAACCCGTACGCTGACACTAACCCGCGCCCTCACACGTACGCTCCCCCTAGAGCGTTGTCGTACCCTCACCTGGACCCTGAACCGTCCCCGTCCCCTAACCCTAACCCTAGCCCGAACCCTAACCCTAACCCTTCCCCGAAGCCTGACCCTCAGCCGTCCCCTATTCCTAACCCGTACGCTGACACTAACCCGCGCCCTCACACGTATGCTCCCCCTAGAGCGTTGTCGTACCCTCACCTGGACCCTAAACCGTCCCCGTCCCCTAACCCTAACCCTAGCCCGAACCCTAACCCTAACCCTTCCCCGAAGCCTGACCCTCAGCCGTCCCCTAATCCTAACCCGTACGCTGACACTAACCCGCGCCCTCACACGTACGCTCCCCCTAGAGCGTTGTCGTACCCTCACCTGGACCCTAAACCGTCCCCGTCCCCTAACCCTAACCCTAGGCCGAACCCTAACCCTAACCCTTCCCCGAAGCCTGACCCTCAGCCGTCCCCTAATCCTAACCCGTACGCTGACACTAACCCGCGCCCTCACACGTACGCTCCCCCTAGAGCGTTGTCGTACCCTCACCTGGACCCTAAACCGTCCCCGTCCCCTAACCCTAACCCTAGGCCGAACCCTAACCCTAACCCTTCCCCGAAGCCTGACCCTCAGCCGTCCCCTAATCCTAACCCGTACGCTGACACTAACCCGCGCCCTCACACGTACGCTCCCCCTAGAGCGTTGTCGTACCCTCACCTGGACCCTAAACCGTCCCCGTCCCCTAACCCTAACCCTAGGCCGAACCCTAACCCTAACCCTTCCCCGAAGCCTGACCCTCAGCCGTCCCCTAATCCTAACCCGTACGCTGACACTAACCCACGCCCTCACACGTACGCTCCCCCTAGAGCGTTGTCGTACCCTCACCTGGACCCTAAACCGTCCCCGTCCCCTAACCCTAACCCTAGCCCGAACCCTACCCCTAACCCTTCCCCGAAGCCTGACCCTCAGCCGTCCCCTAATCCTAACCCGTACGCTGACACTAACCCGCGCCCTCACACGTACGCTCCCCCTAGAGCGTTGTCGTACCCTCACCTGGACCCTAAACCGTCCCCGTCCCCTAACCCTAACCCTAGCCCGAACCCTAACCCTAACCCTTCCCCGAAGCCTGACCCTCAGCCGTCCCCTATTCCTAACCCGTACGCTGACACTAACCCGCGCCCTCACACGTATGCTCCCCCTAGAGCGTTGTCGTACCCTCACCTGGACCCTAAACCGTCCCCGTCCCCTAACCCTAACCCTAGCCCGAACCCTAACCCTAACCCTTCCCCGAAGCCTGACCCTCAGCCGTCCCCTAATCCTAACCCGTACGCTGACACTAACCCGCGCCCTCACACGTACGCTCCCCCTAGAGCGTTGTCGTACCCTCACCTGGACCCTAAACCGTCCCCGTCCCCTAACCCTAACCCTAGGCCGAACCCTAACCCTAACCCTTCCCCGAAGCCTGACCCTCAGCCGTCCCCTAATCCTAACCCGTACGCTGACACTAACCCGCGCCCTCACACGTACGCTCCCCCTAGAGCGTTGTCGTACCCTCACCTGGACCCTAAACCGTCCCCGTCCCCTAACCCTAACCCTAGCCCGAACCCTAATCCTAACCCTTCCCCGAAGCCTGGCCCTCAGCCGTCCCCTAATCCTAACCCGTACGCTGACACTAACCCGCGCCCTCACACGTACGCTCCCCCTAGAGCGTTGTCGTACCCTCACCTGGACCCTAAACCGTCCCCGTCCCCTAACCCTAACCCTAGGCCGAACCCTAACCCTAACCCTTCCCCGAAGCCTGACCCTCAGCCGTCCCCTAATCCTAACCCGTACGCTGACACTAACCCACGCCCTCACACGTACGCTCCCCCTAGAGCGTTGTCGTACCCTCACCTGGACCCTAAACCGTCCCCGTCCCCTAACCCTAACCCTAGCCCGAACCCTAACCCTAACCCTTCCCCGAAGCCTGACCCTCAGCCGTCCCCTAATCCTAACCCGTACGCTGACACTAACCCGCGCCCTCACACGTACGCTCCCCCTAGAGCGTTGTCGTACCCTCACCTGGACCCTAAACCGTCCCCGTCCCCTAACCCTAACCCTAGCCCGAACCCTAACCCTAACCCTTCCCCGAAGCCTGACCCTCAGCCGTCCCCTAATCCTAACCCGTACGCTGACACTAACCCGCGCCCTCACACGTACGCTCCCCCTAAAGCGTTGTCGTACCCTCACCTGGACCCTAAACCGTCCCCGTCCCCTAACCCTAACCCTACCCCGAACCCTAACCCTAACCCTTCCCCGAAGCCTGACCCTCAGCCGTCCCCTAATCCTAACCCGTACGCTGACACTAACACGCGCCCTCACACGTACGCTCCCCCTAGAGCGTTGTCGTACCCTCACCTGGACCCTGAACCGTCCCCGTCCCCTAACCCTAACCCTAGCCCGAACCCTAACCCTAACCCTTCCCCGAAGCCTGACCCTCAGCCGTCCCCTAATCCTAACCCGTACGCTGACACTAACCCGCGCCCTCACACGTACGCTCCCCCTAGAGCGTTGTCGTACCCTCACCTGGACCCTGAACCGTCCCCGTCCCCTAACCCTAACCCTAGCCCGAACCCTAACCCTAACCCTTCCCCGAAGCCTGACCCTCAGCCGTCCCCTAATCCTAACCCGTACACTGACACTAACCCGCGCCCTCACACGTACGCTCCCCCTAGAGCGTTGTCGTACCCTCACCTGGACCCTGAACCGTCCCCGTCCCCTAACCCTAACCCTAGCCCGAACCCTAACCCTAACCCTTCCCCGAAGCCTGACCCTCAGCCGTCCCCTAATCCTAACCCGTACGCTGACACTAACCCGCGCCCTCACACGTACGCTCCCCCTAGAGCGTTGTCGTACCCTCACCTGGACCCTGAACCGTCCCCGTCCCCTAACCCTAACCCTAGCCCGAACCCTAACCCTAACCCTTCCCCGAAGCCTGACCCTCAGCCGTCCCCTAATCCTAACCCGTACGCTGACACTAACCCGCGCCCTCACACGTACGCTCCCCCTAGAGCGTTGTCGTACCCTCACCTGGACCCTGAACCGTCCCCGTCCCCTAACCCTAACCCTAGCCCGAACCCTAACCCTAACCCTTCCCCGAAGCCTGACCCTCAGCCGTCCCCTAATCCTAACCCGTACGCTGACACTAACCCGCGCCCTCACACGTACGCTCCCCCTAGAGCGTTGTCGTACCCTCACCTGGACCCTGAACCGTCCCCGTCCCCTAACCCTAACCCTAGCCCGAACCCTAACCCTAACCCTTCCCCGAAGCCTGACACTCAGCCGTCCCCTAATCCTAACCCGTACGCTGACACTAACCCGCGCCCTCACACGTACGCTCCCCCTAGAGCGTTGTCGTACCCTCACCTGGACCCTAAACCGTCCCCGTCCCCTAACCCTAACCCTAGGCCGAACCCTAACCCTAACCCTTCCCCGAAGCCTGACCCTCAGCCGTCCCCTAATCCTAACCCGTACGCTGACACTAAACCGCGCCCTCACACGTATGCTCCCCCTAGAGCGTTGTCGTACCCTCACCTGGACCCTGAACCGTCCCCGTCCCCTAACCCTAACCCTAGCCCGAACCCTAACCCTAACACTTCCCCGAAGCCTGACCCTCAGCCGTCTCCTAATCCTAACCCGTACGCTGACACTAACCCGCGCCCTCACACGTACGCTCCCCCTAGAGCGTTGTAGTACACTCACCTGGACCCTGAACCGTCCCCTAACCCAAACCCTAACCCTAGCCCGAACCCTAACCCTAACCCTTCCCCTAAGCCTGACCCTCAGCCGTCCCCTAATCCTAACCCGTACGCTGACACTAACCCGCACCCTCACACGTACGCTCCCCCTAGAGCGTTGTCGTACCCTCACCTGGACCCTAAACCGTCCCCGTCCCCTAACCCTAACCCTAGCCCGAACCCTAACCCTAACCCTTCCCCGAAGCCTGACCCTCAGCCGTCCCCTAATCCTAACCCGTACGCTGACACTAAACCGCGCCCTCACACGTACGCTCCC
The DNA here is from genome assembly GCF_963455315.2 of Globicephala melas. NCBI lineage: Eukaryota > Metazoa > Chordata > Mammalia > Artiodactyla > Delphinidae > Globicephala > Globicephala melas. Next base: position 282,096 of record NW_027207450.1, on the reverse strand, counting down.
CCTAGAGCGTTGTCGTACCCTCACCTGGACCCTAAAGCGTCCCCATCCCCTAAACCTAACCCTAGCCCGAACCCTACCCCTAACCCTTCCCCGAAGCCTGACCCTCAGCCGTCCCCTAATCCTAACCCGTACGCTGACACTAACCCGCGCCCTCACACGTACGCTCCCCCTAGAGCGTTGTCGTACCCTCACCTGGACCCTGAACCGTCCCCGTACCCTAACCCTAACCCTAGCCCGAACCCTAACCCTAACCCTTCCCCGAAGCCTGACCCTCAGCTGTCCCCTAATCCTAACCCGTACGCTGACACTAACCCACGCCCTCACACGTACGCTCCCCCTAGAGCGTTGTCGTACCCTCACCTGGACCCTAAACCGTCCCCGTCCCCTAACCATAACCCTAGGCCGAACCCTAACCCTAACCCTTCCCCGAAGCCTGACCCTCAGCCGTCCCCTAATCCTAACCCGTACGCTGACACTAACCCGCGCCCTCACACGTACGCTCCCCCTAGAGCGTTGTCGTACCCTCACCTGGACCCTAAACCGTCCCCGTCCCCTAACCCTAACCCTAGGCCGAACCCTAACCCTAACCCTTCCCCGAAGCCTGACCCTCAGCCGTCCCCTAATCCTAACCCGTACGCTGACACTAACCCGCGCCCTCACACATACGCTCCCCCTAGAGCGTTGTCGTACCCTCACCTGGACCCTAAACCGTCCCCGTCCCCTAACCCTAACCCTAGCCCGAACCCTAACCCTAACACTTCCCCGAAGCCTGACCCTCAGCCGTCCCCTAATCCTAACCCGTACGCTGACACTAACCCGCGCCCTCACACGTACGCTCCCCCTAGAGCGTTGTCGTACCCTCACCTGGACCCTGAACCGTCCCCGTCCCCTAACCCTAACCCTAGCCCGAACCCTAACCCTAACCCTTCCCCGAAGCCTGGCCCTCAGCCGTCCCCTAATCCTAACCCGTACGCTGACACTAACCCGCGCCCTCACACGTACGCTCCCCCTAGAGCGTTGTCGTACCCTCACCTGGACCCTAAACCGTCCCCGTCCCCTAACCCTAACCCTAGCCCGAACCCTAACCCTAACCCTTCCCCGAAGCCTGACCCTCAGCCGTCCCCTAATCCTAACCCGTACGCTGACACTAACCCGCGCCCTCACACGTACGCTCCCCCTAGAGCGTTGTCGTACCCTCACCTGGACCCTAAACCGTCCCCGTCCCCTAACCCTAACCCTAGCCCGAACCCTAACCCTAACCCTTCCCCGAAGCCTGACCCTCAGCCGTCCCCTAATCCTAACCCGTACGCTGACACTAACCCGCGCCCTCACACGTACGCTCCCCCTAGAGCGTTGTCGTACCCTCACCTGGACCCTAAACCGTCCCCGTCCCCTAACCCTAACCCTAGGCCGAACCCTAACCCTAACCCTTCCCCGAAGCCTGACCCTCAGCCGTCCCCTAATCCTAACCCGTACGCTGACACTAACCCGCGCCCTCACACGTACGCTCCCCCTAGAGCGTTGTCGTACCCTCACCTGGACCCTAAACCGTCCCCGTCCCCTAACCCTAACCCTAGCCCGAACCCTAACCCTAACACTTCCCCGAAGCCTGACCCTCAGCCGTCCCCTAATCCTAACCCGTACGCTGACACTAACCCGCGCCCTCACACGTACGCTCCCCCTAGAGCGTTGTCGTACCCTCACCTGGACCCTGAACCGTCCCCGTCCCCTAACCCTAACCCTAGCCCGAACCCTAACCCTAACCCTTCCCCGAAGCCTGGCCCTCAGCCGTCCCCTAATCCTAACCCGTACGCTGACACTAACCCGCGCCCTCACACGTACGCTCCCCCTAGAGCGTTGTCGTACCCTCACCTGGACCCTAAACCGTCCCCGTCCCCTAACCCTAACCCTAGCCCGAACCCTAACCCTAACCCTTCCCCGAAGCCTGACCCTCAGCCGTCCCCTAATCCTAACCCGTACGCTGACACTAACCCGCGCCCTCACACGTACGCTCCCCCTAGAGCGTTGTCGTACCCTCACCTGGACCCTAAACCGTCCCCGTCCCCTAACCCTAACCCTAGGCCGAACCCTAACCCTAACCCTTCCCCGAAGCCTGACCCTCAGCCGTCCCCTAATCCTAACCCGTACGCTGACACTAACCCGCGCCCTCACACGTACGCTCCCCCTAGAGCGTTGTCGTACCCTCACCTGGACCCTAAACCGTCCCCGTCCCCTAACCCTAACCCTAGCCCGAACCCTAATCCTAACCCTTCCCCGAAGCCTGGCCCTCAGCCGTCCCCTAATCCTAACCCGTACGCTGACACTAACCCGCGCCCTCACACGTACGCTCCCCCTAGAGCGTTGTCGTACCCTCACCTAGACCCTAAACCGTCCCCGTCCCCTAACCCTAACCCTAGGCCGAACCCTAACCCTAACCCTTCCCCGAAGCCTGACCCTCAGCCGTCCCCTAATCCTAACCCGTACGCTGACACTAACCCGCGCCCTCACACGTACGCTCCCCCTAGAGCGTTGTCGTACCCTCACCTGGACCCTAAACCGTCCCCGTCCCCTAACCCTAACCCTAGCCCGAACCCTAACCCTAACCCTTCCCCGAAGCCTGACCCTCAGCCGTCCCCTAATCCTAACCCGTACGCTGACACTAACCCGCGCCCTCACACGTACGCTCCCCCTAGAGCGTTGTCGTACCCTCACCTGGACCCTAAACCGTCCCCGTCCCCTAACCCTAACCCTAGCCCGAACCCTAACCCTAACCCTTCCCCGAAGCCTGACCCTCAGCCGTCCCCTAATCCTAACCCGTACGCTGACACTAACCCGCGCCCTCACACGTACGCTCCCCCTAGAGCGTTGTCGTACCCTCACCTGGACCCTGAACCGTCCCCGTCCCCTAACCCTAACCCTAGGCCGAACCCTAACCCTAACCCTTCCCCGAAGCCTGACCCTCAGCCGTCCCCTAATCCTAACCCGTACGCTGACACTAACCCGCGCCCTCACACGTATGCTCCCCCTAGAGCGTTGTCGTACCCTCACCTGGACCCTGAACCGTCCCCGTCCCCTAACCCTAACCCTAGCCCGAACCCTAACCCTAACCCTTCCCCGAAGCCTGACCCTCAGCCGTCTCCTAATCCTAACCCGTACGCTGACACTAACCCGCGCCCTCACACGTACGCTCCCCCTAGAGCGTTATCGTACCCTCACCTGGACCCTGAACCGTCCCCGTCCCCTAACCCTAACCCTAGCCCGAACCCTAACCCTAACCCTTCCCCGAAGCCTGACCCTCAGCCGTCCCCTAATCCTAACCCGTACGCTGACACTAACCCGCGCCCTCACACGTACGCTCCCCCTAGAGCGTTGTCGTACCCTCACCTGGACCCTGAACCGTCCCCGTCCCCTAACCCTAACCCTAGCCCGAACCCTAACCCTAACCCTTCCCCGAAGCCTGACCCTCAGCCATCCCCTAATCCTAACCCGTACGCTGACACTAAACCGCGCCCTCACACGTACGCTCCCCCTAGAGCGTTGTCGTACCCTCACCTGGACCCTGAACCGTCCCCGTCCCCTAACCCTAACCCTAGCCCGAACCCTAACCCTAACCCTTCCCCGAAGCCTGACCCTCAGCCGTCCCCTAAATCTAACCCGTACGCTGACACTAACCCGTGCCCTCACACGTACGCTCCCCCTAGAGCGTTGTCGTACCCTCACCTGGACCCTAAACCGTCCACGTCCCCTAACCCTAACCCTAGCCCGAACCCTAACCCTAACCCTTCCCCGAAGCCTGACCCTCAGCCGTCCCCTAATCCTAACCCGTACGCTGACACTAACCCGCGCCCTCACACGTACGCTCCCCTTAGAGTGTTGTCGTACCCTCACCTGGACCCTAAACCGTCCCCGTCCCCTAACCCTAACCCTAGGCCGAACCCTAACCCTAACCCTTCCCCGAAGCCTGACCCTCAGCCGTCCCCTAATCCTAACCCGTACGCTGACACTAACCCGCGCCCTCACACGTACGCTCCCCCTAGAGCGTTGTCGTACCCTCACCTGGACCCTAAACCGTCCCCGTCCCCTAACCCTAACCCTAGCCCGAACCCTAACCCTAACCCTTCCCCGAAGCCTGACCCTCAGCCGTCCCCTAATCCTAACCCGTACGCTGACACTAACCCGCGCCCTCACACGTACGCTCCCCCTAGAGCGTTGTCGTACCCTCACCTGGACCCTAAACCGTCCCCGTCCCCTAACCCTAACCCTAGCCCGAACCCTAACCCTAACCCTTCCCCGAAGCCTGACCCTCAGCCGTCCCCTATTCCTAACCCGTACGCTGACACTAACCCGCGCCCTCACACGTACGCTCCCCCTAGAGCGTTGTCGTACCCTCACCTGGACCCTAAACCGTCCCCGTCCCCTAACCCTAACCCTAGCCCGAACCCTAACCCTAAACCTTCCCCGAAGCCTGACCCTCAGCCGTCCCCTAATCCTAACCCGTACGCTGACACTAACCCACGCCCTCACACGTACGCTCCCCCTAGAGCGTTGTCGTACCCTCACCTGGACCCTGAACCGTCCCCGTCCCCTAAACCTAACCCTAGCCCGAACCCTAACCCTAACCCTTCCCCGAAGCCTGACCCTCAGCCGTCCCCTAATCCTAACCCGTACGCTGACACTAACCCGCGCCCTCACACGTACGCTCCCCCTAGAGCGTTGTCGTACCCTCACCTGGACCCTGAACCGTCCCCGTCCCCTAACCCTAACCCTAGCCCGAACCCTAACCCTAACCCTTCCCCGAAGCCTGACCCTCAGCCGTCCCCTAATCCTAACCCGTACGCTGACACTAACCCGCGCCCTCACACGTACGCTCCCCCTAGAGCGTTGTCGTACCCTCACCTGGACCCTAAACCGTCCCGGGCCCCTAACCCTAACCCTAGCCCGAACCCTAACCCTAACCCTTCCCCGAAGCCTGACCCTCAGCCGTCCCCTAATCCTAACCCGTACGCTGACACTAACCCGCGCCCTCACACGTACGCTCCCCCTAGAGCGTTGTCGTACCCTCACCTGGACCCTAAACCGTCCCCGTCCCCTAAACCTAACCCTAGCCCGAACCCTACCCCTAACCCTTCCCCGAAGCCTGACCCTCAGCCGTCCCCTAATCCTAACCCGTACGCTGACACTAACCCGCGCCCTCACACGTACGCTCCCCCTAGAGCGTTGTCGTTCCCTCACCTGGACCCTAAACCGTCCCCGTACCCTAACCCTAACCCTAGCCCGAAACCTAACCCTAACCCTTCCCCGAAGCCTGACCCTCAGCCGTCCCCTATTCCTAACCCGTACGCTGACACTAACCCGCGCCCTCACACGTATGCTCCCCCTAGAGCGTTGTCGTACCCTCACCTGGACCCTAAACCGTCCCCGTCCCCTAACCCTAACCCTAGCCCGAACCCTAACCCTAACCCTTCCCCGAAGCCTGACCCTCAGCCGTCCCCTAATCCTAACCCGTACGCTGACACTAACCCGCGCCCTCACACGTACGCTCCCCCTAGAGCGTTGTCGTACCCTCACCTGGACCCTAAACCGTACCCGTCCCCTAACCCTAACCCTAGGCCGAACCCTAACCCTAACCCTTCCCCGAAGCCTGACCCTCAGCCGTCCCCTAATCCTAACCCGTACGCTGACACTAACCCGCGCCCTCACACGTACGCTCCCCCTAGAGCGTTGTCGTACCCTCACCTGGACCCTAAACCGTCCCCGTCCCCTAACCCTAACCCTAGCCCGAACCCTAATCCTAACCCTTCCCCGAAGCCTGGCCCTCAGCCGTCCCCTAATCCTAACCCGTACGCTGACACTAACCCGCGCCCTCACACGTACGCTCCCCCTAGAGCGTTGTCGTACCCTCACCTGGACCCTAAACCGTCCCCGTCCCCTAACCCTAACCCTAGGCCGAACCCTAACCCTAACCCTTCCCCGAAGCCTGACCCTCAGCCGTCCCCTAATCCTAACCCGTACGCTGACACTAACCCACGCCCTCACACGTACGCTCCCCCTAGAGCGTTGTCGTACCCTCACCTGGACCCTAAACCGTCCCCGTCCCCTAACCCTAACCCTAGCCCGAACCCTAACCCTAACCCTTCCCCGAAGCCTGACCCTCAGCCGTCCCCTAATCCTAACCCGTACGCTGACACTAACCCGCGCCCTCACACGTACGCTCCCCCTAGAGCGTTGTCGTACCCTCACCTGGACCCTGAACCGTCCCCGTCCCCTAACCCTAACCCTAGCCCGAACCCTAACCCTAACCCTTCCCCGAAGCCTGACACTCAGCCGTCCCCTAATCCTAACCCGTACGCTGACACTAACCCGCGCCCTCACACGTACGCTCCCCCTAGAGCGTTGTCGTACCCTCACCTGGACCCTAAACCGTCCCCGTCCCCTAACCCTAACCCTAGGCCGAACCCTAACCCTAACCCTTCCCCGAAGCCTGACCCTCAGCCGTCCCCTAATCCTAACCCGTACGCTGACACTAACCCGCGCCCTCACACGTATGCTCCCCCTAGAGCGTTGTCGTACACTCACCTGGACCCTGAACCGTCCCCGTCCCCTAACCCTAACCCTAGCCCGAACCCTAACCCTAACCCTTCCCCGAAGCCTGACCCTCAGCCGTCTCCTAATCCTAACCCGTACGCTGACACTAACCCGCGCCCTCACACGTACGCTCCCCCTAGAGCGTTGTCGTACACTCACCTGGACCCTGAACCGTCCCCGTCCCCTAACCCTAACCCTAGCCCGAACCCTAACACTAACCCTTCCCCGAAGCCTGACCCTCAGCCGTCCCCTAATCCTAACCCGTACGCTGACACTAACCCACGCCCTCACACGTACGCTCCCCCTAGAGCGTTGTCGTACCCTCACCTGGACCCTGAACCGTCCCCGTCCCCTAACCCTAACCCTAGCCCGAACCCTAAACCTAACCCTTCCCCGAAGCCTGACCCTCAGCCGTCCCCTAATCCTAACCCGTACGCTGACACTAACCCGCGCCCTCACACGTACGCTCCCCCTAGAGCGTTGTCGTACCCTCACCTGGACCCTAAACCGTCCCCGTCCCCTAACCCTAACCCTAGCCCGAACCCTAACCCTAACCCTTCCCCGAAGCCTGACCCTCAGCCGTCCCCTAATCCTAACCCGTACGCTGACACTAACCCGCGCCCTCACACGTACGCTCCCCCTAGAGCGTTGTCGTACCCTCACCTGGACCCTAAACCGTCCCCGTCCCCTAAACCTAACCCTAGCCCGAACCCTACCCCTAACCCTTCCCCGAAGCCTGACCCTCAGCCGTCCCCTAATCCTAACCCGTACGCTGACACTAACCCGCGCCCTCACACGTACGCTCCCCCTAGAGCGTTGTCGTACCCTCACCTGGACCCTGAACCGTCCCCGTCCCCTAACCCTAACCCTAGCCCGAACCCTAACCCTAACCCTTCCCCGAAGCCTGACCCTCAGCCGTCCCCTATTCCTAACCCGTACGCTGACACTAACCCGCGCCCTCACACGTATGCTCCCCCTAGAGCGTTGTCGTACCCTCACCTGGACCCTAAACCGTCCCCGTCCCCTAACCCTAACCCTAGCCCGAACCCTAACTCTAACCCTTCCCCGAAGCCTGACCCTCAGCCGTCCCCTAATCCTAACCCGTACGCTGACACTAACCCGCGCCCTCACACGTACGCTCCCCCTAGAGCGTTGTCGTACCCTCACCTGGACCCTAAACCGTCCCCGTCCCCTAACCCTAACCCTAGGCCGAACCCTAACCCTAACCCTTCCCCGAAGCCTGACCCTCAGCCGTCCCCTAATCCTAACCCGTACGCTGACACTAACCCGCGCCCTCACACGTACGCTCCCCCTAGAGCGTTGTCGTACCCTCACCTGGACCCTAAACCGTCCCCGTCCCCTAACCCTAACCCTAGGCCGAACCCTAACCCTAACCCTTCCCCGAAGCCTGACCCTCAGCCGTCCCCTAATCCTAACCCGTACGCTGACACTAACCCGCGCCCTCACACGTACGCTCCCCCTAGAGCGTTGTCGTACCCTCACCTGGACCCTAAACCGTCCCCGTCCCCTAACCCTAACCCTAGGCCGAACCCTAACCCTAACCCTTCCCCGAAGCCTGACCCTCAGCCGTCCCCTAATCCTAACCCGTACGCTGACACTAACCCACGCCCTCACACGTACGCTCCCCCTAGAGCGTTGTCGTACCCTCACCTGGACCCTAAACCGTCCCCGTCCCCTAACCCTAACCCTAGCCCGAACCCTAACCCTAACCCTTCCCCGAAGCCTGACCCTCAGCCGTCCCCTAATCCTAACCCGTACGCTGACACTAACCCGCGCCCTCACACGTACGCTCCCCCTAGAGCGTTGTCGTACCCTCACCTGGACCCTAAACCGTCCCCGTCCCCTAACCCTAACCCTAGCCCGAACCCTAACCCTAACCCTTCCCCGAAGCCTGACCCTCAGCCGTCCCCTAATCCTAACCCGTACGCTGACACTAACCCGCGCCCTCACACGTACGCTCCCCCTAAAGCGTTGTCGTACCCTCACCTGGACCCTAAACCGTCCCCATCCCCTAACCCTAACCCTACCCCGAACCCTAACCCTAACCCTTCCCCGAAGCCTGACCCTCAGCCGTCCCCTAATCCTAACCCCTACGCTGACACTAACACGCGCCCTCACACGTACGCTCCCCCTAGAGCGTTGTCGTACCCTCACCTGGACCCTGAACCGTCCCCGTCCCCTAACCCTAACCCTAGCCCGAACCCTAACCCTAACCCTTCCCCGAAGCCTGACCCTCAGCCGTCCCCTAATCCTAACCCGTACGCTGACACTAACCCGCGCCCTCACACGTACGCTCCCCCTAGAGCGTTGTCGTACCCTCACCTGGACCCTGAACCGTCCCCGTCCCCTAACCCTAACCCTAGCCCGAACCCTAACCCTAACCCTTCCCCGAAGCCTGACCCTCAGCCATCCCCTAATCCTAACCCGTACGCTGACACTAACCCGCGCCCTCACACGTACGCTCCCCCTAGAGCGTTGTCGTACCCTCACCTGGACCCTGAACCGTCCCCGTCCCCTAACCCTAACCCTAGCCCGAACCCTAACCCTAACCCTTCCCCGAAGCCTGACCCTCAGCCGTCCCCTAAATCTAACCCGTACGCTGACACTAACCCGTGCCCTCACACGTACGCTCCCCCTAGAGCGTTGTCGTACCCTCACCTGGACCCTAAACCGTCCACGTCCCCTAACCCTAACCCTAGCCCGAACCCTAACCCTAACCCTTCCCCGAAGCCTGACGCTCAGCCGTCCCCTAATCCTAACCCGTACGCTGACACTAACCCGCGCCCTCACACGTACGCTCCCCTTAGAGTGTTGTCGTACCCTCACCTGGACCCTAAACCGTCCCCGTCCCCTAACCCTAACCCTAAGCCGAACCCTAACCCTAACCCTTCCCCGAAGCCTGACCCTCAGCCGTCCCCTAATCCTAACCCGTACGCTGACACTAACCCGCGCCCTCACACGTACGCTCCCCCTAGAGCGTTGTCGTACCCTCACCTGGACCCTGAACCGTCCCCGTCCCCTAACCCTAACCCTAGCCCGAACCCTAACCCTAACCCTTCCCCGAAGCCTGACCCTCAGCCGTCCCCTAATCCTAACCCGTACGCTGACACTAACCCACGCCCTCACACGTACGCTCCCCCTAGAGCGTTGTCGTACCCTCACCTGGACCCTAAACCGTCCCCGTCCCCTAACCCTAACCCTAGCCCGAACCCTAACCCTAACCCTTCCCCGAAGCCTGACCCTCAGCCGTCCCCTATTCCTAACCCGTACGCTGACACTAACCCGCGCCCTCACACGTACGCTCCCCCTAGAGCGTTGTCGTACCCTCACCTGGACCCTAAACCGTCCCCGTCCCCTAACCCTAACCCTAGCCCGAACCCTACCCCTAACCCTTCCCCGAAGCCTGACCCTCAGCCGTCCCCTAATCCTAACCCGTACGCTGACACTAACCCGCGCCCTCACACGTACGCTCCCCCTAGAGCGTTGTCGTTCCCTCACCTGGACCCTAAACCGTCCCCGTCCCCTAACCCTAACCCTAGCCCGAAACCTAACCCTAACCCTTCCCCGAAGCCTGACCCTCAGCCGTCCCCTATTCCTAACCCGTACGCTGACACTAACCCGCGCCCTCACACGTATGCTCCCCCTAGAGCGTTGTCGTACCCTCACCTGGACCCTAAACCGTCCCCGTCCCCTAACCCTAACCCTAGCCCGAACCCTAACCCTAACCCTTCCCCGAAGCCTGACCCTCAGCCGTCCCCTAATCCTAACCCGTACGCTGACACTAACCCGCGCCCTCACACGTACGCTCCCCCTAGAGCGTTGTCGTACCCTCACCTGGACCCTAAACCGTACCCGTCCCCTAACCCTAACCCTAGGCCGAACCCTAACCCTAACCCTTCCCCGAAGCCTGACCCTCAGCCGTCCCCTAATCCTAACCCGTACGCTGACACTAACCCGCGCCCTCACACGTACGCTCCCCCTAGAGCGTTGTCGTACCCTCACCTGGACCCTAAACCGTCCCCGTCCCCTAACCCTAACCCTAGCCCGAACCCTAATCCTAACCCTTCCCCGAAGCCTGGCCCTCAGCCGTCCCCTAATCCTAACCCGTACGCTGACACTAACCCGCGCCCTCACACGTACGCTCCCCCTAGAGCGTTGTCGTACCCTCACCTGGACCCTAAACCGTCCCCGTCCCCTAACCCTAACCCTAGGCCGAACCCTAACCCTAACCCTTCCCCGAAGCCTGACCCTCAGCCGTCCCCTAATCCTAACCCGTACGCTGACACTAACCCACGCCCTCACACGTACGCTCCCCCTAGAGCGTTGTCGTACCCTCACCTGGACCCTAAACCGTCCCCGTCCCCTAACCCTAACCCTAGCCCGAACCCTAACCCTAACCCTTCCCCGAAGCCTGACCCTCAGCCGTCCCCTAATCCTAACCCGTACGCTGACACTAACCCGCGCCCTCACACGTACGCTCCCCCTAGAGCGTTGTCGTACCCTCACCTGGACCCTGAACCGTCCCCGTCCCCTAACCCTAACCCTAGCCCGAACCCTAACCCTAACCCTTCCCCGAAGCCTGACACTCAGCCGTCCCCTAATCCTAACCCGTACGCTGACACTAACCCGCGCCCTCACACGTACGCTCCCCCTAGAGCGTTGTCGTACCCTCACCTGGACCCTAAACCGTCCCCGTCCCCTAACCCTAACCCTAGGCCGAACCCTAACCCTAACCCTTCCCCGAAGCCTGACCCTCAGCCGTCCCCTAATCCTAACCCGTACGCTGACACTAACCCGCGCCCTCACACGTATGCTCCCCCTAGAGCGTTGTCGTACACTCACCTGGACCCTGAACCGTCCCCGTCCCCTAACCCTAACCCTAGCCCGAACCCTAACCCTAACCCTTCCCCGAAGCCTGACCCTCAGCCGTCTCCTAATCCTAACCCGTACGCTGACACTAACCCGCGCCCTCACACGTACGCTCCCCCTAGAGCGTTGTCGTACACTCACCTGGACCCTGAACCGTCCCCGTCCCCTAACCCTAACCCTAGCCCGAACCCTAACACTAACCCTTCCCCGAAGCCTGACCCTCAGCCGTCCCCTAATCCTAACCCGTACGCTGACACTAACCCACGCCCTCACACGTACGCTCCCCCTAGAGCGTTGTCGTACCCTCACCTGGACCCTGAACCGTCCCCGTCCCCTAACCCTAACCCTAGCCCGAACCCTAACCCTAACCCTTCCCCGAAGCCTGACCCTCAGCCGTCCCCTAATCCTAACCCGTACGCTGACACTAACCCGCGCCCTCACACGTACGCTCCCCCTAGAGCGTTGTCGTACCCTCACCTGGACCCTAAACCGTCCCCGTCCCCTAACCCTAACCCTAGCCCGAACCCTAACCCTAACCCTTCCCCGAAGCCTGACCCTCAGCCGTCCCCTAATCCTAACCCGTACGCTGACACTAACCCGCGCCCTCACACGTACGCTCCCCCTAGAGCGTTGTCGTACCCTCACCTGGACCCTAAACCGTCCCCGTCCCCTAAACCTAACCCTAGCCCGAACCCTACCCCTAACCCTTCCCCGAAGCCTGACCCTCAGCCGTCCCCTAATCCTAACCCGTACGCTGACACTAACCCGCGCCCTCACACGTACGCTCCCCCTAGAGCGTTGTCGTACCCTCACCTGGACCCTGAACCGTCCCCGTCCCCTAACCCTAACCCTAGCCCGAACCCTAACCCTAACCCTTCCCCGAAGCCTGACCCTCAGCCGTCCCCTATTCCTAACCCGTACGCTGACACTAACCCGCGCCCTCACACGTATGCTCCCCCTAGAGCGTTGTCGTACCCTCACCTGGACCCTAAACCGTCCCCGTCCCCTAACCCTAACCCTAGCCCGAACCCTAACCCTAACCCTTCCCCGAAGCCTGACCCTCAGCCGTCCCCTAATCCTAACCCGTACGCTGACACTAACCCGCGCCCTCACACGTACGCTCCCCCTAGAGCGTTGTCGTACCCTCACCTGGACCCTAAACCGTCCCCGTCCCCTAACCCTAACCCTAGGCCGAACCCTAACCCTAACCCTTCCCCGAAGCCTGACCCTCAGCCGTCCCCTAATCCTAACCCGTACGCTGACACTAACCCGCGCCCTCACACGTACGCTCCCCCTAGAGCGTTGTCGTACCCTCACCTGGACCCTAAACCGTCCCCGTCCCCTAACCCTAACCCTAGGCCGAACCCTAACCCTAACCCTTCCCCGAAGCCTGACCCTCAGCCGTCCCCTAATCCTAACCCGTACGCTGACACTAACCCGCGCCCTCACACGTACGCTCCCCCTAGAGCGTTGTCGTACCCTCACCTGGACCCTAAACCGTCCCCGTCCCCTAACCCTAACCCTAGGCCGAACCCTAACCCTAACCCTTCCCCGAAGCCTGACCCTCAGCCGTCCCCTAATCCTAACCCGTACGCTGACACTAACCCACGCCCTCACACGTACGCTCCCCCTAGAGCGTTGTCGTACCCTCACCTGGACCCTAAACCGTCCCCGTCCCCTAACCCTAACCCTAGCCCGAACCCTACCCCTAACCCTTCCCCGAAGCCTGACCCTCAGCCGTCCCCTAATCCTAACCCGTACGCTGACACTAACCCGCGCCCTCACACGTACGCTCCCCCTAGAGCGTTGTCGTACCCTCACCTGGACCCTAAACCGTCCCCGTCCCCTAACCCTAACCCTAGCCCGAACCCTAACCCTAACCCTTCCCCGAAGCCTGACCCTCAGCCGTCCCCTATTCCTAACCCGTACGCTGACACTAACCCGCGCCCTCACACGTATGCTCCCCCTAGAGCGTTGTCGTACCCTCACCTGGACCCTAAACCGTCCCCGTCCCCTAACCCTAACCCTAGCCCGAACCCTAACCCTAACCCTTCCCCGAAGCCTGACCCTCAGCCGTCCCCTAATCCTAACCCGTACGCTGACACTAACCCGCGCCCTCACACGTACGCTCCCCCTAGAGCGTTGTCGTACCCTCACCTGGACCCTAAACCGTCCCCGTCCCCTAACCCTAACCCTAGGCCGAACCCTAACCCTAACCCTTCCCCGAAGCCTGACCCTCAGCCGTCCCCTAATCCTAACCCGTACGCTGACACTAACCCGCGCCCTCACACGTACGCTCCCCCTAGAGCGTTGTCGTACCCTCACCTGGACCCTAAACCGTCCCCGTCCCCTAACCCTAACCCTAGCCCGAACCCTAATCCTAACCCTTCCCCGAAGCCTGGCCCTCAGCCGTCCCCTAATCCTAACCCGTACGCTGACACTAACCCGCGCCCTCACACGTACGCTCCCCCTAGAGCGTTGTCGTACCCTCACCTGGACCCTAAACCGTCCCCGTCCCCTAACCCTAACCCTAGGCCGAACCCTAACCCTAACCCTTCCCCGAAGCCTGACCCTCAGCCGTCCCCTAATCCTAACCCGTACGCTGACACTAACCCACGCCCTCACACGTACGCTCCCCCTAGAGCGTTGTCGTACCCTCACCTGGACCCTAAACCGTCCCCGTCCCCTAACCCTAACCCTAGCCCGAACCCTAACCCTAACCCTTCCCCGAAGCCTGACCCTCAGCCGTCCCCTAATCCTAACCCGTACGCTGACACTAACCCGCGCCCTCACACGTACGCTCCCCCTAGAGCGTTGTCGTACCCTCACCTGGACCCTAAACCGTCCCCGTCCCCTAACCCTAACCCTAGCCCGAACCCTAACCCTAACCCTTCCCCGAAGCCTGACCCTCAGCCGTCCCCTAATCCTAACCCGTACGCTGACACTAACCCGCGCCCTCACACGTACGCTCCCCCTAAAGCGTTGTCGTACCCTCACCTGGACCCTAAACCGTCCCCGTCCCCTAACCCTAACCCTACCCCGAACCCTAACCCTAACCCTTCCCCGAAGCCTGACCCTCAGCCGTCCCCTAATCCTAACCCGTACGCTGACACTAACACGCGCCCTCACACGTACGCTCCCCCTAGAGCGTTGTCGTACCCTCACCTGGACCCTGAACCGTCCCCGTCCCCTAACCCTAACCCTAGCCCGAACCCTAACCCTAACCCTTCCCCGAAGCCTGACCCTCAGCCGTCCCCTAATCCTAACCCGTACGCTGACACTAACCCGCGCCCTCACACGTACGCTCCCCCTAGAGCGTTGTCGTACCCTCACCTGGACCCTGAACCGTCCCCGTCCCCTAACCCTAACCCTAGCCCGAACCCTAACCCTAACCCTTCCCCGAAGCCTGACCCTCAGCCGTCCCCTAATCCTAACCCGTACACTGACACTAACCCGCGCCCTCACACGTACGCTCCCCCTAGAGCGTTGTCGTACCCTCACCTGGACCCTGAACCGTCCCCGTCCCCTAACCCTAACCCTAGCCCGAACCCTAACCCTAACCCTTCCCCGAAGCCTGACCCTCAGCCGTCCCCTAATCCTAACCCGTACGCTGACACTAACCCGCGCCCTCACACGTACGCTCCCCCTAGAGCGTTGTCGTACCCTCACCTGGACCCTGAACCGTCCCCGTCCCCTAACCCTAACCCTAGCCCGAACCCTAACCCTAACCCTTCCCCGAAGCCTGACCCTCAGCCGTCCCCTAATCCTAACCCGTACGCTGACACTAACCCGCGCCCTCACACGTACGCTCCCCCTAGAGCGTTGTCGTACCCTCACCTGGACCCTGAACCGTCCCCGTCCCCTAACCCTAACCCTAGCCCGAACCCTAACCCTAACCCTTCCCCGAAGCCTGACCCTCAGCCGTCCCCTAATCCTAACCCGTACGCTGACACTAACCCGCGCCCTCACACGTACGCTCCCCCTAGAGCGTTGTCGTACCCTCACCTGGACCCTGAACCGTCCCCGTCCCCTAACCCTAACCCTAGCCCGAACCCTAACCCTAACCCTTCCCCGAAGCCTGACACTCAGCCGTCCCCTAATCCTAACCCGTACGCTGACACTAACCCGCGCCCTCACACGTACGCTCCCCCTAGAGCGTTGTCGTACCCTCACCTGGACCCTAAACCGTCCCCGTCCCCTAACCCTAACCCTAGGCCGAACCCTAACCCTAACCCTTCCCCGAAGCCTGACCCTCAGCCGTCCCCTAATCCTAACCCGTACGCTGACACTAAACCGCGCCCTCACACGTATGCTCCCCCTAGAGCGTTGTCGTACCCTCACCTGGACCCTGAACCGTCCCCGTCCCCTAACCCTAACCCTAGCCCGAACCCTAACCCTAACACTTCCCCGAAGCCTGACCCTCAGCCGTCTCCTAATCCTAACCCGTACGCTGACACTAACCCGCGCCCTCACACGTACGCTCCCCCTAGAGCGTTGTAGTACACTCACCTGGACCCTGAACCGTCCCCTAACCCAAACCCTAACCCTAGCCCGAACCCTAACCCTAACCCTTCCCCTAAGCCTGACCCTCAGCCGTCCCCTAATCCTAAACCGTACGCTGACACTAACCCGCACCCTCACACGTACGCTCCCCCTAGAGCGTTGTCGTACCCTCACCTGGACCCTAAACCGTCCCCGTCCCCTAACCCTAACCCTAGCCCGAACCCTAACCCTAACCCTTCCCCGAAGCCTGACCCTCAGCCGTCCCCTAATCCTAACCCGTACGCTGACACTAACCCGCGCCCTCACACGTACGCTCCCCCTAGAGCGTTGTCGTACCCTCACCTGGACCCTAAAGCGTCCCCATCCCCTAAACCTAACCCTAGCCCGAACCCTACCCCTAACCCTTCCCCGAAGCCTGACCCTCAGCCGTCCCCTAATCCTAACCCGTACGCTGACACTAACCCGCGCCCTCACACGTACGCTCCCCCTAGAGCGTTGTCGTACCCTCACCTGGACCCTGAACCGTCCCCGTACCCTAACCCTAACCCTAGCCCGAACCCTAACCCTAACCCTTCCCCGAAGCCTGACCCTCAGCTGTCCCCTAATCCTAACCCGTACGCTGACACTAACCCACGCCCTCACACGTACGCTCCCCCTAGAGCGTTGTCGTACCCTCACCTGGACCCTAAACCGTCCCCGTCCCCTAACCATAACCCTAGGCCGAACCCTAACCCTAACCCTTCCCCGAAGCCTGACCCTCAGCCGTCCCCTAATCCTAACCCGTACGCTGACACTAACCCGCGCCCTCACACGTACGCTCCCCCTAGAGCGTTGTCGTACCCTCACCTGGACCCTAAACCGTCCCCGTCCCCTAACCCTAACCCTAGGCCGAACCCTAACCCTAACCCTTCCCCGAAGCCTGACCCTCAGCCGTCCCCTAATCCTAACCCGTACGCTGACACTAACCCGCGCCCTCACACATACGCTCCCCCTAGAGCGTTGTCGTACCCTCACCTGGACCCTAAACCGTCCCCGTCCCCTAACCCTAACCCTAGCCCGAACCCTAACCCTAACACTTCCCCGAAGCCTGACCCTCAGCCGTCCCCTAATCCTAACCCGTACGCTGACACTAACCCGCGCCCTCACACGTACGCTCCCCCTAGAGCGTTGTCGTACCCTCACCTGGACCCTGAACCGTCCCCGTCCCCTAACCCTAACCCTAGCCCGAACCCTAACCCTAACCCTTCCCCGAAGCCTGGCCCTCAGCCGTCCCCTAATCCTAACCCGTACGCTGACACTAACCCGCGCCCTCACACGTACGCTCCCCCTAGAGCGTTGTCGTACCCTCACCTGGACCCTAAACCGTCCCCGTCCCCTAACCCTAACCCTAGCCCGAACCCTAACCCTAACCCTTCCCCGAAGCCTGACCCTCAGCCGTCCCCTAATCCTAACCCGTACGCTGACACTAACCCGCGCCCTCACACGTACGCTCCCCCTAGAGCGTTGTCGTACCCTCACCTGGACCCTAAACCGTCCCCGTCCCCTAACCCTAACCCTAGCCCGAACCCTAACCCTAACCCTTCCCCGAAGCCTGACCCTCAGCCGTCCCCTAATCCTAACCCGTACGCTGACACTAACCCGCGCCCTCACACGTACGCTCCCCCTAGAGCGTTGTCGTACCCTCACCTGGACCCTGAACCGTCCCCGTCCCCTAACCCTAACCCTAGCCCGAACCCTAACCCTAACACTTCCCCGAAGCCTGACCCTCAGCCATCCCCTAAATGTAACCCGTACGCTGACACTAACCTGCGCCCTCACACGTACGCTCCCCCTAGAGCGTTGTCGTACCCTCACCTGGACCCTAAACCGTCCCCGTCCCCTAACCCTAACCCTAGCCCGAACCCTAACCCTAACCCTTCCCCGAAGCCTGACCCTCAGCCGTCCCCTAATCCTAACCCGTACGCTGACACTAACCCGCGCCCTCACACGTACGCTCCCCCTAGAGCGTTGTCGTACCCTCACCTGGACCCTAAACCGTCCCCGTCCCCTAACCCTAACCCTAGGCCGAACCCTAACCCTAACCCTTCCCCGAAGCCTGACCCTCAGCCGTCCCCTAATCCTAACCCGTACGCTGACACTAACCCGCGCCCTCACACGTATGCTCCCCCTAGAGCGTTGTCGTACCCTCACCTGGACCCTGAACCGTCCCCGTCCCCTAACCCTAACCCTAGCCCGAACCCTAACCCTAACACTTCCCCGAAGCCTGACCCTCAGCCGTCTCCTAATCCTAACCCGTACGCTGACACTAACCCGCGCCCTCACACGTACGCTCCCCCTAGAGCGTTGTCGTACCCTCACCTGGACCCTGAACCGTCCCCGTCCCCTAACCCTAACCCTAGCCCGAACCCTAACCCTAACCCTTCCCCGAAGCCTGACCCTCAGCCGTCCCCTAATCCTAACCCGTACGCTGACACTAACCCGCGCCCTCACACGTACGCTCCCCCTAGAGCGTTGTCGTACCCTCACCTGGACCCTAAACCGTCCCCGTCCCCTAACCCTAACCCTAGCCCGAACCCTAACCCTAACCCTTCCCCGAAGCCTGACCCTCAGCCGTCCCCTAATCCTAACCCGTACGCTGACACTAACCCGCGCCCTCACACGTACGCTCCCCCTAGAGCGTTGTCGTACCCTCACCTGGACCCTAAACCGTCCCCGTCCCCTAAACCTAACCCTAGCCCGAACCCTACCCCTAACCCTTCCCCGAAGCCTGACCCTCAGCCGTCCCCTAATCCTAACCCGTACGCTGACACTAACACGCGCCCTCACACGTACGCTCCCCCTAGAGCGTTGTCGTACCCTCACCTGGACCCTGAACCGTCCCCGTCCCCTAACCCTAACCCTAGCCCGAACCCTAACCCTAACCCTTCCCCGAAGCCTGACCCTCAGCCGTCCCCTAATCCTAACCCGTACGCTGACACTAACCCACGCCCTCACACGTACGCTCCCCCTAGAGCGTTGTCGTACCCTCACCTGGACCCTGAACCGTCCCCGTCCCCTAACCCTAACCCTAGGCCGAACCCTAACCCTAACCCTTCCCCGAAGCCTGACCCTCAGCCGTCCCCTAATCCTAACCCGTACGCTGACACTAACCCGCGCCCTCACACGTACGCTCCCCCTAGAGCGTTGTCGTACCCTCACCTGGACCCTAAACCGTCCCCGTCCCCTAACCCTAACCCTAGCCCGAACCCTAACCCTAACCCTTCCCCGAAGCCTGACCCTCAGCCGTCCCCTAATCCTAACCCGTACGCTGACACTAACCCGCGCCCTCACACGTACGCTCCCCCTAGAGCGTTGTCGTACCCTCACCTGGACCCTAAACCGTCCCCGTCCCCTAACCCTAACCCTAGCCCGAACCCTAACCCTAACCCTTCCCCGAAGCCTGACCCTCAGCCGTCCCCTAATCCTAACCCGTACGCTGACACTAACCCGCGCCCTCACACGTACGCTCCCCCTAGAGCGTTGTCGTACCCTCACCTGGACCCTGAACCGTCCCCGTCCCCTAACCCTAACCCTAGCCCGAACCCTAAACCTAACATTTCCCCGAAGCCTGGCCCTCAGCCGTCCCCTAATCCTAACCCGTACGCTGACACTAACCCGCGCCCTCACACGTACGCTCCCCCTAGAGCGTTGTCGTACCCTCACCTGGACCCTAAACCGTCCCCGTCCCCTAACCCTAACCCTAGCCCGAACCCTAACCCTAACCCTTCCCCGAAGCCTGACCCTCAGCCGTCCCCTAATCCTAACCCGTACGCTGACACTAACCCGCGCCCTCACACGTACGCTCCCCCTAGAGCGTTGTCGTACCCTCACCTGGACCCTAAACCGTCCCCGTCCCCTAACCCTAACCCTAGCCCGAACCCTAACCCTAACCCTTCCCCGAAGCCTGACCCTCAGCCGTCCCCTAATCCTAACCCGTACGCTGACACTAACCCGCGCCCTCACACGTACGCTCCCCCTAGAGCGTTGTCGTACCCTCACCTGGACCCTGAACCGTCCCCGTCCCCTAACCCTAACCCTAGCCCGAACCCTAACCCTAACCCTTCCCCGAAGCCTGACACTCAGCCGTCCCCTAAACCTAACCCGTACGCTGACACTAACCCGCGCCCTGACACGTACGCTCCCCCTAGAGCGTTGTCGTACCCTCACCTGGACCCTGAACCGTCCCCGTCCCCTAACCCTATCCCTAGCCCGAACCCTAACCCTAACACTTCCCCGAAGCCTGACACTCAGCCGTCCCCTAATCCTAACCCGTACGCTGACACTAACCCGCGCCCTCACACGTACGCTCCCCCTAGAGCGTTGTCGTACCCTCACCTGGACCCTGAACCGTCCCCGTCCCCTAACCCTAACCCTAGCCCGAACCCTAACCCTAACCCTTCCCCGAAGCCTGACCCTCAGCCGTCCCCTAATCCTAACCCGTACGCTGACACTAACCCGCGCCCTCACACGTACGCTCCCCCTAGAGCGTTGTCGTACCCTCACCTGGACCCTGAACCGTCCCCATCCCCTAACCCTAACCCTAGCCCGAACCCTAACCCTAACCCTTCCCCGAAGCCTGACACTCAGCCGTCCCCTAAACCTAACCCGTACGCTGACACTAACCCGCGCCCTCACACGTACGCTCCCCCTAGAGCGTTGTCGTACCCTCACCTGGACCCTGAACCGTCCCCGTCCCCTAACCCTATCCCTAGCCCGAACCCTAACCCTAACACTTCCCCGAAGCCTGACACTCAGCCGTCCCCTAATCCTAACCCGTACGCTGACACTAACCCGCGCCCTCACACGTACGCTCCCCCTAGAGCGTTGTCGTACCCTCACCTGGACCCTAAACCGTCCCCGTCCCCTAAACCTAACCCTAGCCCGAACCCTACCCCTAACCCTTCCCCGAAGCCTGACCCTCAGCCGTCCCCTAATCCTAACCCGTACGCTGACACTAACCCGCGCCCTCACACGTACGCTCCCCCTAGAGCGTTGTCGTACCCTCACCTGGACCCTGAACCGTCCCCGTCCCCTAACCCTAACCCTAGCCCGAACCCTAACCCTAACCCTTCCCCGAATCCTGACCCTCAGCCGTCCCCTAATCCTAACCCGTACGCTGACACTAACCCACGCCCTCACACGTACGCTCCCCCTAGAGCGTTGTCGTACCCTCACCTGGACCCTAAACCGTCCCCGTCCCCTAACCCTAACCCTAGCCCGAACCCTAACCCTAACCCTTCCCCGAAGCCTGACCCTCAGCCGTCCCCTAATCCTAACCCGTACGCTGACACTAACCCGCGCCCTCACACGTACGCTCCCCCTAGAGCGTTGTCGTACACTCACCTGGACCCTAAACCGTCCCCGTCCCCTAACCCTAACCCTAGCCCGAACCCTAACCCTAACCCTTCCCCGAAGCCTGACCCTCAGCCGTCCCCTAATCCTAACCCGTACGCTGACACTAACCCGCGCCCTCACACGTACGCTCCCCCTAGAGCGTTGTCGTACCCTCACCTGGACCCTAAACCGTCCCCGTCCCCTAACCCTAACCCTAGCCCGAACCCTAACCCTAACCCTTCCCCGAAGCCTGACCCTCAGCCGTCCCCTAATCCTAACCCGTACGCTGACACTAACCCGCGCCCTCACACGTACGCTCCCCCTAGAGCGTTGTCGTACCCTCACCTGGACCCTGAACTGTCCCCGTCCCCTAACCCTAACCCTAGCCCAAACCCTAACCCTAACCCTTCCCCGAAGCCTGGCCCTCAGCCGTCCCCTAATCCTAACCCGTACGCTGACACTAACCCGCGCCCTCACACGTACGCTCCCCCTAGAGCGTTGTCGTACCCTCACCTGGACCCTAAACCGTCCCCGTCCCCTAACCCTAACCCTAGCCCGAACCCTAACCCTAACCCTTCCCCGAAGCCTGACCCTCAGCCGTCCCCTAATCCTAACCCGTACGCTGACACTAACCCGCGCCCTCACACGTACGCTCCCCCTAGAGCGTTGTCGTACCCTCACCTGGACCCTGAACCGTCCCCATCCCCTAACCCTAACCCTAGCCCGAACCCTAACCCTAACCCTTCCCCGAAGCCTGACCCTCAGGCGTCCCCTAATCCTAACCCGTACGCTGACACTAACCCGCGCCCTCACACGTACGCTCCCCCTAGAGCGTTGTCGTACCCTCACCTGGACCCTAAACCGTCCCCTAACCCAAACCCTAACCCTAGCCCGAACCCTAACCCTAACCCTTCCCCTAAGCCTGACCCTCAGCCGTCCCCTAATCCTAACCCGTACGCTGACACTAACCCGCACCCTCACACGTACGCTCCCCCTAGAGCGTTGTCGTACCCTCACCTGGACCCTAAACCGTCCCCGTCCCCTAACCCTAACCCTAGCCCGAACCCTAACCCTAACCCTTCCCCGAAGCCTGACCCTCAGCCGTCCCCTAATCCTAACCCGTACGCTGACACTAACCCGCGCCCTCACACGTACGCTCCCCCTAGAGCGTTGTCGTACCCTCACCTGGACCCTAAAGCGTCCCCATCCCCTAAACCTAACCCTAGCCCGAACCCTACCCCTAACCCTTCCCCGAAGCCTGACCCTCAGCCGTCCCCTAATCCTAACCCGTACGCTGACACTAACCCGCGCCCTCACACGTACGCTCCCCCTAGAGCGTTGTCGTACCCTCACCTGGACCCTGAACCGTCCCCGTACCCTAACCCTAACCCTAGCCCGAACCCTAACCCTAACCCTTCCCCGAAGCCTGACCCTCAGCTGTCCCCTAATCCTAACCCGTACGCTGACACTAACCCACGCCCTCACACGTACGCTCCCCCTAGAGCGTTGTCGTACCCTCACCTGGACCCTAAACCGTCCCCGTCCCCTAACCATAACCCTAGGCCGAACCCTAACCCTAACCCTTCCCCGAAGCCTGACCCTCAGCCGTCCCCTAATCCTAACCCGTACGCTGACACTAACCCGCGCCCTCACACGTACGCTCCCCCTAGAGCGTTGTCGTACCCTCACCTGGACCCTAAACCGTCCCCGTCCCCTAACCCTAACCCTAGGCCGAACCCTAACCCTAACCCTTCCCCGAAGCCTGACCCTCAGCCGTCCCCTAATCCTAACCCGTACGCTGACACTAACCCGCGCCCTCACACGTACGCTCCCCCTAGAGCGTTGTCGTACCCTCACCTGGACCCTAAACCGTCCCCGTCCCCTAACCCTAACCCTAGCCCGAACCCTAACCCTAACACTTCCCCGAAGCCTGACCCTCAGCCGTCCCCTAATCCTAACCCGTACGCTGACACTAACCCGCGCCCTCACACGTACGCTCCCCCTAGAGCG
The DNA here is from genome assembly GCF_963455315.2 of Globicephala melas. NCBI lineage: Eukaryota > Metazoa > Chordata > Mammalia > Artiodactyla > Delphinidae > Globicephala > Globicephala melas. The sequence continues at coordinate 258,735 of NW_027207450.1, read as the reverse complement.
TTGTCGTACCCTCACCTGGACCCTGAACCGTCCCCGTCCCCTAACCCTAACCCTAGCCCGAACCCTAACCCTAACCCTTCCCCGAAGCCTGGCCCTCAGCCGTCCCCTAATCCTAACCCGTACGCTGACACTAACCCGCGCCCTCACACGTACGCTCCCCCTAGAGCGTTGTCGTACCCTCACCTGGACCCTAAACCGTCCCCGTCCCCTAACCCTAACCCTAGCCCGAACCCTAACCCTAACCCTTCCCCGAAGCCTGACCCTCAGCCGTCCCCTAATCCTAACCCGTACGCTGACACTAACCCGCGCCCTCACACGTACGCTCCCCCTAGAGCGTTGTCGTACCCTCACCTGGACCCTAAACCGTCCCCGTCCCCTAACCCTAACCCTAGCCCGAACCCTAACCCTAACCCTTCCCCGAAGCCTGACCCTCAGCCGTCCCCTAATCCTAACCCGTACGCTGACACTAACCCGCGCCCTCACACGTACGCTCCCCCTAGAGCGTTGTCGTACCCTCACCTGGACCCTGAACCGTCCCCGTCCCCTAACCCTAACCCTAGCCCGAACCCTAACCCTAACACTTCCCCGAAGCCTGACCCTCAGCCATCCCCTAAATGTAACCCGTACGCTGACACTAACCTGCGCCCTCACACGTACGCTCCCCCTAGAGCGTTGTCGTACCCTCACCTGGACCCTAAACCGTCCCCGTCCCCTAACCCTAACCCTAGCCCGAACCCTAACCCTAACCCTTCCCCGAAGCCTGACCCTCAGCCGTCCCCTAATCCTAACCCGTACGCTGACACTAACCCGCGCCCTCACACGTACGCTCCCCCTAGAGCGTTGTCGTACCCTCACCTGGACCCTAAACCGTCCCCGTCCCCTAACCCTAACCCTAGGCCGAACCCTAACCCTAACCCTTCCCCGAAGCCTGACCCTCAGCCGTCCCCTAATCCTAACCCGTACGCTGACACTAACCCGCGCCCTCACACGTATGCTCCCCCTAGAGCGTTGTCGTACCCTCACCTGGACCCTGAACCGTCCCCGTCCCCTAACCCTAACCCTAGCCCGAACCCTAACCCTAACACTTCCCCGAAGCCTGACCCTCAGCCGTCTCCTAATCCTAACCCGTACGCTGACACTAACCCGCGCCCTCACACGTACGCTCCCCCTAGAGCGTTGTCGTACCCTCACCTGGACCCTAAACCGTCCCCGTCCCCTAACCCTAACCCTAGCCCGAACCCTAACCCTAACCCTTCCCCGAAGCCTGACCCTCAGCCGTCCCCTAATCCTAACCCGTACGCTGACACTAACCCGCGCCCTCACACGTACGCTCCCCCTAGAGCGTTGTCGTACCCTCACCTGGACCCTAAACCGTCCCCGTCCCCTAAACCTAACCCTAGCCCGAACCCTACCCCTAACCCTTCCCCGAAGCCTGACCCTCAGCCGTCCCCTAATCCTAACCCGTACGCTGACACTAACACGCGCCCTCACACGTACGCTCCCCCTAGAGCGTTGTCGTACCCTCACCTGGACCCTGAACCGTCCCCGTCCCCTAACCCTAACCCTAGCCCGAACCCTAACCCTAACCCTTCCCCGAAGCCTGACCCTCAGCCGTCCCCTAATCCTAACCCGTACGCTGACACTAACCCGTGCCCTCACACGTACGCTCCCCCTAGAGCGTTGTCGTACCCTCACCTGGACCCTGAACCGTCCCCGTCCCCTAACCCTAACCCTAGCCCGAACCCTAACCCTAACCCTTCCCCGAAGCCTGACCCTCAGCCGTCCCCTAATCCTAACCCGTACGCTGACACTAACCCGCACCCTCACACGTACGCTCCCCCTAGAGCGTTGTCGTACCCTCACCTGGACCCTGAACCGTCCCCGTCCCCTAACCCTAACCCTAGCCCGAACCCTAACCCTAACCCTTCCCCGAAGCCTGACCCTCAGCCGTCCCCTAATCCTAACCCGTACGCTGACACTAACCCGTGCCATCACACGTACGCTCCCCCTAGAGCGTTGTCGTACCCTCACCTGGACCCTGAACCGTCCCCGTCCCCTAACCCTAACCCTAGCCCGAACCCTAACCCTAACACTTCCCCGAAGCCTGACCCTCAGCCATCCCCTAAATGTAACCCGTACGCTGACACTAACCTGCGCCCTCACACGTACGCTCCCCCTAGAGCGTTGTCGTACCCTCACCTGGACCCTAAACCGTCCCCGTCCCCTAACCCTAACCCTAGCCCGAACCCTAACCCTAACCCTTCCCGAAGCCTGACCCTCAGCCGTCCCCTAATCCTAACCCGTACGCTGACACTAACCCGCGCCCTCACACGTACGCTCCCCCAGAGCGTTGTCGTACCCTCACCTGGACCCTAAACCGTCCCCGTCCCCTAACCCTAACCCTAGGCCGAACCCTAACCCTAACCCTTCCCCGAAGCCTGACCCTCAGCCGTCCCCTAATCCTAACCCGTACGCTGACACTAACCCGCGCCCTCACACGTATGCTCCCCCTAGAGCGTTGTCGTACCCTCACCTGGACCCTGAACCGTCCCCGTCCCCTAACCCTAACCCTAGCCCGAACCCTAACCCTAACACTTCCCCGAAGCCTGACCCTCAGCCGTCTCCTAATCCTAACCCGTACGCTGACACTAACCCGCGCCCTCACACGTACGCTCCCCCTAGAGCGTTGTCGTACCCTCACCTGGACCCTGAACCGTCCCCGTCCCCTAACCCTAACCCTAGCCCGAACCCTAACCCTAACCCTTCCCCGAAGCCTGACCCTCAGCCGTCCCCTAATCCTAACCCGTACGCTGACACTAACCCGCGCCCTCACACGTACGCTCTCCCTAGAGCGTTGTCGTACCCTCACCTGGACCCTAAACCGTCCCCGTCCCCTAACCCTAACCCTAGCCCGAACCCTAACCCTAACCCTTCCCCGAAGCCTGACCCTCAGCCGTCCCCTAATCCTAACCCGTACACTGACACTAACCCGCGCCCTCACACGTACGCTCCCCCTAGAGCGTTGTCGTACCCTCACCTGGACCCTAAACCGTCCCCGTCCCCTAAACCTAACCCTAGCCCGAACCCTACCCCTAACCCTTCCCCGAAGCCTGACCCTCAGCCGTCCCCTAATCCTAACCCGTACGCTGACACTAACACGCGCCCTCACACGTACGCTCCCCCTAGAGCGTTGTCGTACCCTCACCTGGACCCTGAACCGTCCCCGTCCCCTAACCCTAACCCTAGCCCGAACCCTAACCCTAACCCTTCCCCGAAGCCTGACCCTCAGCCGTCCCCTAATCCTAACCCGTACGCTGACACTAACCCACGCCCTCACACGTACGCTCCCCCTAGAGCGTTGTCGTACCCTCACCTGGACCCTGAACCGTCCCCGTCCCCTAACCCTAACGCTAGGCCGAACCCTAACCCTAACCCTTCCCCGAAGCCTGACCCTCAGCCGTCCCCTAATCCTAACCCGTACGCTGACACTAACCCGCGCCCTCACACGTACGCTCCCCCTAGAGCGTTGTCGTACCCTCACCTGGACCCTAAACCGTCCCCGTCCCCTAACCCTAACCCTAGCCCGAACCCTAATCCTAACCCTTCCCCGAAGCCTGACCCTCAGCCGTCCCCTAATCCTAACCCGTACGCTGACACTAACCCGCGCCCTCACACGTACGCTCCCCCTAGAGCGTTGTCGTACCCTCACCTGGACCCTAAACCGTCCCCGTCCCCTAACCCTAACCCTAGCCCGAACCCTAACCCTAACCCTTCCCCGAAGCCTGACCCTCAGCCGTCCCCTAATCCTAACCCGTACGCTGACACTAACCCGCGCCCTCACACGTACGCTCCCCCTAGAGCGTTGTCGTACCCTCACCTGGACCCTGAACCGTCCCCGTCCCCTAACCCTAACCCTAGCCCGAACCCTAAACCTAACATTTCCCCGAAGCCTGGCCCTCAGCCGTCCCCTAATCCTAACCCGTACGCTGACACTAACCCGCGCCCTCACACGTACGCTCCCCCTAGAGCGTTGTCGTACCCTCACCTGGACCCTAAACCGTCCCCGTCCCCTAACCCTAACCCTAGCCCGAACCCTAACCCTAACCCTTCCCCGAAGCCTGACCCTCAGCCGTCCCCTAATCCTAACCCGTACGCTGACACTAACCCGCGCCCTCACACGTACGCTCCCCCTAGAGCGTTGTCGTACCCTCACCTGGACCCTAAACCGTCCCCGTCCCCTAACCCTAACCCTAGCCCGAACCCTAACCCTAAACCTTCCCCGAAGCCTGACCCTCAGCCGTCCCCTAATCCTAACCCGTACGCTGACACTAACCCGCGCCCTCACACGTACGCTCCCCCTAGAGCGTTGTCGTACCCTCACCTGGACCCTGAACCGTCCCCGTCCCCTAACCCTAACCCTAGCCCGAACCCTAACCCTAACCCTTCCCCGAAGCCTGACCCTCAGCCGTCTCCTAATCCTACCCCGTACGCTGACACTAACCCGCGCCCTCACACGTACGCTCCCCCTAGAGCGTTGTCGTACCCTCACCTGGACCCTGAACCGTCCCCGTCCCCTAACCCTAACCCTAGCCCGAACCCTAACCCTAACCCTTCCCCGAAGCCTGACCCTCAGCCGTCCCCTAATCCTAACCCGTACGCTGACACTAACCCGCGCCCTCACACGTACGCTCCCCCTAGAGCGTTGTCGTACCCTCACCTGGACCCTAAACCGTCCCCGTCCCCTAACCCTAACCCTAGCCCGAACCCTAACCCTAACCCTTCCCCGAAGCCTGACCCTCAGCCGTCCCCTAATCCTAACCCGTACGCTGACACTAACCCGCGCCCTCACACGTAGGCTCCCCCTAGAGCGTTGTCGTACCCTCACCTGGACCCTAAACCGTCCCCGTCCCCTAACCCTAACCCTAGCCCGAACCCTAACCCTAACCCTTCCCCGAAGCCTGACCCTCAGCCGTCCCCTAATCCTAACCCGTACGCTGACACTAACCCGCGCCCTCACACGTACGCTCCCCCTAGAGCGTTGTCGTACCCTCACCTGGACCCTGAACCGTCCCCGTCCCCTAACCCTAACCCTAGCCCGAACCCTAACCCTAACACTTCCCCGAAGCCTGACCCTCAGCCATCCCCTAAATGTAACCCGTACGCTGACACTAACCTGCGCCCTCACACGTACGCTCCCCCTAGAGCGTTGTCGTACCCTCACCTGGACCCTAAACCGTCCCCGTCCCCTAACCCTAACCCTAGCCCGAACCCTAACCCTAACCCTTCCCCGAAGCCTGACCCTCAGCCGTCCCCTAATCCTAACCCGTACGCTGACACTAACCCGCGCCCTCACACGTACGCTCCCCCTAGAGCGTTGTCGTACCCTCACCTGGACCCTAAACCGTCCCCGTCCCCTAACCCTAACCCTAGGCCGAACCCTAACCCTAACCCTTCCCCGAAGCCTGACCCTCAGCCGTCCCCTAATCCTAACCCGTACGCTGACACTAACCCGCGCCCTCACACGTATGCTCCCCCTAGAGCGTTGTCGTACCCTCACCTGGACCCTGAACCGTCCCCGTCCCCTAACCCTAACCCTAGCCCGAACCCTAACACTAACACTTCCCCGAAGCCTGACCCTCAGCCGTCTCCTAATCCTAACCCGTACGCTGACACTAACCCGCGCCCTCACACGTACGCTCCCCCTAGAGCGTTGTCGTACCCTCACCTGGACCCTGAACCGTCCCCGTCCCCTAACCCTAACCCTAGCCCGAACCCTAACCCTAACACTTCCCCGAAGCCTGACCCTCAGCCGTCCCCTAATCCTAACCCGTACGCTGACACTAACCCGCGCCCTCACACGTACGCTCCCCCTAGAGCGTTGTCGTACCCTCACCTGGACCCTAAACCGTCCCCGTCCCCTAACCCTAACCCTAGCCCGAACCCTAACCCTAACCCTTCCCCGAAGCCTGACCCTCAGCCGTCCCCTAATCCTAACCCGTACGCTGACACTAACCCGCGCCCTCACACGTACGCTCCCCCTAGAGCGTTGTCGTACCCTCACCTGGACCCTAAACCGTCCCCGTCCCCTAAACCTAACCCTAGCCCGAACCCTACCCCTAACCCTTCCCCGAAGCCTGACCCTCAGCCGTCCCCTAATCCTAACCCGTACGCTGACACTAACACGCGCCCTCACACGTACGCTCCCCCTAGAGCGTTGTCGTACCCTCACCTGGACCCTGAACCGTCCCCGTCCCCTAACCCTAACCCTAGCCCGAACCCTAACCCTAACCCTTCCCCGAAGCCTGACCCTCAGCCGTCCCCTAATCCTAACCCGTACGCTGACACTAACCCGTGCCCTCACACGTACGCTCCCCCTAGAGCGTTGTCGTACCCTCACCTGGACCCTGAACCGTCCCCGTCCCCTAACCCTAACCCTAGCCCGAACCCTAACCCTAACCCTTCCCCGAAGCCTGACCCTCAGCCGTCCCCTAATCCTAACCCGTACGCTGACACTAACCCGCACCCTCACACGTACGCTCCCCCTAGAGCGTTGTCGTACCCTCACCTGGACCCTGAACCGTCCCCGTCCCCTAACCCTAACCCTAGCCCGAACCCTAACCCTAACCCTTCCCCGAAGCCTGACCCTCAGCCGTCCCCTAATCCTAACCCGTACGCTGACACTAACCCGTGCCATCACACGTACGCTCCCCCTAGAGCGTTGTCGTACCCTCACCTGGACCCTGAACCGTCCCCGTCCCCTAACCCTAACCCTAGCCCGAACCCTAACCCTAACACTTCCCCGAAGCCTGACCCTCAGCCATCCCCTAAATGTAACCCGTACGCTGACACTAACCTGCGCCCTCACACGTACGCTCCCCCTAGAGCGTTGTCGTACCCTCACCTGGACCCTAAACCGTCCCCGTCCCCTAACCCTAACCCTAGCCCGAACCCTAACCCTAACCCTTCCCGAAGCCTGACCCTCAGCCGTCCCCTAATCCTAACCCGTACGCTGACACTAACCCGCGCCCTCACACGTACGCTCCCCCTAGAGCGTTGTCGTACCCTCACCTGGACCCTAAACCGTCCCCGTCCCCTAACCCTAACCCTAGGCCGAACCCTAACCCTAACCCTTCCCCGAAGCCTGACCCTCAGCCGTCCCCTAATCCTAACCCGTACGCTGACACTAACCCGCGCCCTCACACGTATGCTCCCCCTAGAGCGTTGTCGTACCCTCACCTGGACCCTGAACCGTCCCCGTCCCCTAACCCTAACCCTAGCCCGAACCCTAACCCTAACACTTCCCCGAAGCCTGACCCTCAGCCGTCTCCTAATCCTAACCCGTACGCTGACACTAACCCGCGCCCTCACACGTACGCTCCCCCTAGAGCGTTGTCGTACCCTCACCTGGACCCTGAACCGTCCCCGTCCCCTAACCCTAACCCTAGCCCGAACCCTAACCCTAACCCTTCCCCGAAGCCTGACCCTCAGCCGTCCCCTAATCCTAACCCGTACGCTGACACTAACCCGCGCCCTCACACGTACGCTCCCCCTAGAGCGTTGTCGTACCCTCACCTGGACCCTAAACCGTCCCCGTCCCCTAACCCTAACCCTAGCCCGAACCCTAACCCTAACCCTTCCCCGAAGCCTGACCCTCAGCCGTCCCCTAATCCTAACCCGTACGCTGACACTAACCCGCGCCCTCACACGTACGCTCCCCCTAGAGCGTTGTCGTACCCTCACCTGGACCCTAAACCGTCCCCGTCCCCTAAACCTAACCCTAGCCCGAACCCTACCCCTAACCCTTCCCCGAAGCCTGACCCTCAGCCGTCCCCTAATCCTAACCCGTACGCTGACACTAACACGCGCCCTCACACGTACGCTCCCCCTAGAGCGTTGTCGTACCCTCACCTGGACCCTGAACCGTCCCCGTCCCCTAACCCTAACCCTAGCCCGAACCCTAACCCTAACCCTTCCCCGAAGCCTGACCCTCAGCCGTCCCCTAATCCTAACCCGTACGCTGACACTAACCCACGCCCTCACACGTACGCTCCCCCTAGAGCGTTGTCGTACCCTCACCTGGACCCTGAACCGTCCCCGTCCCCTAACCCTAACCCTAGGCCGAACCCTAACCCTAACCCTTCCCCGAAGCCTGACCCTCAGCCGTCCCCTAATCCTAACCCGTACGCTGACACTAACCCGCGCCCTCACACGTACGCTCCCCCTAGAGCGTTGTCGTACCCTCACCTGGACCCTAAACCGTCCCCGTCCCCTAACCCTAACCCTAGCCCGAACCCTAACCCTAACCCTTCCCCGAAGCCTGACCCTCAGCCGTCCCCTAATCCTAACCCGTACGCTGACACTAACCCGCGCCCTCACACGTACGCTCCCCCTAGAGCGTTGTCGTACCCTCACCTGGACCCTAAACCGTCCCCGTCCCCTAACCCTAACCCTAGCCCGAACCCTAACCCTAACCCTTCCCCGAAGCCTGACCCTCAGCCGTCCCCTAATCCTAACCCGTACGCTGACACTAACCCGCGCCCTCACACGTACGCTCCCCCTAGAGCGTTGTCGTACCCTCACCTGGACCCTGAACCGTCCCCGTCCCCTAACCCTAACCCTAGCCCGAACCCTAAACCTAACATTTCCCCGAAGCCTGGCCCTCAGCCGTCCCCTAATCCTAACCCGTACGCTGACACTAACCCGCGCCCTCACACGTACGCTCCCCCTAGAGCGTTGTCGTACCCTCACCTGGACCCTAAACCGTCCCCGTCCCCTAACCCTAACCCTAGCCCGAACCCTAACCCTAACCCTTCCCCGAAGCCTGACCCTCAGCCGTCCCCTAATCCTAACCCGTACGCTGACACTAACCCGCGCCCTCACACGTACGCTCCCCCTAGAGCGTTGTCGTACCCTCACCTGGACCCTAAACCGTCCCCGTCCCCTAACCCTAACCCTAGCCCGAACCCTAACCCTAACCCTTCCCCGAAGCCTGACCCTCAGCCGTCCCCTAATCCTAACCCGTACGCTGACACTAACCCGCGCCCTCACACGTACGCTCCCCCTAGAGCGTTGTCGTACCCTCACCTGGACCCTGAACCGTCCCCGTCCCCTAACCCTAACCCTAGCCCGAACCCTAACCCTAACCCTTCCCCGAAGCCTGACACTCAGCCGTCCCCTAAACCTAACCCGTACGCTGACACTAACCCGCGCCCTCACACGTACGCTCCCCCTAGAGCGTTGTCGTACCCTCACCTGGACCCTGAACCGTCCCCGTCCCCTAACCCTATCCCTAGCCCGAACCCTAACCCTAACACTTCCCCGAAGCCTGACACTCAGCCGTCCCCTAATCCTAACCCGTACGCTGACACTAACCCGCGCCCTCACACGTACGCTCCCCCTAGAGCGTTGTCGTACCCTCACCTGCACCCTGAACCGTCCCCGTCCCCTAACCCTAGCCCGAACCCTAACCCTAACCCTTCCCCGAAACCTGACCCTCAGCCGTCCCCTAATCCTAACCCGTACGCTGACACTAACCCACGCCCTCACACGTACGCTCCCCCTAAAGTGTTGTCGTACCCTCACCTGGACCCTAAACCGTCCCCGTCCCCTAACCCTAACCCTACCCCGAACCCTAACCCTAACCCTTCCCCGAAGCCTGACCCTCAGCCGTCCCCTAATCCTAACCCGTACGCTGACACTAACACGCGCCCTCACACGTACGCTCCCCCTAGAGCGTTGTCGTACCCTCACCTGGACCCTGAACCGTCCCCGTCCCCTAACCCTAACCCTAGCCCGAACCCTAACCCTAACCCTTCCCCGAAGCCTGACCCTCAGCCGTCCCCTAATCCCAACCCGTACGCTGACACTAACCCGCGCCCTCACACGTACGCTCCCCCTAGAGCGTTGTCGTACCCTCACCTGGACCCTGAACCGTCCCCGTCCCCTAACCCTAACCCTAGCCCGAACCCTAACCCTAACCCTTCCCCGAAGCCTGACCCTCAGCCGTCCCCTAATCCTAACCCGTACGCTGACACTAACCCGCGCCCTCACACTTACGCTCCCCCTAGAGCGTTGTCGTACCCTCACCTGGACCCTGAACCGTCCCCGTCCCCTAACCCTAACCCTAGCCCGAACCCTAACCCTAACCCTTCCCCGAAGCCTGACCCTCAGCCGTCCCCTAATCCTAACCCGTACGCTGACACTAACCCGCGCCCTCACACGTACGCTCCCCCTAGAGCGTTGTCGTACCCTCACCTGGACCCTGAACCGTCCCCGTCCCCTAACCCTAACCCTAGCCCGAACCCTAACCCTAACCCTTCCCCGAAGCCTGACACTCAGCCGTCCCCTAAACCTAACCCGTACGCTGACACTAACCCGCGCCCTCACACGTACGCTCCCCCTAGAGCGTTGTCGTACCCTCACCTGGACCCTGAACCGTCCCCGTCCCCTAACCCTATCCCTAGCCCGAACCCTAACCCTAACACTTCCCCGAAGCCTGACACTCAGCCGTCCCCTAATCCTAACCCGTACGCTGACACTAACCCGCGCCCTCACACGTACGCTCCCCCTAGAGCGTTGTCGTACCCTCACCTGGACCCTGAACCGTCCCCGTCCCCTAACCCTAACCCTAGCCCGAACCCTAACCCTAACCCTTCCCCGAAGCCTGACCCTCAGCCGTCTCCTAATCCTAACCCGTACGCTGACACTAACCCGCGCCCTCACACGTACGCTCCCCCTAGAGCGTTGTCGTACCCTCACCTGGACCCTGAACCGTCCCCGTCCCCTAACCCTAACCCTAGCCCGAACCCTAACACTAACCCTTCCCCGAAGCCTGACCCTCAGCCGTCCCCTAATCCTAACCCGTACGCTGACACTAACCCGCGCCCTCACACGTACGCTCCCCCTAGAGCGTTGTCGTACCCTCACCTGGACCCTGAACCGTCCCCGTCCCCTAACCCTAACCCTAGCCCGAACACTAACCCTAACCCTTCCCGGAAGCCTGACCCTCAGCCGTCCCCTAATCCTAACCCGTACGCTGACACTAACCCGCGCCCTCACACGTACGCTCCCCCTAGAGCGTTGTCGTACCCTCACCTGGACCCTAAACCGTCCCCGTCCCCTAACCCTAACCCTAGCTCGAACCCTAACCCTAACCCTTCCCCGAAGCCTGACCCTCAGCCGTCCCCTAATCCTAACCCGTACGCTGACACTAACCCGCGCCCTCACACGTACGCTCCCCCTAGAGCGTTGTCGTACCCTCACCTGGACCCTAAACCGTCCCCGTCCCCTAAACCTAACCCTAGCCCGAACCCTACCCCTAACCCTTCCCCGAAGCCTGACCCTCAGCCGTCCCCTAATCCTAACCCGTACGCTGACACTAACCCGCGCCCTCACACGTACGCTCCCCCTAGAGCGTTGTCGTACCCTCACCTGGACCCTAAACCGTCCCCGTCCCCTAACCCTAACCCTAGCCCGAACCCTAACCCTAACCCTTCCCCGAAGCCTGACCCTCAGCCGTCCCCTAATCCTAACCCGTACGCTGACACTAACCCGCGCCCTCACACGTACGCTCCCCCTAGAGCGTTGTCGTACCCTCACCTGGACCCTAAACCGTCCCCGTCCCCTAACCCTAACCCTAGCCCGAACCCTAACCCTAACCCTTCCCCGAAGCCTGACCCTCAGCCGTCCCCTAATCCTAACCCGTACGCTGACACTAACCCGCGCCCTCACACGTACGCTCCCCCTAGAGCGTTGTCGTACCCTCACCTGGACCCTGAACCGTCCCCGTCCCCTAACCCTAACCCTAGCCCGAACCCTAACCCTAACCCTTCCCCGAAGCCTGGCCCTCAGCCGTCCCCTAATTCTAACCCGTACGCTGACACTAACCCGCGCCCTCACACGTACGCTCCCCCTAGAGCATTGTTGTACCCTCACCTGGACCCTAAACCGTCCCCGTCCCCTAACCCTAACCCTAGCCCGAACCCTAACCCTAACCCTTACCCGAAGCCTGACCCTCAGCCGTCCCCTAATCCTAACCCGTACGCTGACACTAACCCGCGCCCTCACACGTACGCTCCCCCTAGAGCGTTGTCGTACCCTCACCTGGACCCTAAACCGTCCCCGTCCCCTAACCCTAACCCTAGCCCGAACCCTAACCCTAACCCTTCCCCGAAGCCTGACCCTCAGCCGTCCCCTAATCCTAACCCGTACGCTGACACTAACCCGCGCCCTCACACGTACGCTCCCCCTAGAGCGTTGTCGTACCCTCACCTGGACCCTAAACCGTCCCCTAACCCTAACCCTAACCCTAGCCCGAACCCTAACCCTAACCCTTCCCCGAAGCCTGACCCTCAGCCGTCCCCTAATCCTAACCCGTACGCTGACACTAACCCGCGCCCTCACACGTACGCTCCCCCTAGAGCGTTGTCGTACCCTCACCTGGACCCTAAACCGTCCCCGTCCCCTAACCCTAACCCTAGCCCGAACCCTAACCCTAACCCTTCCCCGAAGCCTGACCCTCAGCCGTCCCCTAATCCTAACCCGTACGCTGACACTAACCCGCGCCCTCACACGTACGCTCCCCCTAGAGCGTTGTCGTACACTCACCTGGACCCTAAACCGTCCCCATCCCCTAACCCTAACCCTAGCCCGAACCCTAACCCTAACCCTTCCCCGAAGCCTGACCCTCAGCCGTCCCCTAATCCTAACCCGTACGCTGACACTAACCCGCGCCCTCACACGTACGCTCCCCCTAGAGCGTTGTCGTACCCTCACCTGGACCCTAAACCGTCCCCGTCCCCTAACCCTAACCCTAGCCCGAACCCTAACCCTAACCCTTCCCGGAAGCCTGACCCTCAGCCGTCCCCTAATCCTAACCCGTACGCTGACACTAACCCGCGCCCTCACACGTACGCTCCCCCTAGAGCGTTGTCGTACCCTCACCTGGACCCTAAACCGTCCCCGTCCCCTAACCCTAACCCTAGCTCGAACCCTAACCCTAACCCTTCCCCGAAGCCTGACCCTCAGCCGTCCCCTAATCCTAACCCGTACGCTGACACTAACCCGCGCCCTCACACGTACGCTCCCCCTAGAGCGTTGTCGTACCCTCACCTGGACCCTAAACCGTCCCCGTCCCCTAAACCTAACCCTAGCCCGAACCCTACCCCTAACCCTTCCCCGAAGCCTGACCCTCAGCCGTCCCCTAATCCTAACCCGTACGCTGACACTAACCCGCGCCCTCACACGTACGCTCCCCCTAGAGCGTTATCGTACCCTCACCTGGACCCTAAACCGTCCCCGTCCCCTAACCCTAACCCTAGCCCGAACCCTAACCCTAACCCTTCCCCGAAGCCTGACCCTCAGCCGTCCCCTAATCCTAACCCGTACGCTGACACTAACCCGCGCCCTCACACGTACGCTCCCCCTAGAGCGTTGTCGTACCCTCACCTGGACCCTAAACCGTCCCCGTCCCCTAACCCTAACCCTAGCCCGAACCCTAACCCTAACCCTTCCCCGAAGCCTGACCCTCAGCCGTCCCCTAATCCTAACCCGTACGCTGACACTAACCCGCGCCCTCACACGTACGCTCCCCCTAGAGCGTTGTCGTACCCTCACCTGGACCCTGAACCGTCCCCGTCCCCTAACCCTAACCCTAGCCCGAACCCTAACCCTAACCCTTCCCCGAAGCCTGGCCCTCAGCCGTCCCCTAATCCTAACCCGTACGCTGACACTAACCCGCGCCCTCACACGTACGCTCCCCCTAGAGCGTTGTCGTACCCTCACCTGGACCCTAAACCGTCCCCGTCCCCTAACCCTAACCCTAGCCCGAACCCTAACCCTAACCCTTCCCCGAAGCCTGACCCTCAGCCGTCCCCTAATCCTAACCCGTACGCTGACACTAAACCGCGCCCTCACACGTACGCTCCCCCTAGAGCGTTGTCGTACCCTCACCTGGACCCTAAACCGTCCCCGTCCCCTAACCCTAACCCTAGCCCGAACCCTAACCCTAACCCTTCCCCGAAGCCTGACCCTCAGCCGTCCCCTAATCCTAACCCGTACGCTGACACTAACCCGCGCCCTCACACGTACGCTCCCCCTAGAGCGTTGTCGTACCCTCACCTGGACCCTAAACCGTCCCCTAACCCTAACCCTAACCCTAGCCCGAACCCTAACCCTAACCCTTCCCCGAAGCCTGACCCTCAGCCGTCCCCTAATCCTAACCCGTACGCTGACACTAACCCGCGCCCTCACACGTACGCTCCCCCTAGAGCGTTGTCGTACCCTCACCTGGACCCTAAACCGTCCCCGTCCCCTAACCCTAACCCTAGCCCGAACACTAACCCTAACCCTTCCCCGAAGCCTGACCCTCAGCCGTCCCCTAATCCTAACCCGTACGCTGACACTAACCCGCGCCCTCACACGTACGCTCCCCCTAGAGCGTTGTCGTACACTCACCTGGACCCTAAACCGTCCCCATCCCCTAACCCTAACCCTAGCCCGAACCCTAACCCTAACCCTTCCCCGAAGCCTGACCCTCAGCCGTCCCCTAATCCTAACCCGTACGCTGACACTAACCCGCGCCCTCACACGTACGCTCCACCTAGAGCGTTGTCGTACCCTCACCTGGACCCTAAACCGTCCCCGTCCCCTAACCCTAACCCTAGCCCGAACCCTAACCCTAACCCTTCCCGGAAGCCTGACCCTCAGCCGTCCCCTAATCCTAACCCGTACGCTGACACTAACCCGCGCCCTCACACGTACGCTCCCCCTAGAGCGTTGTCGTACCCTCACCTAGACCCTAAACCGTCCCCGTCCCCTAACCCTAACCCTAGCTCGAACCCTAACCCTAACCCTTCCCCGAAGCCTGACCCTCAGCCGTCCCCTAATCCTAACCCGTACGCTGACACTAACCCACGCCCTCACACGTACGCTCCCCCTAGAGCGTTGTCGTACCCTCACCTGGACCCTAAACCGTCCCCGTCCCCTAACCCTAACCCTAGCCCGAACCCTAACCCTAACCCTTCCCCGAAGCCTGACCCTCAGCCGTCACCTAATCCTAACCCGTACGCTGACACTAACCCGCGCCCTCACACGTACGCTCCCCCTAGAGCGTTGTCGTACCCTCACCTGGACCCTAAACCGTCCCCGTCCCCTAACCCTAACCCTAGCCCGAACCCTAACCCTAACCCTTCCCCGAAGCCTGACCCTCAGCCGTCCCATAATCCTAACCAGTACGCTGACACTAACCCGCGCCCTCACACGTACGCTCCCCCTAGAGCGTTGTCGTACCCTCACCTGGACCCTGAACCGTCCCCGTCCCCTAACCCTAACCCTAGCCCGAACCCTAACCCTAACCCTTCCCCGAAGCCTGACCCTCAGCCGTCCCCTAATCCTAACCCGTACGCTGACACTAACCCGCGCCCTCACACGTACGCTCCCCCTAGAGCGTTGTCGTACCCTCACCTGGACCCTGAACCGTCCCCGTCCCCTAACCCTAACCCTAGCCCGAACCCTAACCCTAACCCTTCCCCGAAGCCTGACCCTCAGCCGTCCCCTAATCCTAACCCGTACGCTGACACTAACCCGTGCCCTCACACGTATGCTCCCCCTAGAGCATTGTCGTACCCTCACCTGGACCCTGAACCGTCCCCGTCCCCTAACCCTAACCCTAGTCCGAACCCTAACCCTAACACTTCCCCGAAGCCTGACCCTCAGCCGTCCCCTAAATCTAACCTGTACGCTGACACTAACCCGTGCCCTCACACGTACGCTCCCCCTAGAGCGTTGTCGTACCCTCACCTGGACCCTAAACCGTCCACGTCCCCTAACCCTAACCCTAGCCCGAACCCTAAACCTAACCCTTCCCCGAAGCCTGACCCTCAGCCGTCCCCTAATCCTAACCCGTACGCTGACACTAACCCGCGCCCTCACACGTACGCTCCCCCTAGAGCGTTGTCGTACCCTCACCAGGACCCTAAACCGTCCCCGTCCCCTAACCCTAACCCTAGGCCGAACCCTAACCCTAACCCTTCCCCAAAGCCTGACCCTCAGCCGTCCCCTAATCCTAACCCGTACGCTGACACTAACCCGCGCCCTCACACGTACGCTCCCCCTAGAGCGTTGTCGTACCCTCACCTGGACCCTAAACCGTCCCCGTCCCCTAACCCTAACCCTACCCCGAACCCTAACCCTAACCCTTCCCCGAAACCTGACCCTCAGCCGTCCCCTAATCCTAACCCGTACGCTGACACTAACCCGCGCCCTCACACGTACGCTCCCCCTAGAGCGTTGTCGTACCCTCACCTGGACCCTGAACCGTCCCCGTCCCCTAAACCTAACCCTAGCCCGAACCCTAACCCTAACCCTTCCCCGAAGCCTGACCCTCAGCCGTCCCCTAATCCTAACCCGTACGCTGACACTAACCCGCGCCCTCACACGTACGCTCCCCCTAGAGCGTTGTCGTACCCTCACCTGGACCCTAAACCGTCCCCGTCCCCTAACCCTAACCCTACCCCGAACCCTAACCCTAACCCTTCCCCGAAACCTGACCCTCAGCCGTCCCCTAATCCTAACCCGTACGCTGACACTAACCCGCGCCCTCACACGTACGCTCCCCCTAGAGCGTTGTCGTACCCTCACCTGGACCCTGAACCGTCCCCGTCCCCTAAACCTAACCCTAGCCCGAACCCTAACCCTAACCCTTCCCCGAAGCCTGACCCTCAGCCGTCCCCTAATCCTAACCCGTACGCTGACACTAACCCGCGCCCTGACACGTACGCTCCCCCTAGAGCGTTGTCGTACCCTCACCTGGACCCTGAACCGTCCCCATCCCCTAACCCTAACCCTAGCCCGAACCCTAACCCTAACCATTCACCGAAGCCTGACCCTCAGCCGTCCCCTAATCCTAACCCGTACGCTGACACTAACCCGCGCCCTCACACGTACGCTCCCCCTAGAGCGTTGTCGTACCCTCACCTGGACCCTAAACCGTCCCCGTCCCCTAACCCTAACCCTAGCCCGAACCCTAACCCTAACCCTTCCCCGAAGCCTGACCCTCAGCCGTCCCCTAATCCTAACCCGTACGCTGACACTAACCCGCGCCCTCACACGTACGCTCCCCCTAGAGCGTTGTCGTACACTCACCTGGACCCTAAACCGTCCCCGTCCCCTAACCCTAACCCTAGCCCGAACCCTAACCCTAACCCTTCCCGGAAGCCTGACCCTCAGCCGTCCCCTAATCCTAACCCGTACGCTGACACTAACCCGCGCCCTCACACGTACGCTCCCCCTAGAGCGTTGTCGTACCCTCACCTGGACCCTAAACCGTCCCCGTCCCCTAACCCTAACCCTAGCCCGAACCCTAACCCTAACCCTTCCCCGAAGCCTGACCCTCAGCCGTCCCCTAATCCTAACCCGTACGCTGACACTAACCCGCGCCCTCACACGTACGCTCCCCCTAGAGCGTTGTCGTACCCTCACCTGGACCCTAAACCGTCCCCGTCCCCTAACCCTAACCCTAGCCCGAACCCTAACCCTAACCCTTCCCCGAAGCCTGACCCTCAGCCGTCCCATAATCCTAACCCGTACGCTGACACTAACCCGCGCCCTCACACGTACGCTCCCCCTAGAGCGTTGTCGTACCCTCACCTGGACCCTGAACCGTCCCCGTCCCCTAACCCTAACCCTAGCCCGAACCCTAACCCTAACCCTTCCCCGAAGCCTGACCCTCAGCCGTCCCCTAATCCTAACCCGTACGCTGACACTAACCCGCGCCCTCACACGTACGCTCCCCCTAGAGCGTTGTCGTACCCTCACCTGGACCCTGAACCGTCCCCGTCCCCTAACCCTAACCCTAGCCCGAACCCTAACCCTAACCCTTCCCCGAAGCCTGACCCTCAGCCGTCCCCTAATCCTAACCCGTACGCTGACACTAACCCGCGCCCTCACACGTACGCTCCCCCTAGAGCGTTGTCGTACCCTCACCTGGACCCTAAACCGTCCCCGTCCCCTAACCCTAACCCTAGCCCGAACCCTAACCCTAACCCTTCCCCGAAGCCTGACCCTCAGCCGTCCCCTAATCCTAACCCGTACGCTGACACTAACCCGCGCCCTCACACGTACGCTCCCCCTAGAGCGTTGTCGTACCCTCACCTGGACCCTAAACCGTCCCCGTCCCCTAACCCTAACCCTAGCCCGAACCCTAACCCTAACCCTTCCCCGAAGCCTGACCCTCAGCCGTCCCCTATTCCTAACCCGTACGCTGACACTAACCCGCGCCCTCACACGTACGCTCCCCCTAGAGCGTTGTCGTACCCTCACCTGGACCCTAAACCGTCCCCGTCCCCTAACCCTAACCCTAGCCCGAACCCTAACCCTAACCCTTCCCCGAAGCCTGACCTTCAGCCGTCCCCTAATCCTAACCCGTACGCTGACACTAACCCGCGCCCTCACACGTACGCTCCCCCTAGAGCGTTGTCGTACCCTCACCTGGACCCTGAACCGTCCCCGTCCCCTAAACCTAACCCTAGCCCGAACCCTAACCCTAACCCTTCCCCGAAGCCTGACCCTCAGCCGTCCCCTAATCCTAACCCGTACGCTGACACTAACCCGCGCCCTCACACGTACGCTCCCCCTAGAGCGTTGTCGTACCCTCACCTGGACCCTAAACCGTCCCCGTCCCCTAACCCTAACCCTAGCCCGAACCCTAACCCTAACCCTTCCCCGAAGCCTGACCCTCAGCCGTCCCATAATCCTAACCCGTACGCTGACACTAACCCGCGCCCTCACACGTACGCTCCCCCTAGAGCGTTGTCGTACCCTCACCTGGACCCTGAACCGTCCCCGTCCCCTAACCCTAACCCTAGCCCGAACCCTAACCCTAACCCTTCCCCGAAGCCTGACCCTCAGCCGTCCCCTAATCCTAACCCGTACGCTGACACTAACCCGCGCCCTCACACGTACGCTCCCCCTAGAGCGTTGTCGTACCCTCACCTGGACCCTAAACCGTCCCCGTCCCCTAACCCTAACCCTAGCCCGAACCCTAACCCTAACACTTCCCCGAAGCCTGACCCTCAGCCGTCCCCTAATCCTAACCCGTACGCTGACACTAACCCGCGCCCTCACACGTACGCTCCCCCTAGAGCGTTGTCGTACCCTCACCTGGACCCTAAACCGTCCCCGTCCCCTAACCCTAACCCTAGCCCGAACCCTAACCCTAACCCTTCCCCGAAGCCTGACCCTCAGCCGTCCCCTAATCCTAACCCGTACGCTGACACTAACCCGCGCCCTCACACGTACGCTCCCCCTAGAGCGTTGTCGTACCCTCACCTGGACCCTGAACCGTCCCCGTCCCCTAACCCTAACCCTAGCCCGAACCCTAACCCTAACCCTTCCCCGAAGCCTGACCCTCAGCCGTCCCCTAATCCTAACCCGTACGCTGACACTAACCCGCGCCCTCACACGTACGCTCCCCCTAGAGCGTTGTCGTACCCTCACCTGGACCCTAAACCGTCCCCGTCCCCTAACCCTAACCCTAGCCCGAACCCTAACCCTAACCCTTCCCCGAAGCCTGACCCTCAGCCGTCCCCTAATCCTAACCCGTACGCTGACACTAACCCGCGCCCTCACACGTACGCTCCCCCTAGAGCGTTGTCGTACCCTCACCTGGACCCTAAACCGTCCCCGTCCCCTAACCCTAACCCTAGCCCGAACCCTAACCCTAACCCTTCCCCGAAGCCTGACCCTCCGCCGTCCCCTATTCCTAACCCGTACGCTGACACTAACCCGCGCCCTCACACGTACGCTCCCCCTAGAGCGTTGTCGTACCCTCACCTGGACCCTAAACCGTCCCCGTCCCCTAACCCTAACCCTAGCCCGAACCCTAACCCTAACCCTTCCCCGAAGCCTGACCCTCAGCCGTCCCCTAATCCTAACCCGTACGCTGACACTAACCCGCGCCCTCACACGTACGCTCCCCCTAGAGCGTTGTCGTACCCTCACCTGGACCCTAAACCGTCCCCGTCCCCTAACCCTAACCCTAGCCCGAACCCTAACCCTAACCCTTCCCCGAAGCCTGACCCTCAGCCGTCCCCTAATCCTAACCCGTACGCTGACACTAACCTGCGCCCTCACACGTACGCTCCCCCTAGAGCGTTGTCGTACCCTCACCTGGACCCTAAACCGTCCCCGTCCCCTAACCCTAACCCTAGCCCGAACCCTAACCCTAACCCTTCCCCGAAGCCTGACCCTCAGCCGTCCCCTAATCCTAACCCGTACGCTGACACTAACCCGCGCCCTCACACGTACGCTCCCCCTAGAGCGTTGTCGTACCCTCACCTTGACCCTGAACCGTCCCCGTCCCCTAACCCTAACCCTAGCCCGAACCCTAACCCTAACCCTTCCCCGAAGCCTGACCCTCAGCCGTCCCCTAATCCTAACCCGTACGCTGACACTAACCCGCGCCCTCACACGTACGCTCCCCCTAGAGCGTTGTCGTACCCTCACCTGGACCCTAAACCGTCCCCGTCCCCTAACCCTAACCCTAGCCCGAACCCTAACCCTAACCCTTCCCCGAAGCCTGACCCTCAGCCGTCCCCTAATCCTAACCCGTACGCTGACACTAACCCGCGCCCTCACACGTACGCTCCCCCTAGAGCGTTGTCGTACCCTCACCTGGACCCTAAACCGTCCCCGTCCCCTAACCCTAACCGTAGGCCGAAGCCTAACCCTAACCCTTCCCCGAAGCCTGACCCTCAGCCGTCCCCTAATCCTAACCCGTACGCTGACACTAACCCGTGCCCTCACACGTACGCTCCCCCTAGAGCGTTGTCGTACCCTCACCTGGACCCTAAACCGTCCCCGTCCCCTAACCGTAACCCTAGCCCGAACCCTAACCCTAACCCTTCCCCGAATCCTGACCCTCAGCCGTCCCCTAATCCTAACCCGTACGCTGACACTAACCCGCGCCCTCACACGTAGGCTCCCCCTAGAGCGTTGTCGTACCCTCACCTGGACCCTAAACCGTCCCCGTCCCCTAACCCTAACCCTAGCCCGAACCCTAACCCTAACCCTTCCCCGAAGCCTGACCCTCAGCCGTCCCCTAATCCTAACCCGTACGCTGACACTAACCCGCGCCCTCACACGTACGCTCCCCCTAGAGCGTTGTCGTACACTCACCTGGACCCTAAACCGTCCCCGTCCCCTAACCCTAACCCTAGCCCGAACCCTAACCCTAACCCTTCCCGGAAGCCTGACCCTCAGCCGTCCCCTAATCCTAACCCGTACGCTGACACTAACCCGCGCCCTCACACGTACGCTCCCCCTAGAGCGTTGTCGTACCCTCACCTGGACCCTAAACCGTCCCCGTCCCCTAACCCTAACCCTAGCCCGAACCCTAACCCTAACCCTTCCCCGAAGCCTGACCCTCAGCCGTCCCCTAATCCTAACCCGTACGCTGACACTAACCCGCGCCCTCACACGTACGCTCCCCCTAGAGCGTTGTCGTACCCTCACCTGGACCCTAAACCGTCCCCGTCCCCTAACCCTAACCCTAGCCCGAACCCTAACCCTAACCCTTCCCCGAAGCCTGACCCTCAGCCGTCCCATAATCCTAACCCGTACGCTGACACTAACCCGCGCCCTCACACGTACGCTCCCCCTAGAGCGTTGTCGTACCCTCACCTGGACCCTGAACCGTCCCCGTCCCCTAACCCTAACCCTAGCCCGAACCCTAACCCTAACCCTTCCCCGAAGCCTGACCCTCAGCCGTCCCCTAATCCTAACCCGTACGCTGACACTAACCCGCGCCCTCACACGTACGCTCCCCCTAGAGCGTTGTCGTACCCTCACCTGGACCCTGAACCGTCCCCGTCCCCTAACCCTAACCCTAGCCCGAACCCTAACCCTAACCCTTCCCCGAAGCCTGACCCTCAGCCGTCCCCTAATCCTAACCCGTACGCTGACACTAACCCGCGCCCTCACACGTACGCTCCCCCTAGAGCGTTGTCGTACCCTCACCTGGACCCTAAACCGTCCCCGTCCCCTAACCCTAACCCTAGCCCGAACCCTAACCCTAACCCTTCCCCGAAGCCTGACCCTCAGCCGTCCCCTAATCCTAACCCGTACGCTGACACTAACCCGCGCCCTCACACGTACGCTCCCCCTAGAGCGTTGTCGTACCCTCACCTGGACCCTAAACCGTCCCCGTCCCCTAACCCTAACCCTAGCCCGAACCCTAACCCTAACCCTTCCCCGAAGCCTGACCCTCAGCCGTCCCCTAATCCTAACCCGTACGCTGACACTAACCCGCGCCCTCACACGTAGGCTCCCCCTAGAGCGTTGTCGTACCCTCACCTGGACCCTAAACCGTCCCCGTCCCCTAACCCTAACCCTAGCCCGAAACCTAACCCTAACCCTAACCCTTCCCCGAAGCCTGACCCTCAGCCGTCCCCTAATCCTAACCCGTACGCTGACACTAACCCGCGCCCTCACACGTACGCTCCCCCTAAAGCGTTGTCGTACCCTCACCTGGACCCTGAACCGTCCCCGTCCCCTAACCCTAACCCTAGCCCGAACCCTAACCCTAACCCTTCCCCGAAGCCTGACCCTCAGCCGTCCCCTAATCCTAACCCGTACGCTGACACTAACCCGCGCCCTCACACGTACGCTCCCCCTAGAGCGTTGTCGTACCCTCACCTGGACCCTGAACCGTCCCCGTCCCCTAACCCTAACCCTAGCCCGAACCCTAACCCTAACCCTTCCCCGAAGCCTGACCCTCAGCCGTCCCCTAATCCTAACCCGTACGCTGACACTAACCCGCGCCCTCACACGTACGCTCCCCCTAGAGCGTTGTCGTACCCTCACCTGGACCCTAAACCGTCCCCGTCCCCTAACCCTAACCCTAGCCCGAACCGTAACCCTAACCCTTCCCCGAAGCCTGACCCTCAGCCGTCCCCTAATCCTAACCCGTACGCTGACACTAACCCGCGCGCTCACACGTACGCTCCCCCTAGAGCGTTGTCGTACCCTCACCTGGACCCTAAACCGTCCCCGTCCCCTAACCCTAACCCTAGCCCGAACCCTAATCCTAACCCATCCCCGAAGCCTGACCCTCAGCCGTCCCCTAATCCTAACCCGTACGCTGACACTAACCCGCGTCCTCACATGTACGCTCCCCCTAGAGCGTTGTCGTACCCTCACCTGGACCCTAAACCGTCCCCGTCCCCTAACCCTAACCCTAGGCCGAACCCTAACCCTAACCCTTCCCCGAAGCCTGACCCTCAGCCGTCCCCTAATCCTAACCCGTACGCTGACACTAACCCGCGCCCTCACACGTACGCTCCCCCTAGAGCGTTGTCGTACCCTCACCTGGACCCTAAACCGTCCCCGTCCCCTAACCCTAACCCTAGCCCGAACCCTAACCCTAACCCTTCCCCGAAGCCTGACCCTCAGCCGTCCCCTAATCCTAACCCGTACGCTGACACTAACCTGCGCCCTCACACGTACGCTCCCCCTAGAGCGTTGTCGTACCCTCACCTGGACCCTAAACCGTCCCCGTCCCCTAACCCTAACCCTAGCCCGAACCCTAACCCTAACCCTTCCCCGAAGCCTGACCCTCAGCCGTCCCCTAATCCTAACCCGTACGCTGACACTAACCCGCGCCCTCACACGTACGCTCCCCCTAGAGCGTTGTCGTACCCTCACCTGGACCCTGAACCGTCCCCGTCCCCTAACCCTAACCCTAGCCCGAACCCTAACCCTAACCCTTCCCCGAAGCCTGACCCTCAGCCGTCCCCTAATCCTAACCCGTACGCTGACACTAACCCGCGCCCTCACACGTACGCTCCCCCTAGAGCGTTGTCGTACCCTCACCTGGACCCTAAACCGTCCCCGTCCCCTAACCCTAACCCTAGCCCGAACCCTAACCCTAACCCTTCCCCGAAGCCTGACCCTCAGCCGTCCCCTAATCCTAACCCGTACGCTGACACTAACCCGCGCCCTCACACGTACGCTCCCCCTAGAGCGTTGTCGTACCCTCACCTGGACCCTAAACCGTCCCCGTCCCCTAACCCTAACCGTAGGCCGAAGCCTAACCCTAACCCTTCCCCGAAGCCTGACCCTCAGCCGTCCCCTAATCCTAACCCGTACGCTGACACTAACCCGTGCCCTCACACGTACGCTCCCCCTAGAGCGTTGTCGTACCCTCACCTGGACCCTAAACCGTCCCCGTCCCCTAACCGTAACCCTAGCCCGAACCCTAACCCTAACCCTTCCCCGAAGCCTGACCCTCAGCCGTCCCCTAATCCTAACCCGTACGCTGACACTAACCCGCGCCCTCACACGTAGGCTCCCCCTAGAGCGTTGTCGTACCCTCACCTGGACCCTAAACCGTCCCCGTCCCCTAACCCTAACCCTAGCCCGAAACCTAACCCTAACCCTAACCCTTCCCCGAAGCCTGACCCTCAGCCGTCCCCTAATCCTAACCCGTACGCTGACACTAACCCGCGCCCTCACACGTACGCTCCCCCTAGAGCGTTGTCGTACCCTCACCTGGACCCTAAACCGTCCCCGTCCCCTAAACCTAACCCTAGCCCGAACCCTACCCCTAACCCTTCCCCGAAGCCTGACCCTCAGCCGTCCCCTAATCCTAACCCGTACGCTGACACTAACCCACG
Source organism: Globicephala melas (assembly GCF_963455315.2). Lineage (NCBI taxonomy): Eukaryota > Metazoa > Chordata > Mammalia > Artiodactyla > Delphinidae > Globicephala > Globicephala melas. The sequence goes on along the minus strand of NW_027207450.1, from coordinate 234,064 downwards.
CCCTCACACGTACGCTGCCCCTAGAGCGTTGTCGTACCCTCACCTGGACCCTAAACCGTCCCCGTCCCCTAAACCTAACCCTAGCCCGAACCCTACCCCTAACCCTTCCCCGAAGCCTGACCCTCAGCCGTCCCCTAATCCTAACCCGTACGCTGACACTAACCCGCGCCCTCACACGTACGCTGCCCCTAGAGCGTTGGCGTACCCTCACCTGGACCCTAAACCGTCCCCGTCCCCTAACCCTAACCCTAGCCCGAACCCTAACCCTAACCCTTCCCCGAAGCCTGACCCTCAGCCGTCCCCTAATCCTAACCCGTACGCTGACACTAACCCGCGCGCTCACACGTACGCTCCCCCTAGAGCGTTGTCGTACCCTCACCTGGACCCTAAACCGTCCCCGTCCCCTAACCCTAACCCTAGCCCGAACCCTAATCCTAACCCATCCCCGAAGCCTGACCCTCAGCCGTCCCCTAATCCTAACCCGTACGCTGACACTAACCCGCGTCCTCACATGTACGCTCCCCCTAGAGCGTTGTCGTACCCTCACCTGGACCCTAAACCGTCCCCGTCCCCTAACCCTAACCCTAGGCCGAACCCTAACCCTAACCCTTCCCCGAAGCCTGACCCTCAGCCGTCCCCTAATCCTAACCCGTACGCTGACACTAACCCGCGCCCTCACACGTACGCTCCCCCTAGAGCGTTGTCGTACCCTCACCTGGACCCTAAACCGTCCCCGTCCCCTAACCCTAACCCTAGCCCGAACCCTAACCCTAACCCTTCCCCGAAGCCTGACCCTCAGCCGTCCCCTAATCCTAACCCGTACGCTGACACTAACCTGCGCCCTCACACGTACGCTCCCCCTAGAGCGTTGTCGTACCCTCACCTGGACCCTAAACCGTCCCCGTCCCCTAACCCTAACCCTAGCCCGAACCCTAACCCTAACCCTTCCCCGAAGCCTGACCCTCAGCCGTCCCCTAATCCTAACCCGTACGCTGACACTAACCCGCGCCCTCACACGTACGCTCCCCCTAGAGCGTTGTCGTACCCTCACCTGGACCCTGAACCGTCCCCGTCCCCTAACCCTAACCCTAGCCCGAACCCTAACCCTAACCCTTCCCCGAAGCCTGACCCTCAGCCGTCCCCTAATCCTAACCCGTACGCTGACACTAACCCGCGCCCTCACACGTACGCTCCCCCTAGAGCGTTGTCGTACCCTCACCTGGACCCTAAACCGTCCCCGTCCCCTAACCCTAACCCTAGCCCGAACCCTAACCCTAACACTTCCCCGAAGCCTGACCCTCAGCCGTCCCCTAATCCTAACCCGTACACTGACACTAACCCGCGCCCTCACACGTACGCTCCCCCTAGAGCGTTGTCGTACCCTCACCTGGACCCTAAACCGTCCCCGTCCCCTAACCCTAACCGTAGGCCGAAGCCTAACCCTAACCCTTCCCCGAAGCCTGACCCTCAGCCGTCCCCTAATCCTAACCCGTACGCTGACACTAACCCGTGCCCTCACACGTACGCTCCCCCTAGAGCGTTGTCGTACCCTCACCTGGACCCTAAACCGTCCCCGTCCCCTAACCGTAACCCTAGCCCGAACCCTAACCCTAACACTTCCCCGAAGCCTGACCCTCAGCCGTCCCCTAATCCTAACCCGTACGCTGACACTAACCCGCGCCCTCACACGTAGGCTCCCCCTAGAGCGTTGTCGTACCCTCACCTGGACCCTAAACCGTCCCCGTCCCCTAACCCTAACCCTAGCCCGAACCCTAACCCTAACCCTTCCCCGAAGCCTGACCCTCAGCCGTCCCCTAATCCTAACCCGTACGCTGACACTAACCCGCGCCCTCACACGTACGCTCCCCCTAAAGCGTTGTCGTACCCTCACCTGGACCCTAAACCGTCCCCGTCCCCTAACCCTAACCCTAGCCCGAACCCTAACCCTAACCCTTCCCCGAAGCCTGACCCTCAGCCGTCCCCTAATCCTAACCCGTACGCTGACACTAACCCGCGCCCTCACACGTACGCTCCCCCTAGAGCGTTGTCGTACCCTCACCTGGACCCTGAACCGTCCCCGTCCCCTAACCCTAACCCTAGCCCGAACCCTAACCCTAACCCTTCCCCGAAGCCTGACCCTCAGCCGTCCCCTAATCCTAACCCGTACACTGACACTAACCCGCGCCCTCACACGTACGCTCCCCCTAGAGCGTTGTCGTACCCTCACCTGGACCCTGAACCGTCCCCGTCCCCTAACCCTAACCCTAGCCCGAACCCTAACCCTAACCCTTCCCCGAAGCCTGACCCTCAGCCGTCCCCTAATCCTAACCCGTACGCTGACACTAACCCGCGCCCTCACACGTACGCTCCCCCTAGAGCGTTGTCGTACCCTCACCTGGACCCTGAACCGTCCCCGTCCCCTAACCCTAACCCTAGCCCGAACCCTAACCCTAACCCTTCCCCGAAGCCTGACACTCAGCCGTCCCCTAATCCTAACCCGTACACTGACACTAACCCGCGCCCTCACACGTACGCTCCCCCTAGAGCGTTGTCGTACCCTCACCTGGACCCTGAACCGTCCCCGTCCCCTAACCCTAACCCTAGCCCGAACCCTAACCCTAACCCTTCCCCGAAGCCTGACCCTCAGCCGTCCCCTAATCCTAACCCATACGCTGACACTAACCCGCGCCCTCACACGTACGCTCCCCCTAGAGCGTTGTCGTACCCTCACCTGGACCCTGAACCGTCCCCGTCCCCTAACCCTAACCCTAGCCCGAACCCTAACCCTAACCCTTCCCCGAAGCCTGACACTCAGCCGTCCCCTAATCCTAACCCGTACGCTGACACTAACCCGCGCCCTCACACGTACGCTCCCCCTAGAGCGTTGTCGTACCCTCACCTGGACCCTGAACCGTCCCCGTCCCCTAACCCTAACCCTAGCCCGAACCCTAACCCTAACCCTTCCCCGAAGCCTGACCCTCAGCCGTCCCCTAATCCTAACCCGTACGCTGACACTAAACCGTGCCCTCACACGTACGCTCCCCCGAGAGCGTTGTCGTACCCTCACCTGGACCCTGAACCGTCCCCGTCCCCTAACCCTAACCCTAGCCCGAACCCTAACCCTAACCCTTCCCCGAAGCCTGACACTCAGCCGTCCCCTAATCCTAACCCGTACACTGACACTAACCCGCGCCCTCACACGTACGCTCCCCCTAGAGCGTTGTCGTACCCTCACCTGGACCCTGAACCGTCCCCGTCCCCTAACCCTAACCCTAGCCCGAACCCTAACCCTAACCCTTCCCCGAAGCCTGACCCTCAGCCGTCCCCTAATCCTAACCCATACGCTGACACTAACCCGCGCCCTCACACGTACGCTCCCCCTAGAGCGTTGTCGTACCCTCACCTGGACCCTGAACCGTCCCCGTCCCCTAACCCTAACCCTAGCCCGAACCCTAACCCTAACCCTTCCCCGAAGCCTGACCCTCAGCCGTCCCCTAATCCTAACCCGTACGCTGACACTAAACCGTGCCCTCACACGTACGCTCCCCCTAGAGCGTTGTCGTACCCTCACCTGGACCCTGAACCGTCCCCGTCCCCTAACCCTAACCCTAGCCCGAACCCTAACCCTAACCCTTCCCCGAAGCCTGACACTCAGCCGTCCCCTAATCCTAACCCGTACACTGACACTAACCCGCGCCCTCACACGTACGCTCCCCCTAGAGCGTTGTCGTACCCTCACCTGGACCCTGAACCGTCCCCGTCCCCTAACCCTAACCCTAGCCCGAACCCTAACCCTAACCCTTCCCCGAAGCCTGACCCTCAGCCGTCCCCTAATCCTAACCCATACGCTGACACTAACCCGCGCCCTCACACGTACGCTCCCCCTAGAGCGTTGTCGTACCCTCACCTGGACCCTGAACCGTCCCCGTCCCCTAACCCTAACCCTAGCCCGAACCCTAACCCTAACCCTTCCCCGAAGCCTGACCCTCAGCCGTCCCCTAATCCTAACCCGTACGCTGACACTAAACCGTGCCCTCACACGTACGCTCCCCCTAGAGCGTTGTCGTACCCTCACCTGGACCCTGAACCGTCCCCGTCCCCTAACCCTAACCCTAGCCCGAACCCTAACCCTAACCCTTCCCCGAAGCCTGACCCTCAGCCGTCCCCTAAATCTAACTCGTACGCTGACACTAACCCGCGCCCTCACACGTACGCTCCCCCTAGAGCGTTGTCGTACCCTCACCTGGACCCTAAACCGTCCACGTCCCCTAACCCTAACCCTAGCCCGAACCCTAACCCTAACCCTTCCCCGAAGCCTGACCCTCAGCCGTCCCCTAATCCTAACCCGTACGCTGACACTAACCCGCGCCCTCACACGTACGCTCCCCCTAGAGCGTTGTCGTACCCTCACCTGGACCCTAAACCGTCCCCGTCCCCTAACCCTAACCCTAGGCCGAACCCTAACCCTAACCCTTCCCCGAAGCCTGACCCTCAGCCGTCCCCTAATCCTAACCCGTACGCTGACACTAACCTGCGCCCTCACACGTATGCTCCCCATAGAGCGTTGTCGTACCCTCACCTGGACCCTGAACCGTCCCCGTCCCCTAACCCTAACCCTAGCCCGAACCCTAACCGTAACCCTTCCCCGAAGCCTGACCCTCAGCCGTCTCCTAATCCTAACCCGTACGCTGACACTAACCCGCGCCCTCACACGTACGCTCCCCCTAGAGCGTTGTCGTACCCTCACCTGGACCCTGAACCGTCCCCGTCCCCTAACCCTAACCCTAGCCCGAACCCTAACACTAACCCTTCCCCGAAGCCTGACCCTCAGCCGTCCCCTAATCCTAACCCGTACGCTGACACTAACCCGCGCCCTCACACGTACGCTCCCCCTAGAGCGTTGTCGTACCCTCACCTGGACCCTGAACCGTCCCCGTCCCCTAACCCTAACCCTAGCCCGAACCCTAACCCTAACCCTTCCCCGAAGCCTGACCCTCAGCCGTCCCCTAATCCTAACCCGTACGCTGACACTAACCCGCGCCCTCACACGTACGCACCCCCTAGAGCGTTGTCGTACCCTCACCTGGACCCTAAACCGTCCCCGTCCCCTAACCCTAACCCTAGCCCGAACCCTAACCCTAACCCTTCCCCGAAGCCTGACCCTCAGCCGTCCCCTAATCCTAACCCGTACGCTGACACTAACCCGCGCCCTCACACGTACGCTCCCCCTAGAGCGTTGTTGTACCCTCACCTGGACCCTAAACCGTCCCCGTCCCCTAAACCTAACCCTAGCCCGAATCCTACCCCTAACCCTTCCCCGAAGCCTGACCCTCAGCCGTCCCCTAATCCTAACCCGTACGCTGACACTAACCCGCGCCCTCACACGTACGCTCCCCCTAGAGCGTTGTCGTACCCTCACCTGGACCCTGAACCGTCCCCGTCCCCTAACCCTAACCCTAGCCCGAACCCAAACCCTAACCCTTCCCCGAAGCCTGACCCTCAGCCGTCCCCTAATCCTAACCCGTACGCTGACACTAACCCACGCCCTCACACGTACGCTCCCCCTAGAGCGTTGTCGTACCCTCACCTGGACCCTAAACCGTCCCCGTCCCCTAACCCTAACCCTAGGCCGAACCCTAACCCTAACACTTCCCCGAAGCCTGACCCTCAGCCGTCCCCTAATCCTAACCCGTACGCTGACACTAACCCGCGCCCTCACACGTACGCTCCCCCTAGAGCGTTGTCGTACCCTCACCTGGACCCTAAACCGTCCCCGTCCCCTAACCCTAACCCTAGCCCGAACCCTAACCCTAACCCTTCCCCGAAGCCTGACCCTCAGCCGTCCCCTAATCCTAACCCGTACGCTGACACTAACCCGCGCCCTCACACGTACGCTCCCCCTAGAGCGTTGTCGTACCCTCACCTGGACCCTAAACCGTCCCCGTCCCCTAACCCTAACCCTAGCCCGAACCCTAACCCTAACCCTTCCCCGAAGCCTGACCCTCAGCCGTCCCCTAATCCTAACCCGTACGCTGACACTAACCCGCGCCCTCACACGTACGCTCCCCCTAGAGCGTTGTCGTACCCTCACCTGGACCCTGAACCGTCCCCGTCCCCTAACCCTAACCCTAGCCCGAACCCTAACCCTAACCCTTCCCCGAAGCCTGGCCCTCAGCCGTCCCCTAATCCTAACCCGTACGCTGACACTAACCCGCGCCCTCACACGTACGCTCCCCCTAGAGCGTTGTCGTACCCTCACCTGGACCCTAAACCGTCCCCGTCCCCTAACCCTAACCCTAGCCCGAACCCTAACCCTAACCCTTCCCCGAAGCCTGACCCTCAGCCGTCCCCTAATCCTAACCCGTACGCTGACACTAACCCGCGCCCTCACACGTACGCTCCCCCTAGAGCGTTGTCGTACCCTCACCTGGACCCTAAACCGTCCCCGTCCCCTAACCCTAACCCTAGCCCGAACCCTAACCCTAACCCTTCCCCGAAGCCTGACCCTCAGCCGTCCCCTAATCCTAACCCGTACGCTGACACTAACCCGCGCCCTCACACGTACGCTCCCCCTAGAGCGTTGTCGTAACCTCACCTGGACCCTAAACCGTCCCCTAACCCTAACCCTAACCCTAGCCCGAACCCTAACCCTAACCCTTCCCCGAAGCCTGACCCTCAGCCGTCCCCTAATCCTAACCCGTACGCTGACACTAACCCACGCCCTCACACGTACGCTCCCCCTAGAGCGTTGTCGTACCCTCACCTGGACCCTAAACCGTCCCCGTCCCCTAACCCTAACCCTAGCCCGAACCCTAACCCTAACCCTTCCCCGAAGCCTGACCCTCAGCCGTCCCCTAATCCTAACCCGTACGCTGACACTAACCCGCGCCCTCACACGTACGCTCCCCCTAGAGCGTTGTCGTACCCTCACCTAGACCCTAAACCGTCCCCATCCCCTAACCCTAACCCTAGCCCGAACCCTAACCCTAACACTTCCCCGAAGCCTGACCCTCAGCCGTCCCCTAATCCTAACCCGTACGCTGACACTAACCCGCGCCCTCACACGTACGCTCCCCCTAGAGCGTTGTCGTACCCTCACCTGGACCCTAAACCGTCCCCGTCCCCTAACCCTAACCCTAGCCCGAACCCTAACCCTAACCCTTCCCGGAAGCCTGACCCTCAGCCGTCCCCTAATCCTAACCCGTACGCTGACACTAACCCGCGCCCTCACACGTACGCTCCCCCTAGAGCGTTGTCGTACCCTCACCTGGACCCTAAACCGTCCCCGTCCCCTAACCCTAACCCTAGCTCGAACCCTAACCCTAACCCTTCCCCGAAGCCTGACCCTCAGCCGTCCCCTAATCCTAACACTTACGCTGACACTAACCCGCGCCCTCACACGTACGCTCCCCCTAGAGCGTTGTCGTACCCTCACCTGGACCCTGAACCGTCCCCGTCCCCTAACCCTAACCCTAGCCCGAACCCTAACCCTAACCCTTCCCCGAAGCCTGACCCTCAGCCGTCCCCTAATCCTAACCCGTACGCTGACACTAACCCGCGCCCTCACACGTACGATCCCCCTACAGCGTTGTCGTACCCTCACCTGGACCCTGAACCGTCCCCGTCCCCTAACCCTAACCCTAGCCCGAACCCTAACCCTAACCCTTCCCCGAAGCCTGACCCTCAGCCGTCCCCTAATCCTAACCCGTACGCTGACACTAACCCGCGCCCTCACACGTACGCTCCCCCTAGAGCGTTGTCGTACCCTCACCTGGACCCTGAACCGTCCCCGTCCCCTAACCCTAACCCTAGCCCGAACCCTAACCCTAACCCTTCCCCGAAGCCTGACCCTCAGCCGTCCCCTAATCCTAACCCGTACACTGACACTAACCCGCGCCCTCACACGTACGCTCCCCCTAGAGCGTTGTCGTACCCTCACCTGGACCCTGAACCGTCCCCGTCCCCTAACCCTAACCCTAGCCCGAACCCTAACCCTAACCCTTCCCCGAAGCCTGACCCTCAGCCGTCCCCTAATCCTAACCCGTACGCTGACACTAACCCGCGCCCTCACACGTACGCTCCCCCTAGAGCGTTGTCGTACCCTCACCTGGACCCTAAACCGTCCCCGTCCCCTAACCCTAACCCTAGCCCGAACCCTAACCCTAACCCTTCCCCGAAGCCTGACCCTCAGCCGTCCCCTAATCCTAACCCGTACGCTGACACTAACCCGCGCCCTCACACGTACGCTCCCCCTAGAGCGTTGTCGTACCCTCACCTGGACCCTGAACCGTCCCCGTCCCCTAACCCTAACCCTAGCCCGAACCCTAACCCTAACCCTTCCCCGAAGCCTGACCCTCAGCCGTCCCCTAATCCTAACCCGTACGCTGACACTAACCCGCGCCCTCACACGTACGCTCCCCCTAGAGCGTTGTCGTACCCTCACCTGGACCCTGAACCGTCCCCGTCCCCTAACCCTAACCCTAGCCCGAACCCTAACCCTAACCCTTCCCCGAAGCCTGACCCTCAGCCGTCCCCTAATCCTAACCCGTACGCTGACACTAACCCGCGCCCTCACACGTACGCTCCCCCTAGAGCGTTGTCGTACCCTCACCTGGACCCTGAACCGTCCCCGTCCCCTAACCCTAACCCTAGCCCGAACCCTAACCCTAACCCTTCCCCGAAGCCTGACCCTCAGCCGTCCCCTAATCCTAACCCGTACGCTGACACTAACCCGCGCCCTCACACGTACGCTCCCCCTAGAGCGTTGTCGTACCCTCACCTGGACCCTGAACCGTCCCCGCCCCCTAACCCTAAGCCTAGCCCGAACCCTAACCCTAACCCTTCCCCGAAGCCTGACCCTCAGCCGTCCCCTAATCCTAACCCGTACGCTGACACTAACCCGCGCCCTCACACGTACGCTTCCCCTAGAGCGTTGTCGTACCCTCACCTGGACCCTGAACCGTCCCCGTCCCCTAACCCTAACCCTAGCCCGAACCCTAACCCTAACACTTCCCCGAAGCCTGACCCTCAGCCGTCCCCTAAATCTAACCCGTACGCTGACACTAACCCGCGACCTCACACGTACGCTCCCCCTAGAGCGTTGTCGTACCCTCACCTGGACCCTAAACCGTCCCCGTCCCCTAACCCTAACCCTAGCCCGAACCCTAACCCTAACCCTTCCCCGAAGCCTGACCCTCAGCCGTCCCCTAATCCTAACCCGTACGCTGACACTAACCCGCGCCCTCACACGTACGCTCCCCCTAGAGCGTTGTCGTACCCTCACCTGGACCCTGAACCGTCCCCGTCCCCTAACCCTAACCCTAGCCCGAACCCTAACCCTAACCCTTCCCCGAAGCCTGACCCTCAGCCGTCCCCTAATCCTAACCCGTACGCTGACACTAACCGGCGCCCTCACACGTATGCTCCCCCTAGAGCGTTGTCGTACCCTCACCTGGACCCTAAACCGTCCCCGTCCCCTAACCCTAACCCTAGCCCGAACCCTAACCCTAACCCTTCCCCGAAGCCTGACCCTCAGCCGTCCCCTAATCCTAACCCGTACTCTGACACTAACCCGCGCCCTCACACGTACGCTCCCCCTAGAGCGTTGTCGTACCCTCACCTGGACCCTAAACCGTCCCCGTCCCCTAACCCTAACCCTAGCCCGAACCCTAACCCTAACCCTTCCCCGAAGCCTGACCCTCAGCCGTCCCCTATTCCTAACCCGTACGCTGACACTAACCTGCGCCCTCACACGTACGCTCCCCCTAGAGCGTTGTCGTACCCTCACCTGGACCCTAAACCGTCCCCGTCCCCTAACCCTAACCCTAGCCCGAACCCTAACCCTAACACTTCCCCGAAGCCTGACCCTCAGCCGTCCCCTAATCCTAACCCGTACGCTGACACTAACCCGCGCCCTCACACGTACGCTCCCCCTAGAGCGTTGTCGTACCCTCACCTGGACCCTGAACCGTCCCCGTCCCCTAACCCTAACCCTAGCCCGAACCCTAACCCTAACCCTTCCCCGAAGCCTGACCCTAAGCCGTCCCCTAATCCTAACCCGTACGCTGACACTAACCCGCGCCCTCACACGTACGCTCCCCCTAGAGCGTTGTCGTACCCTCACCTGGACCCTGAACCGTCCCCGTCCCCTAACCCTAACCCTAGCCCGAACCCTAACCCTAACCCTTCCCCGAAGCCTGACCCTCAGCCGTCCCCTAATCCTAACCCGTACGCTGACACTAACCCGCGCCCTCACACGTACGCTCCCCCTAGAGCGTTGTCGTACCCTCACCTGGACCCTGAACCGTCCCCGTCCCCTAACCCTAACCTTAGCCCGAACCCTAACCCTAACCCTTCCCCGAAGCCTGACCCTCAGCCGTCCCCTAATCCTAACCCGTACGCTGACACTAACCCGCGCCCTCACACGTACGCTCCCCCTAGAGCGTTGTCGTACCCTCACCTGGACCCTAAACCGTCCCCGTCCCCTAACCCTAACCCTAGCCCGAACCCTAACCCTAACACTTCCCCGAAGCCTGACCCTCAGCCGTCCCCTAATCCTAACCCGTACGCTGACACTAACCCGCGCCCTCACACGTACGCTCCCCCTAGAGCGTTGTCGTACCCTCACCTGGACCCTAAACCGTCCCCGTCCCCTAACCCTAACCCTAGCCCGAACCCTAACCCTAACCCTTCCCCGAAGCCTGACCCTCAGCCGTCCCCTAATCCTAACCCGTACGCTGACACTAACCCGCGCCATCACACGTACGCTCCCCCTAGAGCGTTGTCGTACCCTCACCTGGACCCTAAACCGTCCCCGTCCCCTAACCCTAACCCTAGCCCGAACCCTAACCCTAACCCTTCCCCGAAGCCTGACCCTCAGCCGTCCCCTAATCCTAACCCGTACGCTGACACTAACCCGCGCCCTCACACGTACGCTCCCCCTAGAGCGTTGTCGTACCCTCACCTGGACCCTGAACCGTCCCCGTCCCCTAACCCTAACCCTAGCCCGAACCCTAACCCTAACCCTTCCCCGAAGCCTGACCCTCAGCCGTCCCCTAATCCTAACCCGTACGCTGACACTAACCCGCGCCCTCACACGTACGCTCCCCCTAGAGCGTTGTCGTACCCTCACCTGGACCCTGAACCGTCCCCGTCCCCTAACCCTAACCCTAGCCCGAACCCTAACCCTAACCCTTCCCCGAAGCCTGACCCTCTGCCGTCCCCTAATCCTAACCCGTACACTGACACTAACCCGCGCCCTCACAAGTACGCTCCCCCTAGAGCGTTGTTGTACCCTCACCTGGACCCTGAACCGTCCCCGTCCCCTAACCCTAAACCGAACCCTAACCCTAACCCTTCCCCGAAGCCTGACCCTCAGCCGTCCCCTAATCCTAACCCGTACGCTGACACTAACCCGCGCCCTCACACGTACGCTCCCCCTAGAGCGTTGTCGTACCCTCACCTGGACCCTGAACCGTCCCCGTCCCCTAACCCTAACCCTAGCCCGAACCCTAACCCTAAACCTTCCCCGAAGCCTGACCCTCAGCCGTCCCCTAATCCTAACCCGTACGCTGACACTAACCCGCGCCCTCACACGTACGCTCCCCCTAGAGCGTTGTCGTACCCTCACCTGGACCCTGAACCGTCCCCGTCCCCTAACCCTAACCCTAGCCCGAACCCTAACCCTAACCCTTCCCCGAAGCCTGACCCTCAGCCGTCCCCTAATCCTAACCCGTACGCTGACACTAACCCGTGCCCTCACACGTACGCTCCCCCTAGAGCGTTGTCGTACCCTCACCTGGACCCTGAACCGTCCCAGTCCCCTAACCCTAACCCTAGCCCGAACCCTAACCCTAACACTTCCCCGAAGCCTGACCCTCAGCCGTCCCCTAAATCTAACCCGTACGCTGACACTAACCCGCGCCCTCACACGTACGCTCCCCCTAGAGCGTTGTCGTACCCTCACCTGGACCCTAAACCGTCCCCGTCCCCTAACCCTAACCCTAGCCCGAACCCTAACCCTAACCCTTCCCCGAAGCCTGACCCTCAGCCGTCCCCTAATCCTAACCCGTACGCTGACACTAACCCGCGCCCTCACACGTACGCTCCCCCTAGAGCGTTGTCGTACCCTCACCTGGACCCTAAACCGTCCCCGTCCCCTAACCCTAACCCTAGGCCGAACCCTAACCCTAACCCTTCCCCGAAGCCTGACCCTCAGCCGTCCCCTAATCCTAACCCGTACGCTGACACTAACACGCGCCCTCACACGTACGCTCCCCCTAGAGCGTTGTCGTACCCTCACCTGGACCCTAAACCGTCCCCGTCCCCTAACCCTAACCCTAGCCCGAACCCTAACCCTAACACTTCCCCGAAGCCTGACCCTCAGCCGTCCCCTAATCCTAACCCGTACGCTGACACTAACCCGCGCCCTCACACGTACGCTCCCCCTAGAGCGTTGTCGTACCCTCACCTGGACCCTAAACCGTCCCCGTCCCCTAACCCTAACCCTAGCCCGAACCCTAACCCTAACCCTTCCCCGAAGCCTGACCCTCAGCCGTCCCCTAATCCTAACCCGTACGCTGACACTAACCCGCGCCCTCACACGTACGCTCCCCCTAGAGCGTTGTCGTACCCTCACCTAGACCCTAAACCGTCCCCGTCCCCTAACCCTAACCCTAGCCCGAACCCTAACCCTAACCCTTCCCCGAAGCCTGACCCTCAGCCGTCCCCTAATCCTAACCCGTACGCTGACACTAACCCGCGCCCTCACACGTACGCTCCCCCTAGAGCGTTGTCGTACCCTCACCTGGACCCTAAACCGTCCCCGTCCCCTAACCCTAACCCTAGCCCGAACCCTAACCCTAACCCTTCCCCGAAGCCTGACCCTCAGCCGTCCCCTAATCCTAACCCGTACGCTGACACTAACCCGCGCCCTCACACGTACGCTCCCCCTAGAGCGTTGTCGTACCCTCACCTGGACCCTAAACCGTCCCCGTCCCCTAACCCTAACCCTAGCCCGAACCCTAACCCTAACCCTTCCCCGAAGCCTGACCCTCAGCCGTCCCCTAATCCTAACCCGTACGCTGACACTAACCCGCGCCCTCACACGTACGCTCCCCCTAGAGCGTTGTCGTACCCTCACCTCTACCCTAAACCGTCCCCGTCCCCTAACCCTAACCCTAGCCCGAACCCTAACCCTAACCCTTCCCCGAAGCCTGACCCTCAGCCGTCCCCTAATCCTAACCCGTACGCTGACACTAACCCGCGCCCTCACACGTACGCTCCCCCTAGAGCGTTGTCGTACCCTCACCTGGACCCTGAACCGTCCCCGTCCCCTAACCCTAACCCTAGCCCGAACCCTAACCCTAACCCTTCCCCGAAGCCTGACCCTCAGCCGTCCCCTAATCCTAACTCGTACGCTGACACTAACCCGCGCCCTCACACGTACGCTCCCCCTAGAGCGTTGTCGTACCCTCACCTGGACCCTGAACCGTCCCCGTCCCCTAACCCTAACCCTAGCCCGAACCCTAACCCTAACCCTTCCCCGAAGCCTGACCCTCAGCCGTCCCCTAATCCTAACCCGTACGCTGACACTAACCCGCGCCCTCACACGTACGCTCCCCCTAGAGCGTTGTCGTACCCTCACCTGGACCCTAAACCGTCCCCGTCCCCTAACCCTAACCCTAGCCCGAACCCTAACCCTAACCCTTCCCCGAAGCCTGACCCTCAGCCGTCCCCTAATCCTAACCCGTACGCTGACACTAACCCGCGCCCTCACACGTACGCTCCCCCTAGAGCGTTGTCGTACCCTCACCTGGACCCTAAACCGTCCCCGTCCCCTAACCCTAACCCTAGCCCGAACCCTAACCCTAACGCTTCCCCGAAGCCTGACCCTCAGCCGTCCCCTAATCCTAACCCGTACGCTGACACTAACCCGCGCCCTCACACGTACGCTCCCCCTAGAGCGTTGTCGTACCCTCACCTGGACCCTAAACCGTCCCCGTCCCCTAACCCTAACCCTAGCCCGAACCCTAACCCTAACCCTTCCCCGAAGCCTGACCCTCAGCCGTCCCCTAATCCTAACCCGTACGCTGACACTAACCCGTGCCCTCACACGTACGCTCCCCCTAGAGTGTTGTCGTACCCTCACCTGGACCCTAAACCGTCCCCGTCCCCTAACCCTAACCCTAGCCCGAACCCTAACCCTAACCCTTCCCCGAAGCCTGACCCTCAGCCGTCCCCTAATCCTAACCCGTACGCTGACACTAACCCGCGCCCTCACACGTACGCTCCCCCTAGAGCGTTGTCATACCCTCACCTGGACCCTAAACCGTCCCCGTCCCCTAACCCTAACCCTAGCCCGAACCCTAACCCTAAACCTTCCCCGAAGCCTGACCCTCAGCCGTCCCCTAATCCTAACCCATACGCTGACACTAACCTGCGCCCTCACACGTACGCTCCCCCTAGAGCGTTGTCGTACCCTCACCTGGACCCTGAACCGTCCCCGTCCCCTAACCCTAACCCTAGCCCGAACCCTAACCCTAACCCTTCCCCGAAGCCTGACCCTCAGCCGTCCCCTAATCCTAACCCGTACGCTGACACTAACCCGCGCCCTCACACGTACGCTCCCCCTAGAGCGTTGTCGTACCCTCACCTGGACCCTGAACCGTCCCCGTCCCCTAACCCTAACCATAGCCCGAACCCTAACCCTAACACTTCCCCGAAGCCTGACCCTCAGCCGTCCCCTAATCCTAACCCGTACGCTGACACTAACCCGCGCCCTCACACGTACGCTCCCCCTAGAGCGTTGTCGTACCCTCACCTGGACCCTAAACCGTCCCCGTCCCCTAACCCTAACCCTAGCCCAAACCCTAACCCTAACCCTTCCCCGAAGCCTGACCCTCAGCCGTCCCCTAATCCTAAACCGTACGCTGACACTAACCCGCGCCCTCACACGTACGCTCCCCCTAAAGCGTTGTCGTACCCTCACCTGGACCCTAAACCGTCCCCGTCCCCTAACCCTAACCCTAGCCCGAACCCTAACCCTAACCCTTCCCCGAAGCCTGACCCTCAGCCGTCCCCTAATCGTAACCCGTAGGCTGACACTAACCCGCGCCCTCACACGTACGCTCCCCCTAGAGCGTTGTCGTACCCTCACCTGGACCCTGAACCGTCCCCGTCCCCTAACCCTAACCCTAGCCCGAACCCTAACCCTAACCCTTCCCCGAAGCCTGACCCTCAGCCGTCCCCTAATCCTAACCCGTACGCTGACACTAACCCGCGCCCTCACACGTACGCTCCCCCTAGAGCGTTGTCGTACCCTCACCTGGACCCTGAACCGTCCCCGTCCCCTAACCCTAACCCTAGCCCGAACCCTAACCCTAACCCTTCCCCGAAGCCTGACCCTCAGCCGTCCCCTAATCCTAACCCGTACGCTGACACTAACCCGCGCCCTCACACGTACGCTCCCCCTAGAGCGTTGTCGTACCCTCACCTGGACCCTAAACCGTCCCCGTCCCCTAACCCTAACCCTAGCCCGAACCCTAACCCTTCCCCGAAGCCTGACCCCCAGCCGTCCCCTAATCCTAACCCGTAGGCTGACACTAACCCGCACCCTCACACGTACGCTCCCCCTAGAGCGTTGTCGTACCCTCACCTGGACCCTGAACCGTCCCCGTCCCCTAACCCTAACCCTAGCCCGAACCCTAACCCTAACCCTTCCCCGAAGCCTGACCCTCAGCCGTCCCCTAATCCTAACCCGTACGCTGACACTAACCCGTGCCCTCACACGTACGCTCCCCCTAGAGCGTTGTCGTACCCTCACCTGGACCCTGAACCGTCCCCGTCCCCTAACCCTAACCCTAGCCCGAACCCTAACCCTAACACTTCCCCGAAGCCTGACCCTCAGCCGTCCTCTAATCCTAACCCGTACGCTGACACTAACCCGCGCCCTCACACGTACGCTCCCCCTAGAGCGTTGTCGTACCCTCACCTGGACCCTAAACCATCCCCGTCCCCTAACCCTAACCCTAGCCCGAACCCTAACCCTAACCCTTCCCCGAAGCCTGACCCTCAGCCGTCCCCTAATCCTAACCCGTACGCTGACACTAACCCGCGCCCTCACACGTACGCTCCCCCTAGAGCGTTGTCGTACCCTCACCTGGACCCTAAACCGTCCCCGTCCCCTAACCCTAACCCTAGCCCGAACCCTAACCCTAACCCTTCCCCGAAGCCTGACCCTCAGCCGTCCCCTAATCCTAACCCGTACGCTGACACTAACCCGCGCCCTCACACGTACGCTCCCCCTAGAGCGTTGTCGTACCCTCACCTGGACCCTAAACCGTCCCCGTCCCCTAACCCTAACCCTAGCCCGAACCCTAACCCTAACCCTTCCCCGAAGCCTGACCCTCAGCCGTCCCCTAATCCTAACCCGTACGCTGACACTAACCCGCGCCCTCACACGTACGCTCCCCCTAGAGCGTTGTCGTACCCTCACCTGGACCCTGAACCGTCCCCGTCCCCTAACCATAACCCTAGGCCGAACCCTAACCCTAACCCTTCCCCGAAGCCTGACCCTCAGCCGTCCCCTAATCCTAACCCGTACGCTGACACTAACCCGCGCTCTCACACGTACGCTCCCCCTAGAGCGTTGTCGTACCCTCACCTGGACCCTGAACCGTCCCCGTCCCCTAACCCTAACCCTAGCCCGAACCCTAACCCTAACCCTTCCCCGAAGCCTGACCCTCAGCCGTCCCCTAATCCTAACCCGTACGCTGACACTAACCCGCGCACTCACACGTACGCTCCCCCTAGAGCGTTGTCGTACCCTCACCTGGACCCTGAACCGTCCCCGTCCCCTGACCCTAACCCTAGCCCGAACCCTAACCCTAACACTTCCCCGAAGCCTGACCCTCAGCCGTCCCCTAATCCTAACCCGTACGCTGACACTAACCCACGCCCTCACACGTACGCTCCCCCTAGAGCGTTGTCGTACCCTCACCTGGACCCTGAACCGTCCCCGGCCCCTAACCCTAACCCTAGCCCGAACCCTAACCCTAACACTTCCCCGAAGCCTGACCCTCAGCCATCCCCTAATCCTAACCCGTACGCTGACACTAACCCGCGCCCTCACACGTACGCTCGCCCTAGAGCGTTATCGTACCCTCACCTGGACCCTGAACCGTCCCCGTCCCCTAACCCTAACCCTAGCCCGAACACTAACCCTAACCCTTCCCCGAAGCCTGACCCTCAGCCGTCCCCTAATCCTAACCCGTACGCTGACACTAACCCGCGCCCTCACACGTACGCTCCCCCTAGAGCGTTGTCGTACCCTCACCTGGACCCTGAACCGTCCCCGTCCCCTAACCCTAGGCCGAACCCTAACCCTAACCCTTCCCCGAAGCCTGACCCTCAGCCGTCCCCTAATCCTAACCCGTACGCTGACACTAACCCGCGCCCTCACACGTACCCTCCCCCTAGAGCGGTGTCGTACCCTCACCTGGACCCTGAACCGTCCCAGTCCCCTAACCCTAACCCTAGCCCGAACCCTAACCCTAACCCTTCCCCGAAGCCTGACCCTCAGCCGTCCCCTAATCCTAACCCGTACGCTGACACTAACCCGCGCCCTCACACGTACGCTCCCCCTAGAGCGTTGTCGTACCCTCACCTGGACCCTGAACCGTCCCCGTCCCCTAACCCTAACCCTAGCCCGAACCCTAACCCTAACCCTTCCCCGAAGCCTGACCCTCAGCCGTCCCCTAATCCTAACCCGTACGCTGACACTAACCCGCGCCCTCACACGTACGCTCCCCCTAGAGCGTTGTCGTACCCTCACCTGGACCCTGAACCGTCCCCGTCCCCTAACCCTAACCCTAGCCCGAACCCTAACCCTAACCCTTCCCCGAAGCCTGACCCTCAGCCGTCCCCTAATCCTAACCCGTACGCTGACACTAACCCGCGCCCTCACACGTACGCTCCCCCTAGAGCGTTGTCGTACCCTCACCTGGACCCTAAACCGTCCCCGTCCCCTAACCCTAACCCTAGCCCGAACCCTAACCCTTCCCCGAAGCCTGACCCTCAGCCGTCCCCTAATCCTAACCCGTAGGCTGACACTAACCCGCACCCTCACACGTACGCTCCCCCTAGAGCGTTGTCGTACCCTCACCTGGACCCTGAACCGTCCCCGTCCCCTAACCCTAACCCTAGCCCGAACCCTAACCCTAACCCTTCCCCGAAGCCTGACCCTCAGCCGTCCCCTAATCCTAACCCGTACGCTGACACTAACCCGTGCCCTCACACGTACGCTCCCCCTAGAGCGTTGTCGTACCCTCACCTGGACCCTGAACCGTCCCCGTCCCCTAACACTAACCCTAGCCCGAACCCTAACCCTAACACTTCCCCGAAGCCTGACCCTCAGCCGTCCCCTAAATCTAACCCGTACGCTGACACTAACCCGCGCCCTCACACGTACGCTCCCCCTAGAGCGTTGTCGTACCCTCACCTGGACCCTAAACCGTCCCCGTCCCCTAACCCTAACCCTAGCCCGAACCCTAACCCTAACCCTTCCCCGAAGCCTGACCCTCAGCCGTCCCCTAATCCTAACCCGTACGCTGACACTAACCCGCGCCCTCACACGTACGCTCCCCCTAGAGCGTTGTCGTACCCTCACCTGGACCCTAAACCGTCCCCGTACCCTAACCCTAGCCCTAGCCCGAACCCTAACCCTAACCCTTCCCCGAAGCCTGACCCTCAGCCGTCCCCTAATCCTAACCCGTACGCTGACACTAACCCGCGCCCTCACACGTACGCTCCCCCTAGAGCGTTGTCGTACCCTCACCTGGACCCTAAACCGTCCCCGTCCCCTAACCCTAACCCTAGCCCGAACCCTAACCCTAACCCTTCCCCGAAGCCTGACCCTCAGCCGTCCCCTAATCCTAACCCGTACGCTGACACTAACCCGCGCCCTCACACGTACGCTCCCCCTAGAGCGTTGTCGTACCCTCACCTGGACCCTAAACCGTCCCCGTCCCCTAACCCTAACCCTAGCCCGAACCCTAACCCTAACCCTTCCCCGAAGCCTGACCCTCAGCCGTCCCCTAATCCTAACCCGTACGCTGACACTAACCCGCGCCCTCACACGTACGCTCCCCCTAGAGCGTTGTCGTACCCTCACCTGGACCCTGAACCGTCCCCGTCCCCTAAACCTAACCCTAGCCCGAACCCTAACCCTAACCCTTCCCCGAAGCCTGACCCTCAGCCGTCCCCTAATCCTAACCCGTACGCTGACACTAACCCGCGCTCTCACACGTACGCTCCCCCTAGAGCGTTGTCGTACCCTCACCTGGACCCTGAACCGTCCCCGTCCCCTAACCCTAACCCTAGCCCGAACCCTAACCCTAACCCTTCCCCGAAGCCTGACCCTCAGCCGTCCCCTAATCCTAACCCGTACGCTGACACTAACCCGCGCACTCACACGTACGCTCCCCCTAGAGCGTTGTCGTACCCTCACCTGGACCCTGAACCGTCCCCGGCCCCTAACCCTAACCCTAGCCCCAACCCTAACCCTAACACTTCCCCGAAGCCTGACCCTCAGCCGTCCCCTAATCCTAACCCGTACGCTGACACTAACCCGCGCCCTCACACGTACGCTCCCCCTAGAGCGTTGTCGTACCCTCACCTGGACCCTGAACCGTCCCCGTCCCCTAACCCTAACCCTAGCCCGAACCCTAACCG
Organism: Globicephala melas; assembly: GCF_963455315.2. Taxonomy (NCBI): domain Eukaryota; kingdom Metazoa; phylum Chordata; class Mammalia; order Artiodactyla; family Delphinidae; genus Globicephala; species Globicephala melas. The sequence goes on along the minus strand of NW_027207450.1, from coordinate 214,333 downwards.
TAACCCTTCCCCGAAGCCTGACCCTCAGCCGTCCCCTAATCCTAACCTTTACGCTGACACTAACCCGCGCCCTCACACGTACGCTCCCCCTAGAGCGTTGTCGTACCCTCACCTGGACCCTAAACCGTCCCCGTCCCCTAACCCTAACCCTAGCCCGAACCCTAACCCTAACCCTTCCCCGAAGCCTGACCCTCAGCCGTCCCCTAATCCTAACCCGTACGCTGACACTAACCCGCGCCCTCACACGTACGCTCCCCCTAGAGCGTTGACGTACCCTCACCTGAACCCTAAACCGTCCCCGTCCCCTAACCCTAACCCTAGCCCGAACCCTAACCCTAACCCTTCCCCGAAGCCTGACCCTCAGCCGTCCCCTAATCCTAACCCGTACGCTGACACTAACCCGCGCCCTCACACGTACGCTCCCCCTAGAGCGTTGTCGTACCCTCACCTGGACCCTAAACCGTCCCCGTCCCCTAACCCTAACCCTAGGCCGAAGCCTAACCCTAACCCTTCCCCGAAGCCTGACCCTCAGCCGTCCCCTAATCCTAACCCGTACGTTGACACTAACCCGCGCCCTCACACGTACGCTCCCCCTAGAGCGTTGTCGTACCCTCACCTGGACCCTGAACCATCCCCGTCCCCTAACCCTAACCCTAGGCCGAAGCCTAACCCTAACCCTTCCCCGAAGCCTGACCCTCAGCCGTCCCCTAACCCTAACCCGTACGCTGACACTAACCCGCGCCCTCACACGTACGCTCCCCCTAGAGCGTTGTCGTACCCTCACCTGGACCCTGAACCATCCCCGTCCCCTAACCCTAACCCTAGCCCGAACCCTAACCCTAACCCTTCCCCGAAGCCTGACCCTCAGCCGTCCCCTAATCCTAACCCGTACGCTGACACTAACCCGCGCCCTCACACGTACGCTCCCCCTAGAGCGTTGTCGTACCCTCACCTGGACCCTGAACCGTCCCCGTCCCCTAACCCTAACCCTAGCCCGAACCCTAACCCTAACCCTTCCCCGAAGCCTGACCCTCAGACGTCCCCTAATCCTAACCCGTACGCTGACACTAACCCGCGCCCTCACACGTACGCTCCCCCTAGAGCGTTGTCGTACCCTCACCTGGACCCTGAACCGTCCCCGTTCCCTAACCCTAACCCTAGCCCGAACCCTAACCCTAACCCTTCCCCGAAGCCTGACCCTCAGCCGTCCCCTAATCCTAACCCGTACGCTGACACTAACACACGCCCTCACACGTACGCTCCCCCTAGAGCGTTGTCGTACCCTCACCTGGACCCTGAACCGTCCCCGTCCCCTAACCCTAACCCTAGCCCGAACCCTAACCCTAACCCTTCCCCGAAGCCTGACTCTCAGCCGTCCCCTAATCCTAACCCGTACGCTGACACTAACCCGTGCCCTCACACGTACGCTCCCCCTAGAGCGTTGTCATACCCTCACCTGGACCCTGAACCGTCCCCGTCCCCTAACCCTAACCCTAGCCCGAACCCTAACCCTAACACTTCCCCGAAGCCTGACCCTCAGCCGTCCCCTAAATCTAACCCGTACGCTGACACTAACCCGCACCCTCACACGTACGCTCCCCCTAGAGCGTTGTCGTACCCTCACCTGGACCCTAAACCGTCCCCGTCCCCTAACCCTAACCCTAGCCCGAACCCTAACCCTAAACCTTCCCCGAAGCCTGACCCTCAGGCGTCCCCTAATCCTAACCCGTACGCTGACACTAACCCATGCCCTCACACGTACGCTCCCCCTAGAGCGTTGTCGTACCCTCACCTGGACCCTGAACCGTCCCCGTCCCCTAACCCTAACCCTAGCCCGAACCCTAACCCTAACCCTTCCCCGAAGCCTGACCCTCAGCCGTCCCCTAATCCTAAACCGTACGCTGACACTAACCCGCGCCCTCACACGTACGCTCCCCCTAGAGCGTTGTCGTACCCTCACCTGGACCCTAAACCGTCCCCGTCCCCTAACCCTAACCCTAGCCCGAACCCTAACCCTAACCCTTCCCCGAAGCCTGACCCTCAGCCGTCCCCTAATCCTAACCCGTACGCTGACACTAACCCGCCCCCTCACACGTACGCTCCCCCTAGAGCGTTGTCGTACCCTCACCTGGACCCTGAACCGTCCCCGTCCCCTAACCCTAACCCTAGCCCGAACCCTAACCCTAACCCTTCCCCGAAGCCTGACCCTCAGCCGTCCCCAAATCCTAACCCGTACGCTGACACTAAACCGTGCCCTCACACGTACGCTCCCCCTAGAGCGTTGTCGTACCCTCACCTGGACCCTGAACCGTCCCCGTCCCCTAACCCTAACCCTAGCCCGAACCCTAACCCTAACACTTCCCCGAAGCCTGACCCTCAGCCGTCTCTAAATCTAACCCGTACGCTGACACTAACCCGCGCCCTCACACGTACGCTCCCCCTAGAGCGTTGTCGTACCCTCACCTGGACCCTAAACCGTCCCCGTCCCCTAACCCTAACCCTAGCCCGAACCCTAACCCTAACCCTTCCCCGAAGCCTGACCCTCAGCCGTCCCCTAATCCTAACCCGTACGCTGACACTAACCCGCGCCCTCACACGTACGCTCCCCCTAGAGCGTTGTCGTACCCTCACCTGGACCCTAAACCGTCCCCGTCCCCTAACCCTAACCCTAGCCCGAACCCTAACCCTAACCCTAACCCGAAGCCTGACCCTCAGCCGTCCCCTAATCCTAACCCGTACGCTGACACTAACCCGCGCCCTCACACGTACGCTCCCCCTAGAGCGTTGTCGTACCCTCACCTGGACCCTAAACCGTCCCCGTCCCCTAACCCTAACCCTAGCCCGAACCCTAACCCTAACCCTTCCCCGAAGCCTGACCCTCAGCCGTCCCCTAATGCTAACCCGTACGCTGACACTAACCCGCGCCCTCACACGTACGCTCCCCCTAGAGCGTTGTCGTACCCTCACCTGGACCCTGAACCGTCCCCTAACCCTAACCCTAGCCCGAACCCTAAACCTAACCCTTCCCCGAAGCCTGACCCTCAGCCGTCCCCTAATCCTAACCCGTACGCTGACACTAACCCGCGCCCTCACACGTACGCTCCCCCTAGAGCGTTGTCGTACCCTCACCTGGACCCTAAACCGTCCCCGTCCCCTAACCCTAACCCTAGCCCGAACCCTAACCCTAACCCTTCCCCGAAGCCTGACCCTCAGCCGTCCCCTAATCCTAACCCGTACGCTGACACTAACCCGCGCCCTCACACGTACGCTCCCCCTAGAGCGTTGTCGTACCCTCACCTGGACCCTAAACCGTCCCCGTCCCCTAACCCTAACCCTAGCCCGAATCCTAACCCTAACCCTTCCCCGAAGCCTGACCCTCAGCCGTCCCCTAATGCTAACCCGTACGCTGACACTAACCCGCGCCCTCACACGTACGCTCCCCCTAGAGCGTTGTCGTACCCTCACCTGGACCCTAAACCGTCCCCGTCCCCTAACCCTAACCCTAGCCCGAACCCTAACCCTAACACTTCCCCGAAGCCTGACCCTCAGCCGTCCCCTAATCCTAACCCGTACGCTGACACTAACCCGCGCCCTCACACGTACGCTCCCCCTAGAGCGTTGTCGTACCCTCACCTGGACCCTGAACCGTCCCCTAACCCGAACCCTAGCCCGAACCCTAACCCTAACCCTTCCCCGAAGCCTGACCCTCAGCCGTCCCCTAATCCTAACCCGTACGCTGACACTAACCCGCGCCCTCACACGTACGCTCCCCCTAGAGCGTTGTCGTACCCTCACCTGGACCCTAAACCGTCCCCGTCCCCTAACCCTAACCCTAGCCCGAACCCTAACCCTAACCCTTCCCCGAAGCCTGACCCTCAGCCGTCCCCTAATCCTAACCCGTACGCTGACACTAACCCGCGCCCTCACACGTACGCTCCCCCTAGAGCGTTGTCGTACCCTCACCTGGACCCTAAACCGTCCCCGTCCCCTAACCCTAACCCTAGCCCGAATCCTAACCCTAACCCTTCCCCGAAGCCTGACCCTCAGCCGTCCCCTAATGCTAACCCGTACGCTGACACTAACCCGCGCCCTCACACGTACGCTCCCCCTAGAGCGTTGTCGTACCCTCACCTGGACCCTAAACCGTCCCCGTCCCCTAACCCTAACCCTAGCCCGAACACTAACCCTAACACTTCCCCGAAGCCTGACCCTCAGCCGTCCCCTAATCCTAACCCGTACGCTGACACTAACCCGCGCCCTCACACGTACGCTCCCCCTAGAGCGTTGTCGTACCCTCACCTGGACCCTAAACCGTCCCCGTCCCCTAACCCTAACCCAACCCGAACCCTAACCCTAACCCTTCCCCGAAGCCTGACCCTCAGCCGTCCCCTAATCCTAACCCGTACGCTGACACTAACCCGCGCCCTCACACGTACGCTCCCCCTAGAGCGTTGTCGTACCCTCACCTGGACCCTAAACCGTCCCCGTCCCCTAACCCTAACCCTAGCCCGAACCCTAACCCTAACCCTTCCCCGAAGCCTGACCCTCAGCCGTCCCCTAATCCTAACCCGTACGCTGACACTAACCCGCGCCCTCACACGTACGCTCCCCCTAGAGCGTTGTCGTACCCTCACCTGGACCCTAAACCGTCCCCGTCCCCTAACCCTAACCCTAGCCCGAACACTAACCCTAACACTTCCCCGAAGCCTGACCCTCAGCCGTCCCCTAATCCTAACCCGTACGCTGACACTAACCCGCGCCCTCACACGTACGCTCCCCCTAGAGCGTTGTCGTACCCTCACCTGGACCCTAAACCGTCCCCGTCCCCTAACCCTAACCCTAGCCCGAACCCTAACCCTAACCCTTCCCCGAAGCCTGACCCTCAGCCGTCCCCTAATCCTAACCCGTACGCTGACACTAACCCGCGCCCTCACACGTACGCTCCCCCTAGAGCGTTGTCGTACCCTCACCTGGACCCTAAACCGTCCCCGTCCCCTAACCCTAACCCTAGCCCGAACCCTAACCCTAACCCTTCCCCGAAGCCTGACCCTCAGCCGTCCCCTAATCCTAACCCGTACGCTGACACTAACCCGCGCCCTCACACGTACGCTCCCCCTAGAGCGTTGTCGTACCCTCACCTGGACCCTAAACCGTCCCCTTCCCCTAACCCTAACCCTAGCCCGAACCCTAACCCTAACCCTTCCCCGAAGCCTGACCCTCAGCCGTCCCCTAATCCTAACCCGTACGCTGACACTAACCCGCGCCCTCACACGTACGCTCCCCCTAGAGCGTTGTCGTACCCTCACCTGGACCCTAAACCGTCCCCGTCCCCTAACCCTAACCCTAGCCCGAACCCTAACCCTAACCCTTCCCCGAAGCCTGACCCTCAGCCGTCCCCTAATCCTAACCCGTACGCTGACACTAACCCACGCCCTCACACGTACGCTCCCCCTAGAACGTTGTCGTACCCTCACCTGGACCCTGAACCGTCCCCGTCCCCTAACCCTAACCCTAGCCCGAACCCTAACCTTAACCCTTCCCCGAAGCCTGACCCTCACCCGTCCCCTAATCCTAACCCGTACGCTGACACTAACCCGCGCCCTCACACGTACGCTCCCCCTAGAGCGTTGTCGTACCCTCACCTGGACCCTGAACCGTCCCCGTCCCCTAACCCTAACCCTAGCCCGAACCCTAACCCTAACCCTTCCCCGAAGCCTAACACTCAGCCGTCCCCTAATCCTAACCCGTACGCTGACACTAACCCGCGCCCTCACACGTACGCTCCCCCTAGAGCGTTGTCGTACCCTCACCTGGACCCTGAACCGTCCCCGTCCCCTAACCCTAACCCTAGCCCGAACCCTAACCCTAACCCTTCCCCGAAGCCTGACCCTCAGCCGTCCCCTAATCCTAACCCGTACGCTGACACTAACCCGCGCCCTCACACGTACGCTCCCCCTAGAGCGTTGTCGTACCCTCACCTGGACCCTGAACCGTCCCCGTCCCCTAACCCTAACCCTAGCCCGAACCCTAACCCTTCCCCGAAGCCTGACCCTCAGCCGTCCCCTAATCCTAACCCGTACGCTGACACTAACCCGCGCCCTCACACGTACGCTCCCTCTAGAGCGTTGTCGTACCCTCACCTGGACCCTAAACCGTCCCCGTCCCCTAACCCTAACCCTAGCCCGAACCCTAACCCTAACCCTTCCCCGAAGCCTGACCCTCAGCCGTCCCCTAATCCTAACCCGTACGCTGACACTAACCCGCCCCCTCACACGTACGCTCCCCCTAGAGCGTTGTCGTACCCTCACCTGGACCCTGAACCGTCCCCGTCCCCTAACCCTAACCCTAGCCCGAACCCTAACCCTAACCCTTCCCCGAAGCCTGACCCTCAGCCGTCCCCTAATCCTAACCCGTACGCTGACACTAACCCGTGCCCTCACACGTACGCTCCCCCTAGAGCGTTGTCGTACCCTCACCTGGACCCTGAACCGTCCCCGTCCCCTAACCCTAACCCTAGCCCGAACCCTAACCCTAACACTTCCCCGAAGCCTGACCCTCAGCCGTCCCCTAAATCTAACCCGTACGCTGACACTAACCCGCGCCCTCACACGTACGCTCCCCCTAGAGCGTTGTCGTACCCTCACCTGGACCCTAAACCGTCCCCGTCCCCTAACCCTAACCCTAGCCCGAACCCTAACCCTAACCCTTCCCCGAAGCCTGACCCTCAGCCGTCCCCTAATCCTAACCCGTACGCTGACACTAACCCGCGCCCTCACACGTACGCTCCCCCTAGAGCGTTGTCGTACCCTCACCTGGACCCTAAACCGTCCCCGTCCCCTAACCCTAACCCTAGCCCGAACCCTAACCCTAACCCTTCCCCGAATCCTGACCCTCAGCCGTCCCCTAATCCTAACCCGTACGCTGACACTAACCCGCGCCCTCACACGTACGCTCCCCCTAGAGCGTTGTCGTACCCTCACCTGGACCCTAAACCGTCCCCGTCCCCTAACCCTAACCCTAGCCCGAACCCTAACCCTAACCCTTCCCCGAAGCCTGACCCTCAGCCGTCCCCTAATGCTAACCCGTACGCTGACACTAACCCGCGCCCTCACACGTACGCTCCCCCTAGAGCGTTGTCGTACCCTCACCTGGACCCTAAACCGTCCCCGTCCCCTAACCCTAACCCTAGCCCGAACCCTAACCCTAACACTTCCCCGAAGCCTGACCCTCAGCCGTCCCCTAATCCTAACCCGTACGCTGACACTAACCCGCGCCCTCACACGTACGCTCCCCCTAGAGCGTTGTCGTACCCTCACGTGGACCCTAAACCGTCCCCGTCCCCTAACACTAACCCTAGCCCGAACCCTAACCCTAACCCTTCCCCGAAGCCTGACCCTCAGCCGTCCCCTAATCCTAACCCGTACGCTGACACTAACCCGCGCCCTCACACGTACGCTCCCCCTAGAGCGTTGTCGTACCCTCACCTGGACCCTAAACCGTCCCCGTCCCCTAACCCTAACCCTAGCCCGAACCCTAACCCTAACCCTTCCCCGAAGCCTGACCCTCAGCCGTCCCCTAATCCTAACCCGTACGCTGACACTAACCCGCGCCCTCACACGTACGCTCCCCCTAGAGCGTTGTCGTACCCTCACCTGGACCCTAAACCGTCCCCGTCCCCTGACCCTAACCCTAGCCCGAACCCTAACCCTAACCCTTCCCCGAAGCCTGACCCTCAGCCGTCCCCTAATCCTAACCCGTACGCTGACACTAACCCGCGCCCTCACACGTACGCTCCCCCTAGAGCGTTGTCGTACCCTCACCTGGACCCTAAACCGTCCCCTTCCCCTAACCCTAACCCTAGACCGAACCCTAACCCTAACCCTTCCCCGAAGCCTGACCCTCAGCCGTCCCCTAATCCTAACCCGTACGCTGACACTAACCCGCGCCCTCACACGTACGCTCCCCCTAGAGCGTTGTCGTACCCTCACCTGGACCCTAAACCGTCCCCGTCCCCTGACCCTAACCCTAGCCCGAACCCTAAACCTAACCCTTCCCCGAAGCCTGACCCTCAGCCGTCCCCTAATCCTAACCCGTACGCTGACACTAACCCGCGCCCTCACACGTACGCTCCCCCTAGAGCGTTGTCGTACCCTCACCTGGACCCTAAACCGTCCCCTAACCCTAACCCTAACCCTAGCCCGAACCCTAACCCTAACCCTTCCCCGAAGCCTGACCCTCAGCCGTCCCCTAATCCTAACCCGTACGCTGACACTAACCCGCGCCCTCACACGTACGCTCCCCCTAGAGCGTTGTCGTACCCTCACCTGGACCCTATACCGTCCCCGTCCCCTAACCCTAACCCTAGCCCGAACCCTAACCCTAACCCTTCCCCGAAGCCTGACCCTCAGCCGTCCCCTAATCCTAACCCGTACGCTGACACTAACCCGCGCCCTCACACGTACGCTCCCCCTAGAGCGTTGTCGTACCCTCACCTGGACCCTAAACCGTCCCCGTCCCCTAACCCTAACCCTAGCCCGAACCCTAACCCTAACCCTTCCCCGAAGCCTGACCCTCAGCCGTCCCCTAATCCTAACCCGTACGCTGACACTAACCCGCGCCCTCACACGTACGCTCCCCCTAGAGCGTTGTCGTACCCTCACCTGGACCCTGAACCGTCCCCGTCCCCTAACCCTAACCCTAGCCCGAACCCTAACCCTAACCCTTCCCCGAAGCCTGACCCTCAGCCGTCCCCTAATCCTAACCCGTACGCTGACACTAACCCGCGCACTAACACGTACGCTCCCCCTAGAGCGTTGTCGTACCCTCACCTGGACCCTGAACCGTCCCCGTCCCCTGACCCTAACCCTAGCCCGAACCCTAACCCTAACACTTCCCCGAAGCCTGACCCTCAGCCGTCCCCTAATCCTAACCCGTACGCTGACACTAACCCGCGCCCTCACACGTACGCTCCCCCTAGAGCGTTGTCGTACCCTCACCTGGACCCTGAACCGTCCCCGTCCCCTAACCCTAACCCTAGCCCGAACCCTAACCCTAACACTTCCCCGAAGCCTGACCCTCAGCCGTCCCCTAAATCTAACCCGTACGCTGACACTAACCCGCGCCCTCACACGTACGCTCCCCCTAGAGCGTTGTCGTACCCTCACCTGGACCCTAAACCGTCCCCGTCCCCTAACCCTAACCCTAGCCCGAACCCTAACCCTAACCCTTCCCCGAAGCCTGACCCTCAGCCGTCCCCTAATCCTAACCCGTACGCTGACACTAACCCGCGCCCTCACACGTACGCTCCCCCTAGAGCGTTGTCGTACCCTCACCTGGACCCTAAACCGTCCCCGTCCCCTAACCCTAACCCTAGCCCGAACCCTAACCCTAACCCTTCCCCGAAGCCTGACCCTCAGCCGTCCCCTAATCCTAACCCGTACGCTGACACTAAACCGCCCCCTCACACGTACACTCCCCCTAGAGCGTTGTCGTACCCTCACCTGGACCCTAAACCGTCCCCGTCCCCTAACCCTAACCCTAGCCCGAACCCTAACCCTAACGCTTCCCCGAAGCCTGACCCTCAGCCGTCCCCTAATCCTAACCCGTACGCTGACACTAACCCACGCCCTCACACGTACGCTCCCCCTAGAGCGTTGTCGTACCCTCACCTGGACCCTGAACCGTCCCCGTCCCCTAACCCTAACCCTAGCCCGAACCCTAACCCTAACCCTTCCCCGAAGCCTGACCCTCAGCCGTCCCCTAATCCTAACCCGTACGCTGACACTAACCCGCGCCCTCACACGTACGCTCCCCCTAGAGCGTTGTCGTACCCTCACCTGGACCCTAAACCGTCCCCGTCCCCTAACCCTAACCCTAGCCCGAACCCTAACCCTAACCCTTCCCCAAAGCCTGACCCTCAGCCGTCCCCTAATCCTAACCCGTACGCTGACACTAACCCGCCCCCTCACACGTACGCTCCCCCTAGAGCGTTGTCGTACCCTCACCTGGACCCTGAACCGTCCCCGTCCCCTAACCCTAACCCTAGCCCGAACCCTAACCCTAACCCTTCCCCGAAGCCTGACCCTCAGCCGTCCCCAAATCCTAACCCGTACGCTGACACTAAACCGTGCCCTCACACGTACGCTCCCCCTAGAGCGTTGTCGTACCCTCACCTGGACCCTGAACCGTCCCCGTCCCCTAACCCTAACCCTAGCCCGAACCCTAACCCTAACACTTCCCCGAAGCCTGACCCTCAGCCGTCCCCTAAATCTAACCCGTACGCTGACACTAACCCGCGCCCTCACACGTACGCTCCCCCTAGAGCGTTGTCGTACCCTCACCTGGACCCTAAACCGTCCCCGTCCCCTAACCCTAACCCTAGCCCGAACCCTAACCCTAACCCTTCCCCGAAGCCTGACCCTCAGCCGTCCCCTAATCCTAACCCGTACGCTGACACTAACCCGCGCCCTCACACGTACGCTCCCCCTAGAGCGTTGTCGTACCCTCACCTGGACCCTAAACCGTCCCCGTCCCCTAACCCTAACCCTAGCCCGAACCCTAACCCTAACCCTTCCCCGAAGCCTGACCCTCAGCCGTCCCCTAATCCTAACCCGTACGCTGACACTAACCCGCGCCCTCACACGTACGCTCCCCCTAGAGCGTTGTCGTACCCTCACCTGGACCCTAAACCGTCCCCGTCCCCTAACCCTAACCCTAGCCCGAACCCTAACCCTAACCCTTCCCCGAAGCCTGACCCTCAGCCGTCCCCTAATCCTAACCCGTACGCTGACACTAACCCGCGCCCTCACACGTACGCTCCCCCTAGAGCGTTGTCGTACCCTCACCTGGACCCTAAACCGTCCCCGTCCCCTGACCCTAACCCTAGCCCGAACCCTAACCCTAACCCTTCCCCGAAGCCTGACCCTCAGCCGTCCCCTAATCCTAACCCGTACGCTGACACTAACCCGCGCCCTCACACGTACGCTCCCCCTAGAGCGTTGTCGTACCCTCACCTGGACCCTAAACCGTCCCCTTCCCCTAACACTAACCCTAGCCCGAACCCTAACCCTAACCCTTCCCCGAAGCCTGACCCTCAGCCGTCCCCTAATCCTAACCCGTACGCTGACACTAACCCGCGCCCTCACACGTACGCTCCCCCTAGAGCGTTGTCGTACCCTCACCTGGACCCTAAACCGTCCCCGTCCCCTAACCCTAACCCTAGCCCGAACCCTAACCCTAACCCTTCCCCGAAGCCTGACCCTCAGCCGTCCCCTAATCCTAACCCGTACGCTGACACTAACCCACGCCCTCACACGTACGCTCCCCCTAGAACGTTGTCGTACCCTCACCTGGACCCTGAACCGTCCCCGTCCCCTAACCCTAACCCTAGCCCGAACCCTAACCTTAACCCTTCCCCGAAGCCTGACCCTCACCCGTCCCCTAATCCTAACCCGTACGCTGACACTAACCCGCGCCCTCACACGTACGCTCCCCCTAGAGCGTTGTCGTACCCTCACCTGGACCCTGAACCGTCCCCGTCCCCTAACCCTAACCCTAGCCCGAACCCTAACCCTAACCCTTCCCCGAAGCCTAACCCTCAGCCGTCCCCTAATCCTAACCCGTACGCTGACACTAACCCGCGCCCTCACACGTACGCTCCCCCTAGAGCGTTGTCGTACCCTCACCTGGACCCTGAACCGTCCCCGTCCCCTAACCCTAACCCTAGCCCGAACCCTAACCCTAACCCTTCCCCGAAGCATGACCCTCAGCCGTCCCCTAATCCTAACCCGTACGCTGACACTAACCCGCGCCCTCACACGTACGCTCCCCCTAGAGCGTTGTCGTACCCTCACCTGGACCCTGAACCGTCCCCGTCCCCTAACCCTAACCCTAGCCCGAACCCTAACCCTTCCCCGAAGCCTGACCCTCAGCCGTCCCCTAATCCTAACCCGTACGCTGACACTAACCCGCGCCCTCACACGTACGCTCCCTCTAGAGCGTTGTCGTACCCTCACCTGGACCCTAAACCGTCCCCGTCCCCTAACCCTAACCCTAGCCCGAACCCTAACCCTAACCCTTCCCCGAAGCCTGACCCTCAGCCGTCCCCTAATCCTAACCCGTACGCTGACACTAACCCGCCCCCTCACACGTACGCTCCCCCTAGAGCGTTGTCGTACCCTCACCTGGACCCTGAACCGTCCCCGTCCCCTAACCCTAACCCTAGCCCGAACCCTAACCCTAACCCTTCCCCGAAGCCTGACCCTCAGCCGTCCCCTAATCCTAACCCGTACGCTGACACTAACCCGTGCCCTCACACGTACGCTCCCCCTAGAGCGTTGTCGTACCCTCACCTGGACCCTAAACCGTCCCCGTCCCCTAACCCTAACCCTAGCCCGAACCCTAACCCTAACCCTTCCCCGAAGCCTGACCCTCAGCCGTCCCCTAATCCTAACCCGTACGCTGACACTAACCCGCGCCCTCACACGTACGCTCCCCCTAGAGCGTTGTCGTACCCTCACCTGGACCCTAAACCGTCCCCGTCCCCTAACCCTAACCCTAGCCCGAACCCTAACCCTAACCCTTCCCCGAAGCCTGACCCTCAGCCGTCCCCTAATGCTAACCCGTACGCTGACACTAACCCGCGCCCTCACACGTACGCTCCCCCTAGAGCGTTGTCGTACCCTCACCTGGACCCTAAACCGTCCCCGTCCCCTAACCCTAACCCTAGCCCGAACCCTAACCCTAACACTTCCCCGAAGCCTGACCCTCAGCCGTCCCCTAATCCTAACCCGTACGCTGACACTAACCCGCGCCCTCACACGTACGCTCCCCCTAGAGCGTTGTCGTACCCTCACCTGGACCCTAAACCGTCCCCGTCCCCTAACCCTAACCCTAGCCCGAACCCTAACCCTAACCCTTCCCCGAAGCCTGACCCTCAGCCGTCCCCTAATCCTAACCCGTACGCTGACACTAACCCGCGCCCTCACACGTACGCTCCCCCTAGAGCGTTGTCGTACCCTCACCTGGACCCTAAACCGTCCCCGTCCCCTAACCCTAACCCTAGCCCGAACCCTAACCCTAACCCTTCCCCGAAGCCTGACCCTCAGCCGTCCCCTAATCCTAACCCGTACGCTGACACTAACCCGCGCCCTCACACGTACGCTCCCCCTAGAGCGTTGTCGTACCCTCACCTGGACCCTAAACCGTCCCCGTCCCCTGACCCTAACCCTAGCCCGAACCCTAACCCTAACCCTTCCCCGAAGCCTGACCCTCAGCCGTCCCCTAATCCTAACCCGTACGCTGACACTAACCCGCGCCCTCACACGTACGCTCCCCCTAGAGCGTTGTCGTACCCTCACCTGGACCCTAAACCGTCCCCTTCCCCTAACCCTAACCCTAGACCGAACCCTAACCCTAACCCTTCCCCGAAGCCTGACCCTCAGCCGTCCCCTAATCCTAACCCGTACGCTGACACTAACCCGCGCCCTCACACGTACGCTCCCCCTAGAGCGTTGTCGTACCCTCACCTGGACCCTAAACCGTCCCCGTCCCCTGACCCTAACCCTAGCCCGAACCCTAACCCTAACCCTTCCCCGAAGCCTGACCCTCAGCCGTCCCCTAATCCTAACCCGTACGCTGACACTAACCCGCGCCCTCACACGTACGCTCCCCCTAGAGCGTTGTCGTACCCTCACCTGGACCCTAAACCGTCCCCTAACCCTAACCCTAACCCTAGCCCGAACCCTAACCCTAACCCTTCCCCGAAGCCTGACCCTCAGCCGTCCCCTAATCCTAACCCGTACGCTGACACTAACCCGCGCCCTCACACGTACGCTCCCCCTAGAGCGTTGTCGTACCCTCACCTGGACCCTATACCGTCCCCGTCCCCTAACCCTAACCCTAGCCCGAACCCTAACCCTAACCCTTCCCCGAAGCCTGACCCTCAGCCGTCCCCTAATCCTAACCCGTACGCTGACACTAACCCGCGCCCTCACACGTACGCTCCCCCTAGAGCGTTGTCGTACCCTCACCTGGACCCTAAACCGTCCCCGTCCCCTAACCCTAACCCTAGCCCGAACCCTAACCCTAACCCTTCCCCGAAGCCTGACCCTCAGCCGTCCCCTAATCCTAACCCGTACGCTGACACTAACCCGCGCCCTCACACGTACGCTCCCCCTAGAGCGTTGTCGTACCCTCACCTGGACCCTGAACCGTCCCCGTCCCCTAACCCTAACCCTAGCCCGAACCCTAACCCTAACCCTTCCCCGAAGCCTGACCCTCAGCCGTCCCCTAATCCTAACCCGTACGCTGACACTAACCCGCGCACTAACACGTACGCTCCCCCTAGAGCGTTGTCGTACCCTCACCTGGACCCTGAACCGTCCCCGTCCCCTGACCCTAACCCTAGCCCGAACCCTAACCCTAACACTTCCCCGAAGCCTGACCCTCAGCCGTCCCCTAATCCTAACCCGTACGCTGACACTAACCCGCGCCCTCACACGTACGCTCCCCCTAGAGCGTTGTCGTACCCTCACCTGGACCCTGAACCGTCCCCGGCCCCTAACCCTAACCCTAGCCCGAACCCTAACCCTAACCCTTCCCCGAAGCCTGACCCTCAGCCATCCCCTAATCCTAACCCGTACGCTGACACTAACCCGCGCCCTCACACGTACGCTCCCCCTAGAGCGTTGTCGTACCCTCACCTGGACCCTGAACCGTCCCCGTCCCCTAACCCTAACCCTAGCCCGAACCCTAACCCTAACCCTTCCCCGAAGCCTGACCCTCAGCCGTCCCCTAATCCTAACCCGTACGCTGACACTAACCCGCGCCCTCACACGTACGCTCCCCCTAGAGCGTTGTCGTACCCTCACCTGGACCCTTAATCGTCCCCGTCCCGTAACCCTAGACCGAACCCTAACCCTAACCCTTCCCCGAAGCCTGACCCTCAGCCGTCCCCTAATCCTAACCCGTACGCTGACACTAACCCGCGCCCTCACACGTACCCTCCCCCTAGAGCGTTGTCGTACCCTCACCTGGACCCTGAACCGTCCCCGTCCCCTAACCCTAACCCTAGCCCGAACCCTAACCCTAACCCTTCCCCGAAGCCTGACCCTCAGCTGTCCCCTAATCCTAACCCGTACGCTGACACTAACCCGCGCCCTCACACGTACGCTCCCCCTAGAGCGTTGTCGTACCCTCACCTGGACCCTAAACCGTCCCCGTCCCCTAACCCTAACCCTAGCCCGAACCCTAACCCTAACCCTTCCCCGAAGCATGACCCTCAGCCGTCCCCTAATCCTAACCCGTACGCTGACACTAACCCGCGCCCTCACACGTACGCTCCCCCTAGAGCGTTGTCGTACCCTCACCTGGACCCTGAACCGTCCCCGTCCCCTAACCCTAACCCTAGGCCGAACCCTAACCCTAACCCTTCCCCGAAGCCTGACCCTCAGCCGTCCCCTAATCCTAACCCGTACGCTGACACTAACCTGCGCCCTCACACGTACGCTCCCCCTAGAGCGTTGTCGTACCCTCACCTGGACCCTGAACCGTCCCCGTCCCCTAACCCTAACCCTAGCCCGAACCCTAACCCTAACCCTTCCCCGAAGTCTGACCCTCAGCCGTCCCCTAATCCTAACCCGTACGCTGACACTAACCCGCGCCCTCACACGTACGCTCCCCCTAGAGCGTTGTCGTACCCTCACCTGGACCCTGAACCGTCCCCGTCCCCTAACCCTAACCCTAGCCCGAACCCTAACCCTAACCCTTCCCCGAAGCCTGACCCACAGCCGTCCCCTAATCCTAACCCGTACGCTGACACTAACCCGCGCCCTCACACGTACGCTCCCCCTAGAGCGTTGTCGTACCCTCACCTGGACCCTGAACCGTCCCCGTTCCCTAACCCTAACCCTAGCCCGAACCCTAACCCTAACCCTTCCCCGAAGCCTGACACTCAGCCGTCCCCTAATCCTAACCCGTACGCTGACACTAACCCACGCCCTCACACGTACGCTCCCCCTAGAGCGTTGTCGTACCCTCACCTGGACCCTGAATCGTCCCCGTCCCCTAACCCTAACCCTAGCCCGAACCCTAACCCTAACACTTCCCCGAAGCCTGACCCTCAGCCGTCCCCTAATCCTAACCCGTACGCTGACACTAACCCGCGCCCTCACACGTACGCTCCCCCTAGAGCGTTGTCGTACCCTCACCTGGACCCTGAACCGTCCCCGTCCCCTAACCCTAACCCTAGCCCGAACCCTAACCCTAACACTTCCCCGAAGCCTGACCCTCAGCCGTCCCCTAAATCTAACCCGTACGCTGACACTAACCCGCGCCCTCACACGTACGCTCCCCCTAGAGCGTTGTCGTACCCTCACCTGGACCCTAAACCGTCCCCGTCCCCTAACCCTAACCCTAGCCCGAACCCTAACCCTAACCCTTCCCCAAAGCCTGACCCTCAGCCGTCCCCTAATCCTAACCCGTACGCTGACACTAACCCGCGCCCTCACACGTATGCTCCCCCTAGAGCGTTGTCGTACCCTCACCTGGACCCTAAACCGTCCCCGTCCCCTAACCCTAACCCTAGGCCGAAGCCTAACCCTAACCCTTCCCCGAGGCCTGACCCTCAGCCGTCCCCTAATCCTAACCCGTACGCTGACACTAACCCGCGCCCTCACAAGTACGCTCCTCCTAGAGCGTTGTCGTACCCTCACCTGGACCCTAAACCGTCCCCGTCCCCTAACCCTAACCCTAGCCCGAACCCTAACCCTAACCCTTCCCCGAAGCCTGACCCTCAGCCGTCCCCTAATCCTAACCCGTACGCTGACACTAACCCGCGCCCTCACACGTACGCTCCCCCTAGAGCGTTGTCGTACCCTCACCTGGACCCTAAACCGTCCCCTTCCCCTAACCCTAACCCTAGCCCGAACCCTAACCCTAACCCTTCCCCGAAGCCTGACCCTCAGCCGTCCCCTAATCCTAACCCGTACGCTGACACTAACCAGCGCCCTCACACGTACGCTCCCCCTAGAGCGTTGTCGTACCCTCACCTGGACCCTGAACCGTCCCCGTCCCCTAACCCTAACCCTAGCCCGAACCCTAACCCTAACCCTTCCCCGAAGCCTGACCCTCAGCCGTCCCCTAATCCTAACCCGTACGCTGACACTAACCCGCGCCCTCACACGTACGCTCCCCCTAGAGCGTTGTCGTACCCTCACCTGGACCCTAAACCGTCCCCGTCCCCTAACCCTAACCCTAGCCCGAACCCTAAACCTAACCCTTCCCCGAAGCCTGACCCTCAGCCGTCCCCTAATCCTAACCCGTACGCTGACACTAACCCGCGCCCTCACACGTACGCTCCCCCTAGAGCGTTGTCGTACCCTCACCTGGACCCTAAACCATCCCTGTCCCCTAACCCTAACCCTAGCCCGAACCCTAACCCTAACCCTTCCCCGAAGCCTGACCCTCAGCCGTCCCGTAATCCTAACCCGTACGCTGACACTAACCCGCGCCCTCACACGTACGCTCCCCCTAGAGCGTTGTCGTACCCTCACCTGGACCCTGAACCATCCCCGACCCCTAACCCTAACCCTAGGACGAACCCTAACCCTAACCCTTCCCCGAAGCCTGACCCTCAGCCGTCCCCTAATCCTAACCCGTACGCTGACACTAAACCGCGCCCTCACACGTACGCTCCCCCTAGAGCGTTGTCGTACCCTCACCTGGACCCTGAACCGTCCCCGTCCCCTAACCCTAACCCTAGCCCGAACCCTAACCCTAACCCTTCCCCGAAGCCTGACCCTCAGCCGTCCCCTAATCCTAACCCGTACGCTGACACTAACCCGCGCCCTCACACGTACGCTCCACCTAGAGCGTTGTCGTACCCTCACCTGGACCCTGAACCGTCCCCGTCCCCTAACCCTAACCCTAGCCCGAACCCTAACCTTAACCCTTCCCCGAAGCCTGACCCTCAGCCGTCCCCTAATCCTAACCCGTACGCTGACACTAACCCGCGCCCTCACACGTACGCTCCCCCTAGAGTGTTGTCGTACCCTCACCTGGACCCTAAACCGTCCCCGTCCCCTAACCCTAACCCTAGCCCGAACCCTAACCCTAACCCTTCCCCGAAGCCTGACCCTCAGCCGTCCCCTAATCCTAACCCGTACGCTGACACTAACCCGCGCCCTCACACGTACGCTCCCCCTAGAGCGTTGTCGTACCCTCACCTGGACCCTGAACCGTCCCCGTCCCCTAACCCTAACCCTAGCCCGAACCCTAACCCTAACCCTTCCCCGAAGCCTGACCCTCAGCCGTCCCCTAATCCTAACCCGTACGCTGACACTAACCCGCGCCCTCACACGTACGCTCCCCCTAGAGCGTTGTCGTACCCTCACCTGGACCCTGTACCGTCCCCGTCCCCTAACCCTAACCCTAGCCCGAACCCTAACCCTAACCCTTCCCCGAAGCCTGACCCTCAGCCGTCCCCTAATCCTA
The DNA here is from genome assembly GCF_963455315.2 of Globicephala melas. Taxonomy (NCBI): domain Eukaryota; kingdom Metazoa; phylum Chordata; class Mammalia; order Artiodactyla; family Delphinidae; genus Globicephala; species Globicephala melas. Next base: position 195,841 of record NW_027207450.1, on the reverse strand, counting down.
ACCCGTACGCTGACACTAACCCGCGCCCTCACACGTACGCTCCCCCTAGAGCGTTGTCGTACCCTCACCTGGACCCTGAACCGTCCCCGTCCCCTAACCCTTACCCTAGCCCGAACCCTAACCCTAACACTTCCCCGAAGCCTGACCCTCAGCCGTCCCCTAATCCTAACCCGTACGCTGACACTAACCCGCGCCCTCACACGTACGCTCCCCCTAGAGCGTTGTCGTACCCTCACCTGGACCCTGAACCGTCCCCGGCCCCTAACCCTAACCCTAGCCCGAACCCTAACCCTAACCCTTCCCCGAAGCCTGACCCTCAGCCGTCCCCTAATCCTAACCCGTACGCTGACACTAACCCGCGCCCTCACACGTACGCTCCCCCTAGAGCGTTGTCGTACCCTCACCTGGACCCTGAACCGTCCCCGTCCCCTAACCCTAACCCTAGCCCGAACCCTAACCCTAACCCTTCCCCGAAGCCTGACCCTCAGCCGTCCCCTAATCCTAACCCGTACGCTGACACTAACCCGCGCCCTCACACGTACGCTCCCCCTAGAGCGTTGTCGTACCCTCACCTGGACCCTGAACCGTCCCCGTTCCCTAACCCTAACCCTAGCCCGAACCCTAACCCTAACCCTTCCCCGAAGCCTGACCCTCAGCCGTCCCCTAATCCTAACCCGTACGCTGACACTAACCCACGCCCTCACACGTACGCTCCCCCTAGAGCGTTGTCGTACCCTCACCTGGACCCTGAACCGTCCCCGTCCCCTAACCCTAACCCTAGCCCGAACCCTAACCCTAACCCTTCCCCGAAGCCTGACCCTCAGCCGTCCCCTAATCCTAACCCGTACGCTGACACTAACCCGTGCCCTCACACGTACGCTCCCCCTAGAGCGTTGTCGTACCCTCACCTGGACCCTGAACCGTCCCCGTCCCCTAACCCTAACCCTAGCCCGAACCCTAACCCTAACCCTTCCCCGAAGCCTGACCCTCAGCCGTCCCCTAATCCTAACCCGTACGCTGACACTAACCCGCGCCCTCACACGTACGCTCCCCCTAGAGCGTTGTCGTACCCTCACCTGGACCCTGAACCGTCCCCGTCCCCTAACCCTAACCCTAGGCCGAACCCTAACCCTAACCCTTCCCCGAAGCCTGACCCTCAGCCGTCCCCTAATCCTAACCCGTACGCTGACACTAACCCGCGCCCTCACACGTACGCTCCCCCTAGAGCGTTGTCGTACCCTCTCCTGGACCCTGAACCGTCCCCGTCCCCTAACCCTAACCCTAGCCCGAACCCTAACCCTAACCCTTCCCCGAAGCCTGACCCTCAGCCGTCCCCTAATCCTAACCCGTACGCTGACACTAACCCGCGCCCTCACACGTACGCTCCCCCTAGAGCGTTGTCGTACCCTCACCTGGACCCTAAACCGTCCCCGTCCCCTAACCCTAAACCTAGACCGAACCCTAACCCTAACCCTTCCCCGAAACCTGACACTCAGCCGTCCCCTAATCCTAACCCGGACGCTGACACTAACCCACGCACTCACACGTACGCTCCACCTAGAGCGTTGTCGTACCCTCACCTGGACCCTGAACTGTCCCCGTCCCCTAACCCTAACCCTAGCCCGAACCCTAACCCTAACCCTTCCCCGAAGCCTGACCCTCAGCCGTCCCCTAATCCTAACCCGTACGCTGACACTAACCCGCGCCCTCACACGTACGCTCCCCCTAGAGCGTTGTCGTACCCTCACCTGGACCCTAAACCGTCCCTGTCCCCTAACCCTAACCCTAGCCCGAACCCTAACCCTAACCCTTCCCCGAAGCCTGACCCTCAGCCGTCCCCTAATCCTAACCCGGACGCTGACACTAACCCACGCACTCACACGTACGCTCCCCCTAGAGCGTTGTCGTACCCTCACCTGGACCCTGAACCGTCCCCGTCCCCTAACCCTAACCCTAGCCCGAACCCTAACCCTAACCCTTCCCCGAAGCCTGACCCTCAGCCGTCCCCTAATCCTAACCCGTACGCTGACACTAACCCGCGCCCTCACACGTACGCTCCCCCTAGAGCGTTGTCGTACCCTCACCTGGACCCTGAACCGTCCCCGTCCCCTAACCCTAACCCTAGCCCGAACCCTAACCCTAACCCTTCCCCGAAGCCTGACCCTCAGCCGTCCCCTAATCCTAACCCGTACGCTGACACTAACCCGCGCCCTCACACGTACGCTCCCCCTAGAGCGTTGTCGTACCCTCACCTGGACCCTGAACCGTCCCCGTCCCCTAACCCTAACCCTAGCCCGAACCCTCAACCTAACACTTCCCCGAAGCCTGACCCTCAGCCGTCCCCTAAATCTAACCCGTACGCTGACACTAACCCGCGCCCTCACACGTACGCTCCCCCTAGAGCGTTGTCGTACCCTCACCTGGACCCTAAACCGTCCCCGTCCCCTAACCCTAACCCTAGCCCGAACCCTAACCCTAACCCTTCCCCGAAGCCTGACCCTCAGCCGTCCCCTAATCCTAACCCGTACGCTGACACTAACCCGCGCCCTCACACGTACGCTCCCCCTAGAGCGTTGTCGTACCCTCACCTGGACCCTAAACCGTCCCCGTCCCCTAACCCTAACCCTAGGCCGAAGCCTAACCCTAACCCTTCCCCGAAGCCTGACCCTCAGCCGTCCCCTAATCCTAACCCGTACCCTGACACTAACCCGCGCCCTCACACGTACGATCCTCCTAGAGCGTTGTCGTACCCTCACCTGGACCCTAAACCGTCCCCGTCCCCTAACCCTAACCCTAGCCCGAACCCTAACCCTAACCCTTGCCCGAAGCCTGACCCTCAGCCGTCCCCTAATCCTAACCCGTACGCTGACACTAACACGCGCCCTCACACGTACGCTCCCCCTAGAGCGTTGTCGTACCCTCACCTGGACCCTAAACCGTCCCCGTCCCCTAACCCTAACCCTAGCCCGAACCCTAACCCTACCCCTTCCCCGAAGCCTGACCCTCAACCGTCCCCTAATCCTAACCCGTACGCTGACACTAACCCGCGCCCTCCCACGTACGCTCCCCCTAGAGCGTTGTCGTACCCTCACCTGGACCCTAAACCGTCCCCGTCCCCTAACCCTAACCCTAGCCCGAACCCTAAACCTAACCCTTCCCCGAAGCCTGACCCTCAGCCGTCCCCTAATCCTAACCCGTACGCTGACACTAACCCGCGCCCTCACACGTACGCTCCCCCTAGAGCGTTGTCGTACCCTCACCTGGACCCTGAACCGTCCCCGTCCCCTAACCCTAACCCTAGCCCGAACCCTAACCCTAACCCTTCCCCGAAGCCTGACCCTCAGCCGTCCCCTAATCCTAACCCGTACGCTGACACTAACCCGCGCCCTCACACGTACGCTCCCCCTAGAGCGTTGTCGTACCCTCACCTGGACCCTAAACCGTCCCCTTCCCCTAACCCTAACCCTAGACCGAACCCTAACCCTAACCCTTCCCCGAAGCCTGACCCTCAGCCGTCCCCTAATCCTAACCCGTACGCTGACACTAACCCGCGCCCTCACACGTACGCTCCCCCTAGAGCGTTGTCGTACCCTCACCTGGACCCTAAACCGTCCCCGTCCCCTGACCCTAACCCTAGCCCGAACCCTAACCCTAACCCTTCCCCGAAGCCTGACCCTCAGCCGTCCCCTAATCCTAACCCGTACGCTGACACTAACCCGCGCCCTCACACGTACGCTCCCCCTAGAGCGTTGTCGTACCCTCACCTGGACCCTAAACCGTCCCCTAACCCTAACCCTAACCCTAGCCCGAACCCTAACCCTAACCCTTCCCCGAAGCCTGACCCTCAGCCGTCCCCTAATCCTAACCCGTACGCTGACACTAACCCGCGCCCTCACACGTACGCTCCCCCTAGAGCGTTGTCGTACCCTCACCTGGACCCTATACCGTCCCCGTCCCCTAACCCTAACCCTAGCCCGAACCCTAACCCTAACCCTTCCCCGAAGCCTGACCCTCAGCCGTCCCCTAATCCTAACCCGTACGCTGACACTAACCCGCGCCCTCACACGTACGCTCCCCCTAGAGCGTTGTCGTACCCTCACCTGGACCCTAAACCGTCCCCGTCCCCTAACCCTAACCCTAGCCCGAACCCTAACCCTAACCCTTCCCCGAAGCCTGACCCTCAGCCGTCCCCTAATCCTAACCCGTACGCTGACACTAACCCGCGCCCTCACACGTACGCTCCCCCTAGAGCGTTGTCGTACCCTCACCTGGACCCTGAACCGTCCCCGTCCCCTAACCCTAACCCTAGCCCGAACCCTAACCCTAACCCTTCCCCGAAGCCTGACCCTCAGCCGTCCCCTAATCCTAACCCGTACGCTGACACTAACCCGCGCACTAACACGTACGCTCCCCCTAGAGCGTTGTCGTACCCTCACCTGGACCCTGAACCGTCCCCGTCCCCTGACCCTAACCCTAGCCCGAACCCTAACCCTAACACTTCCCCGAAGCCTGACCCTCAGCCGTCCCCTAATCCTAACCCGTACGCTGACACTAACCCGCGCCCTCACACGTACGCTCCCCCTAGAGCGTTGTCGTACCCTCACCTGGACCCTGAACCGTCCCCGTCCCCTAACCCTAACCCTAGCCCGAACCCTAACCCTAACCCTTCCCCGAAGCCTGACCCTCAGCCGTCCCCTAATCCTAACCCGTACGCTGACACTAACCCGCGCACTAACACGTACGCTCCCCCTAGAGCGTTGTCGTACCCTCACCTGGACCCTGAACCGTCCCCGTCCCCTGACCCTAACCCTAGCCCGAACCCTAACCCTAACACTTCCCCGAAGCCTGACCCTCAGCCGTCCCCTAATCCTAACCCGTACGCTGACACTAACCCGCGCCCTCACACGTACGCTCCCCCTAGAGCGTTGTCGTACCCTCACCTGGACCCTGAACCGTCCCCGGCCCCTAACCCTAACCCTAGACCGAACCCTAACCCTAACCCTTCCCCGAAGCCTGACCCTCAGCCGTCCCCTAATCCTAACCCGTACGCTGACACTAACCCGCGCCCTCACACGTACGCTCCCCCTAGAGCGTTGTCGTACCCTCACCTGGACCCTAAACCGTCCCCGTCCCCTGACCCTAACCCTAGCCCGAACCCTAACCCTAACCCTTCCCCGAAGCCTGACCCTCAGCCGTCCCCTAATCCTAACCCGTACGCTGACACTAACCCGCGCCCTCACACGTACGCTCCCCCTAGAGCGTTGTCGTACCCTCACCTGGACCCTAAACCGTCCCCTAACCCTAACCCTAACCCTAGCCCGAACCCTAACCCTAACCCTTCCCCGAAGCCTGACCCTCAGCCGTCCCCTAATCCTAACCCGTACGCTGACACTAACCCGCGCCCTCACACGTACGCTCCCCCTAGAGCGTTGTCGTACCCTCACCTGGACCCTATACCGTCCCCGTCCCCTAACCCTAACCCTAGCCCGAACCCTAACCCTAACCCTTCCCCGAAGCCTGACCCTCAGCCGTCCCCTAATCCTAACCCGTACGCTGACACTAACCCGCGCCCTCACACGTACGCTCCCCCTAGAGCGTTGTCGTACCCTCACCTGGACCCTAAACCGTCCCCGTCCCCTAACCCTAACCCTAGCCCGAACCCTAACCCTAACCCTTCCCCGAAGCCTGACCCTCAGCCGTCCCCTAATCCTAACCCGTACGCTGACACTAACCCGCGCCCTCACACGTACGCTCCCCCTAGAGCGTTGTCGTACCCTCACCTGGACCCTGAACCGTCCCCGTCCCCTAACCCTAACCCTAGCCCGAACCCTAACCCTAACCCTTCCCCGAAGCCTGACCCTCAGCCGTCCCCTAATCCTAACCCGTACGCTGACACTAACCCGCGCACTAACACGTACGCTCCCCCTAGAGCGTTGTCGTACCCTCACCTGGACCCTGAACCGTCCCCGTCCCCTGACCCTAACCCTAGCCCGAACCCTAACCCTAACACTTCCCCGAAGCCTGACCCTCAGCCGTCCCCTAATCCTAACCCGTACGCTGACACTAACCCGCGCCCTCACACGTACGCTCCCCCTAGAGCGTTGTCGTACCCTCACCTGGACCCTGAACCGTCCCCGGCCCCTAACCCTAACCCTAGCCCGAACCCTAACCCTAACCCTTCCCCGAAGCCTGACCCTCAGCCATCCCCTAATCCTAACCCGTACGCTGACACTAACCCGCGCCCTCACACGTACGCTCCCCCTAGAGCGTTGTCGTACCCTCACCTGGACCCTGAACCGTCCCCGTCCCCTAACCCTAACCCTAGCCCGAACCCTAACCCTAACCCTTCCCCGAAGCCTGACCCTCAGCCGTCCCCTAATCCTAACCCGTACGCTGACACTAACCCGCGCCCTCACACGTACGCTCCCCCTAGAGCGTTGTCGTACCCTCACCTGGACCCTGAATCGTCCCCGTCCCGTAACCCTAGACCGAACCCTAACCCTAACCCTTCCCCGAAGCCTGACCCTCAGCCGTCCCCTAATCCTAACCCGTACGCTGACACTAACCCGCGCCCTCACACGTACCCTCCCCCTAGAGCGTTGTCGTACCCTCACCTGGACCCTGAACCGTCCCCGTCCCCTAACCCTAACCCTAGCCCGAACCCTAACCCTAACCCTTCCCCGAAGCCTGACCCTCAGCTGTCCCCTAATCCTAACCCGTACGCTGACACTAACCCGCGCCCTCACACGTACGCTCCCCCTAGAGCGTTGTCGTACCCTCACCTGGACCCTAAACCGTCCCCGTCCCCTAACCCTAACCCTAGCCCGAACCCTAACCCTAACCCTTCCCCGAAGCATGACCCTCAGCCGTCCCCTAATCCTAACCCGTACGCTGACACTAACCCGCGCCCTCACACGTACGCTCCCCCTAGAGCGTTGTCGTACCCTCACCTGGACCCTGAACCGTCCCCGTCCCCTAACCCTAACCCTAGGCCGAACCCTAACCCTAACCCTTCCCCGAAGCCTGACCCTCAGCCGTCCCCTAATCCTAACCCGTACGCTGACACTAACCTGCGCCCTCACACGTACGCTCCCCCTAGAGCGTTGTCGTACCCTCACCTGTACCCTGAACCGTCCCCGTCCCCTAACCCTAACCCTAGCCCGAACCCTAACCCTAACCCTTCCCCGAAGTCTGACCCTCAGCCGTCCCCTAATCCTAACCCGTACGCTGACACTAACCCGCGCCCTCACACGTACGCTCCCCCTAGAGCGTTGTCGTACCCTCACCTGGACCCTGAACCGTCCCCGTCCCCTAACCCTAACCCTAGCCCGAACCCTAACCCTAACCCTTCCCCGAAGCCTGACCCACAGCCGTCCCCTAATCCTAACCCGTACGCTGACACTAACCCGCACCCTCACACGTACGCTCCCCCTAGAGCGTTGTCGTACCCTCACCTGGACCCTGAACCGTCCCCGTTCCCTAACCCTAACCCTAGCCCGAACCCTAACCCTAACCCTTCCCCGAAGCCTGACACTCAGCCGTCCCCTAATCCTAACCCGTACGCTGACACTAACCCACGCCCTCACACGTACGCTCCCCCTAGAGCGTTGTCGTACCCTCACCTGGACCCTGAATCGTCCCCGTCCCCTAACCCTAACCCTAGCCCGAACCCTAACCCTAACACTTCCCCGAAGCCTGACCCTCAGCCGTCCCCTAATCCTAACCCGTACGCTGACACTAACCCGTGCCCTCACACGTACGCTCCCCCTAGAGCGTTGTCGTACCCTCACCTGGACCCTGAACCGTCCCCGTCCCCTAACCCTAACCCTAGCCCGAACCCTAACCCTAACACTTCCCCGAAGCCTGACCCTCAGCCGTCCCCTAAATCTAACCCGTACGCTGACACTAACCCGCGCCCTCACACGTACGCTCCCCCTAGAGCGTTGTCGTACCCTCACCTGGACCCTAAACCGTCCCCGTCCCCTAACCCTAACCCTAGCCCGAACCCTAACCCTAACCCTTCCCCAAAGCCTGACCCTCAGCCGTCCCCTAATCCTAACCCGTACGCTGACACTAACCCGCGCCCTCACACGTATGCTCCCCCTAGAGCGTTGTCGTACCCTCACCTGGACCCTAAACCGTCCCCGTCCCCTAACCCTAACCCTAGGCCGAAGCCTAACCCTAACCCTTCCCCGAGGCCTGACCCTCAGCCGTCCCCTAATCCTAACCCGTACGCTGACACTAACCCGCGCCCTCACAAGTACGCTCCTCCTAGAGCGTTGTCGTACCCTCACCTGGACCCTAAACCGTCCCCGTCCCCTAACCCTAACCCTAACCCGAACCCTAACCCTAACCCTTCCCCGAAGCCTGACCCTCAGCCGTCCCCTAATCCTAACCCGTACGCTGACACTAACCCGCGCCCTCACACGTACGCTCCCCCTAGAGCGTTGTCGTACCCTCACCTGGACCCTAAACCGTCCCCGTCCCCTAACCCTAACCCTAGCCCGAACCCTAACCCTAACCCTTCCCCGAAGCCTGACCCTCAGCCGTCCCCTAATCCTAACCCGTACGCTGACACTAACCAGCGCCCTCACACGTACGCTCCCCCTAGAGCGTTGTCGTACCCTCACCTGGACCCTGAACCGTCCCCGTCCCCTAACCCTAACCCTAGCCCGAACCCTAACCCTAACCCTTCCCCGAAGCCTGACCCTCAGCCGTCCCCTAATCCTAACCCGTACGCTGACACTAACCCGCGCCCTCACACGTACGCTCCCCCTAGAGCGTTGTCGTACCCTCACCTGGACCCTAAACCGTCCCCGTCCCCTAACCCTAACCCTAGCCCGAACCCTAAACCTAACCCTTCCCCGAAGCCTGACCCTCAGCCGTCCCCTAATCCTAACCCGTACGCTGACACTAACCCGCGCCCTCACACGTACGCTCCCCCTAGAGCGTTGTCGTACCCTCACCTGGACCCTAAACCATCCCTGTCCCCTAACCCTAACCCTAGCCCGAACCCTAACCCTAACCCTTCCCCGAAGCCTGACCCTCAGCCGTCCCGTAATCCTAACCCGTACGCTGACACTAACCCGCGCCCTCACACATACGCTCCCCCTAGAGCGTTGTCGTACCCTCACCTGGACCCTGAACCGTCCCCGACCCCTAACCCTAACCCTAGGACGAACCCTAACCCTAACCCTTCCCCGAAGCCTGACCCTCAGCCGTCCCCTAATCCTAACCCGTACGCTGACACTAAACCGCGCCCTCACACGTACGCTCCCCCTAGAGCGTTGTCGTACCCTCACCTGGACCCTGAACCGTCCCCGTCCCCTAACCCTAACCCTAGCCCGAACCCTAACCCTAACCCTTCCCCGAAGCCTGACCCTCAGCCGTCCCCTAATCCTAACCCGTACGCTGACACTAACCCGCGCCCTCACACGTACGCTCCACCTAGAGCGTTGTCGTACCCTCACCTGGACCCTGAACCGTCCCCGTCCCCTAACCCTAACCCTAGCCCGAACCCTAACCTTAACCCTTCCCCGAAGCCTGACCCTCAGCCGTCCCCTAATCCTAACCCGTACGCTGACACTAACCCGCGCCCTCACACGTACGCTCCCCCTAGAGCGTTGTCGTACCCTCACCTGGACCCTAAACCGTCCCCGTCCCCTAACCCTAACCCTAGCCCGAACCCTAACCCTAACCCTTCCCCGAAGCCTGACCCTCAGCCGTCCCCTAATCCTAACCCGTACGCTGACACTAACCCGCGCCCTCACACGTACGCTCCCCCTAGAGCGTTGTCGTACCCTCACCTGGACCCTGAACCGTCCCCGTCCCCTAACCCTAACCCTAGCCCGAACCCTAACCCTAACCCTTCCCCGAAGCCTGACCCTCAGCCGTCCCCTAATCCTAACCCGTACGCTGACACTAACCCGCGCCCTCACACGTACGCTCCCCCTAGAGCGTTGTCGTACCCTCACCTGGACCCTGTACCGTCCCCGTCCCCTAACCCTAACCCTAGCCCGAACCCTAACCCTAACCCTTCCCCGAAGCCTGACCCTCAGCCGTCCCCTAATCCTAACCCGTACGCTGACACTAACCCGCGCCCTCACACGTACGCTCCCCCTAGAGCGTTGTCGTACCCTCACCTGGACCCTGAACCGTCCCCGTCCCCTAACCCTTACCCTAGCCCGAACCCTAACCCTAACACTTCCCCGAAGCCTGACCCTCAGCCGTCCCCTAATCCTAACCCGTACGCTGACACTAACCCGCGCCCTCACACGTACGCTCCCCCTAGAGCGTTGTCGTACCCTCACCTGGACCCTGAACCGTCCCCGGCCCCTAACCCTAACCCTAGCCCGAACCCTAACCCTAACCCTTCCCCGAAGCCTGACCCTCAGCCGTCCCCTAATCCTAACCCGTACGCTGACACTAACCCGCGCCCTCACACGTACGCTCCCCCTAGAGCGTTGTCGTACCCTCACCTGGACCCTGAACCGTCCCCGTCCCCTAACCCTAACCCTAGCCCGAACCCTAACCCTAACCCTTCCCCGAAGCCTGAGCCTCAGCCGTCCCCTAATCCTAACCCGTACGCTGACACTAACCCGCGCCCTCACACGTACGCTCCCCCTAGAGCGTTGTCGTACCCTCACCTGGACCCTGAACCGTCCCCGTTCCCTAACCCTAACCCTAGCCCGAACCCTAACCCTAACCCTTCCCCGAAGCCTGACCCTCAGCCGTCCCCTAATCCTAACCCGTACGCTGACACTAACCCACGCCCTCACACGTACGCTCCCCCTAGAGCGTTGTCGTACCCTCACCTGGACCCTGAACCGTCCCCGTCCCCTAACCCTAACCCTAGCCCGAACCCTAACCCTAACCCTTCCCCGAAGCCTGACCCTCAGCCGTCCCCTAATCCTAACCCGTACGCTGACACTAACCCGTGCCCTCACACGTACGCTCCCCCTAGAGCGTTGTCGTACCCTCACCTGGACCCTGAACCGTCCCCGTCCCCTAACCCTAACCCTAGCCCGAACCCTAACCCTAACCCTTCCCCGAAGCCTGACCCTCAGCCGTCCCCTAATCCTAACCCGTACGCTGACACTAACCCGCGCCCTCACACGTACGCTCCCCCTAGAGCGTTGTCGTACCCTCACCTGGACCCTGAACCGTCCCCGTCCCCTAACCCTAACCCTAGGCCGAACCCTAACCCTAACCCTTCCCCGAAGCCTGACCCTCAGCCGTCCCCTAATCCTAACCCGTACGCTGACACTAACCCGCGCCCTCACACGTACGCTCCCCCTAGAGCGTTGTCGTACCCTCTCCTGGACCCTGAACCGTCCCCGTCCCCTAACCCTAACCCTAGCCCGAACCCTAACCCTAACCCTTCCCCGAAGCCTGACCCTCAGCCGTCCCCTAATCCTAACCCGTACGCTGACACTAACCCGCGCCCTCACACGTACGCTCCCCCTAGAGCGTTGTCGTACCCTCACCTGGACCCTGAACCGTCCCCGTCCCCTAACCCTAACCCTAGCCCGAACCCTAACCCTAACCCTTCCCCGAAGCCTGACCCTCAGCCGTCCCCTAATCCTAACCCGTACGCTGACACTAACCCGCGCCCTCACACGTACGCTCCCCCTAGAGCGTTGTCGTACCCTCACCTGGACCCTGAACCGTCCCCGTCCCCTAACCCTAACCCTAGCCCGAACCCTAACCCTAACCCTTCCCCGAAGCCTGACCCTCAGCCGTCCCCTAATCCTAACCCGTACGCTGACACTAACCCGCGCCCTCACACGTACGCTCCCCCTAGAGCGTTGTCGTACCCTCACCTGGACCCTGTACCGTCCCCGTCCCCTAACCCTAACCCTAGCCCGAACCCTAACCCTAACCCTTCCCCGAAGCCTGACCCTCAGCCGTCCCCTAATCCTAACCCGTACGCTGACACTAACCCGCGCCCTCACACGTACGCTCCCCCTAGAGCGTTGTCGTACCCTCACCTGGACCCTGAACCGTCCCCGTCCCCTAACCCTAACCCTAGCCCGAACCCTAACCCTAACCCTTCCCCGAAGCCTGACCCTCAGCCGTCCCCTAATCCTAACCCGTACGCTGACACTAACCCGCGCCCTCACACGTACGCTCCCCCTAGAGCGTTGTCGTACCCTCACCTGGACCCTGAACCGTCCCCGTCCCCTAACCCTAACCCTAGCCCGAACCCTAACCCTAACCCTTCCCCGAAGCCTGACCCTCAGCCGTCCCCTAATCCTAACCCGTACGCTGACACTAACCCGCGCCCTCACACGTACGCTCCCCCTAGAGCGTTGTCGTACCCTCACCTGGACCCTGTACCGTCCCCGTCCCCTAACCCTAACCCTAGCCCGAACCCTAACCCTAACCCTTCCCCGAAGCCTGACCCTCAGCCGTCCCCTAATCCTAACCCGTACGCTGACACTAACCCGCGCCCTCACACGTACGCTCCCCCTAGAGCGTTGTCGTACCCTCACCTGGACCCTGAACCGTCCCCGTCCCCTAACCCTTACCCTAGCCCGAACCCTAACCCTAACACTTCCCCGAAGCCTGACCCTCAGCCGTCCCCTAATCCTAACCCGTACGCTGACACTAACCCGCGCCCTCACACGTACGCTCCCCCTAGAGCGTTGTCGTACCCTCACCTGGACCCTGAACCGTCCCCGGCCCCTAACCCTAACCCTAGCCCGAACCCTAACCCTAACCCTTCCCCGAAGCCTGACCCTCAGCCGTCCCCTAATCCTAACCCGTACGCTGACACTAACCCGCGCCCTCACACGTACGCTCCCCCTAGAGCGTTGTCGTACCCTCACCTGGACCCTGAACCGTCCCCGTCCCCTAACCCTAACCCTAGCCCGAACCCTAACCCTAACCCTTCCCCGAAGCCTGAGCCTCAGCCGTCCCCTAATCCTAACCCGTACGCTGACACTAACCCGCGCCCTCACACGTACGCTCCCCCTAGAGCGTTGTCGTACCCTCACCTGGACCCTGAACCGTCCCCGTTCCCTAACCCTAACCCTAGCCCGAACCCTAACCCTAACCCTTCCCCGAAGCCTGACCCTCAGCCGTCCCCTAATCCTAACCCGTACGCTGACACTAACCCACGCCCTCACACGTACGCTCCCCCTAGAGCGTTGTCGTACCCTCACCTGGACCCTGAACCGTCCCCGTCCCCTAACCCTAACCCTAGCCCGAACCCTAACCCTAACCCTTCCCCGAAGCCTGACCCTCAGCCGTCCCCTAATCCTAACCCGTACGCTGACACTAACCCGTGCCCTCACACGTACGCTCCCCCTAGAGCGTTGTCGTACCCTCACCTGGACCCTGAACCGTCCCCGTCCCCTAACCCTAACCCTAGCCCGAACCCTAACCCTAACCCTTCCCCGAAGCCTGACCCTCAGCCGTCCCCTAATCCTAACCCGTACGCTGACACTAACCCGCGCCCTCACACGTACGCTCCCCCTAGAGCGTTGTCGTACCCTCACCTGGACCCTGAACCGTCCCCGTCCCCTAACCCTAACCCTAGGCCGAACCCTAACCCTAACCCTTCCCCGAAGCCTGACCCTCAGCCGTCCCCTAATCCTAACCCGTACGCTGACACTAACCCGCGCCCTCACACGTACGCTCCCCCTAGAGCGTTGTCGTACCCTCTCCTGGACCCTGAACCGTCCCCGTCCCCTAACCCTAACCCTAGCCCGAACCCTAACCCTAACCCTTCCCCGAAGCCTGACCCTCAGCCGTCCCCTAATCCTAACCCGTACGCTGACACTAACCCGCGCCCTCACACGTACGCTCCCCCTAGAGCGTTGTCGTACCCTCACCTGGACCCTGAACCGTCCCCGTCCCCTAACCCTAACCCTAGCCCGAACCCTAACCCTAACCCTTCCCCGAAGCCTGACCCTCAGCCGTCCCCTAATCCTAACCCGTACGCTGACACTAACCCGCGCCCTCACACGTACGCTCCCCCTAGAGCGTTGTCGTACCCTCACCTGGACCCTAAACCGTCCCCGTCCCCTAACCCTAAACCTAGACCGAACCCTAACCCTAACCCTTCCCCGAAACCTGACACTCAGCCGTCCCCTAATCCTAACCCGGACGCTGACACTAACCCACGCACTCACACGTACGCTCCACCTAGAGCGTTGTCGTACCCTCACCTGGACCCTGAACTGTCCCCGTCCCCTAACCCTAACCCTAGCCCGAACCCTAACCCTAACCCTTCCCCGAAGCCTGACCCTCAGCCGTCCCCTAATCCTAACCCGGACGCTGACACTAACCCACGCACTCACACGTACGCTCCCCCTAGAGCGTTGTCGTACCCTCACCTGGACCCTGAACCGTCCCCGTCCCCTAACCCTAACCCTAGCCCGAACCCTAACCCTAACCCTTCCCCGAAGCCTGACCCTCAGCCGTCCCCTAATCCTAACCCGTACGCTGACACTAACCCGCGCCCTCACACGTACGCTCCCCCTAGAGCGTTGTCGTACCCTCACCTGGACCCTGAACCGTCCCCGTCTCCTAACCCTAACCCTAGCCCGAACCCTAACCCTAACCCTTCCCCGAAGCCTAACCCTCAGCCGTCCCCTAATCCTAACCCGTACGCTGACACTAACCCGCGCCCTCACACGTACGCTCCCCCTAGACCGTTGTCGTACCCTCACCTGGACCCTGAACCGTCCCCGTCCCCTAACCCTAACCCTAGCCCGAACCCTCAACCTAACACTTCCCCGAAGCCTGACCCTCAGCCGTCCCCTAAATCTAACCCGTACGCTGACACTAACCCGCGCCCTCACACGTACGCTCCCCCTAGAGCGTTGTCGTACCCTCACCTGGACCCTAAACCGTCCCCGTCCCCTAACCCTAACCCTAGCCCGAACCCTAACCCTAACCCTTCCCCGAAGCCTGACCCTCAGCCGTCCCCTAATCCTAACCCGTACGCTGACACTAACCCGCGCCCTCACACGTACGCTCCCCCTAGAGCGTTGTCGTACCCTCACCTGGACCCTAAACCGTCCCCGTCCCCTAACCCTAACCCTAGGCCGAAGCCTAACCCTAACCCTTCCCCGAAGCCTGACCCTCAGCCGTCCCCTAATCCTAACCCGTACCCTGACACTAACCCGCGCCCTCACACGTACGATCCTCCTAGAGCGTTGTCGTACCCTCACCTGGACCCTAAACCGTCCCCGTCCCCTAACCCTAACCCTAGCCCGAACCCTAACCCTAACCCTTGCCCGAAGCCTGACCCTCAGCCGTCCCCTAATCCTAACCCGTACGCTGACACTAACACGCGCCCTCACACGTACGCTCCCCCTAGAGCGTTGTCGTACCCTCACCTGGACCCTAAACCGTCCCCGTCCCCTAACCCTAACCCTAGCCCGAACCCTAACCCTACCCCTTCCCCGAAGCCTGACCCTCAACCGTCCCCTAATCCTAACCCGTACGCTGACACTAACCCGCGCCCTCACACGTACGCTCCCCCTAGAGCGTTGTCGTACCCTCACCTGGACCCTAAACCGTCCCCGTCCCCTAACCCTAACCCTAGCCCGAACCCTAACCCTAACCCTTCCCCGAAGCCTGACCCTCAGCCGTCCCCTAATCCTAACCCGTACGCTGACACTAACCCGCGCCCTCACACGTACGCTCCCCCTAGAGGGTTGTCGTACCCTCACCTGGACCCTGAACCGTCCCCGTCCCCTAACCCTAACCCTAGGCCGAACCCTAACCCTAACCCTTCCCCGAAGCCTGACCCTCAGCCGTCCCCTAATCCTAACCCGTACGCTGACACTAACCCGCGCCCTCACACGTACGCTCCCCCTAGAGCGTTGTCGTACCCTCACCTGGACCCTGAACCGTCCCCGTCCCCTAACCCTAACCCTAGCCCGAACCCTAACCCTAACCCTTCCCCGAAGCCTGACCCTCAGGCGTCCCCTAATCCTAACCCGTACGCTGACACTAACCCGCGCCCTCACACGTACGCTCCCCCTAGAGCGTTGTCGTACCCTCACCTGGACCCTGAACCGTCCCCGTCCCCTAACCCTAACCCTAGCCCGAACCCTAACCCTAACCCTTCCCCGAAGCCTGACCCTCAGCCGTCCCCTAATCCTAACCCGTACGCTGACACTAACCCGCGCCCTCACACGTACGCTCCCCCTAGAGCGTTGTCGTACCCTCACCTGGACCCTAAACCGTCCCCGTCCCCTAACCCTAACCCTAGCCCGAACCCTAACCCTAACCCTTCCCCGAAGCCTGACCCTCAGCCGTCCCCTAATCCTAACCCGTACGCTGACACTAACCCGTGCCCTCACATGTACGCTCCCCCTAGAGCGTTGTCGTACCCTCACCTGGACCCTAAACCGTCCCCGTCCCCTAACCCTAACCCTACCCCGAACCCTAACCCTAACCCTTCCCCGAAGCCTGACCCTCAGCCGTCCCCTAATCCTAACCCGTACGCTGACACTAACCCGCGCCCTCACACGTACGCTCCCCCTAGAGCGTTGTCGTACCCTCACCTGGACCCTGAACCGTCCCCGTCCCCTAACCCTAACCCTAGGCCGAACCCTAACCCTAACCCTTCCCCGAAGCCTGACCCTCAGCCGTCCCCTAATCCTAACCCGTACGCTGACACTAACCCGCGCCCTCACACGTACGCTCCCCCTAGAGCGTTGTCGTACCCTCACCTGGACCCTGAACCGTCCCCGTCCCCTAACCCTAACACTAGCCCGAACCCTAACCCTAACCCTTCCCCGAAGCCTGACCCTCAGCCGTCCCCTAATCCTAACCCGTACGCTGACACTAACCCGCGCCCTCACACGTACGCTCCCCCTAGAGCGTTGTCGTACCCTCACCTGGACCCTGAACCGTCCCCGTCCCCTAACCCTAACCCTAGCCCGAACCCTAACCCTAACCCTTCCCCGAAGCCTGACCCTCAGCCATCCCCTAATCCTAACCCGTACGCTGACACTAACCCGCGCCCTCACACGTACGCTCCCCCTAGAGCGTTGTCGTACCCTCACCTGGACCCTAAACCGTCCCCGTCCCCTAACCCTAACCCTAGCCCGAACCCTAACCCTAACCCTTCCCCGAAGCCTAACCCTCAGCCGTCCCCTAATCCTAACCCGTACGCTGACACTAACCCGCGCCCTCACACGTACGCTCCCCCTAGAGCGTTGTCGTACCCTCACCTGGACCCTGAACCGTCCCCGTCCCCTAACCCTAACCCTAGCCCGAACCCTAACCCTAACCCTTCCCCGAAGCCTGACCCTCAGCCGTCCCCTAATCCTAACCCGTACGCTGACACTAACCCGCGCCCTAACACGTACGCTCCCCCTAGAGCGTTGTCGTACCCTCACCTGGACCCTGAACCGTCCCCGTCCCCTAACCCTAACCCTAGCCCGAACCCTAACCCTAACCCTTCCCCGAAGCCTGACCCTCAGCCGTCCCCTAATCCTAACCCGTACGCTGACACTAACCCGCGCCCTCACACGTACGCTCCCCCTAGAGCGTTGTCGTACCCTCACCTTGACCCTGAACCGTCCCCGTCCCCTAACCCTAACCCTAGCCCGAACCCTAACCCTAACACTTCCCCGAAGCCTGACCCTCAGCCGTCCCCTAATCCTAACCCGTACGCTGACACTAACACGCGCCCTCACACGTACGCTCCCCCTAGAGCGTTGTCGTACCCTCACCTGGACCCTGAACCGTCCCCGTCCCCTAACCCTAACCCTAGCCCGAACCCTAACCCTAACCCTTCCCCGAAGCCTGACCCTCAGCCGTCCCCTAATCCTAACCCGTACGCTGACACTAACCCGCGCCCTCACACGTACGCTCCCCCTAGAGCGTTGTCGTACCCTCACCTGGACCCTAAACCGTCCCCATCCCCTAACCCTAACCCTAGCCCGAACCCTAACCCTAACCCTTCCCCAAAGCCTGACCCTCACCCGTCCCCTAATCCTAACCCGTACGCTGACACTAACCCGCTCCCTCACACGTACACTCCCCCTAGAGCGTTGTCATACCCTCACCTGGACCCTGAACCGTCCCCGTCCCCTAACCCTAACCCTAGCCCGAACCCTAACCCTAACCCTTCCCCGAAGCCTGACCCTCAGCCGTCCCCTAATCCTAACCCGTACGCTGACACTAACCCGCGCCCTCACACGTACGCTCCCCCTAGAGCGTTGTCGTACCCTCACCTGGACCCTGAACCGTCCCCGTCCCCTAACCCTAACCCTAGCCCGAACCCTAACCCTAACCCTTCCCCGAAGCCTGACCCTCAGCCGTCCCCTAATCCTAACCCGTACGCTGACACTAACCCGCGCCCTCACACGTACACTCCCCCTAGAGCGTTGTCGTACCCTCACCTGCACCCTGAACCGTCCCCGTCCCCTAACCCTAACCCTAGCCCGAACCCTAAACCTAACCCTTCCCCGAAGCCTGACCCTCAGCCGTCCCCTAATCCTAACCCGTACGCTGACACTAACACGCGCCCTCACACGTACGCTCCCCCTAGAGCGTTGTCGTACCCTCACCTGGATCCTGAACCGTCCCCGTCCCCTAACCCTAACCCTAGCCCGAACCCTAACCCTAACCCTTCCCCGAAGCCTGACCCTCAGCCGTCCCCTAATCCTAACCCGTACGCTGACACTAACCCGCGCCCTCACACGTACGCTCCCCCTAGAGCGTTGTCGTACCCTCACCTGGACCCTGAACTGTCCCCGTCCCCTAACCCTAACCCTAGCCCGAACCCTAACCCTAACCCTTCCCCGAAGCCTGACCCTCAGCCGTCCCCTAATCCTAACCCGTACGCTGACACTAACCCGCGCCCTCACACGTACGCTCCCCCTAGAGCGTTGTCGTACCCTCACCTGGCCCCTTAACCGTCCCCGTCCCCTAACCCTAACCCTAGCCCGAACCCTAACCCTAACCCTTCCCCGAAGCCTGACCCTCAGCCGTCCCCTAATCCTAACCCGTACGCTGACACTAACACGCGCCCTCACACGTACGCTCCCCCTAGAGCGTTGTCGTACCCTCACCTGGACCCTAAACCGTCCCCGTCCCCTAACCCTAACCCTAGCCCAAACCCTAACCCTAACCCTTCCCCGAAGCCTGACCCTCAGCCGTCCCCTAATCCTAACCCGTACGCTGACACTAACCCGCGCCCTCACACGTACGCTCCCCCTAGAGCGTTGTCGTACCCTCACCTGGACCCTGAACCGTCCCCGTCCCCTAACCCTAACCCTAGCCCGAACCCTAACCCTAACCCTTCCCCGAAGCCTGACCCTCAGCCGTCCCCTAATCCTAACCCGTACGCTGACACTAACCCGCGCCCTCACACGTACGCTCCCCCTAGAGCGTTGTCGTACCCTCACCTGGACCCTGAACCGTCCCCGTCCCCTAACCCTAACCCTAGCCCGAACCCTAACCCTAACCCTTCCCCGAAGCCTGACCCTCAGCCGTCCCCTAATCCTAACCCGTACGCTGACACTAACCCGCGCCCTCACACGTACGCTCCCCCTAGAGCGTTGTCGTACCCTCACCTGGACCCTGAACCGTCCCCGTCCCCTAACCCTAACCCTAGCCCGAACCCTAACCCTAACCCTTCCCCGAAGCCAGACCCTCAGCCGTCCCCTAATCCTAACCCGTACGCTGACACTAACCCGCGCCCTCACACGTACGCTCCCCCTAGAGCGTTGTCGTACCCTCACCTGCACCCTAAACCGTCCCCGTCCCCTAACCCTAACCCTAGCCCGAACCCTAACCCTAACCCTTCCCCGAAGCCTGACCCTCAGCCGTCCCCTAATCCTAACCCGTACGCTGACACTAACCCGCGCCCTCACACGTACGCTCCCCCTAGAGCGTTGTCGTACCCTCACCTGGACCCTGAACCGTCCCCGTCCCCTAACCCTAACCCTAGCCCGAACCCTAAACCTAACCCTTCCCCGAAGCCTGACCCTCAGCCGTCCCCTAATCCTAACCCGTACGCTGACACTAACCCACGCCCTCACACGTACGCTCCCCTTAGAGCGTTGTCGTACCCTCACCTGGACCCTAAACCGTCGCCGTCCCCTAACCCTAACCCTAGCCCGAACCCTAAACCTAACCCTTCCCCGAAGCCTGACCCTCAGCCGTCCCCTAATCCTAACCCGTACGCTGACACTAACCCGCACCCTCACACGTACGCTGCCCCTAGAGCGTTGTCGTACCCTCACCTGGACCCTAAACCGTCCCCGTCCCCTAACCCTAACCCTAGCCCGAACCCTAACCCTAACCCTTCCCCGAAGCCTGACCCTCAGCCGTCCCTTAATCCTAACCCGTACGCTGACACTAACCCGCGCCCTCACACGTACGCTCCCCCTAGAACGTTGTCGTACCCTCACCTGGACCCTAAACCGTCCCCGTCCCCTAACCCTAACCCTAGCCCGAACCCTAACCCTAACCCTTCCCCGAAGCCTGACCCTCAGCCGTCCCCTAATCCTAACCCGTACGCTGACACTAACCCGCGCCCTCACACGTACGCTCCCCCTAGAGCGTTGTCGTACCCTCACCTGGACCCTAAACCGTCCCCGTCCCCTAACCCTAACCCTAGCCCGAACCCTAACCCTAACCCTTCCCCGAAGCCTGACCCTCAGCCGTCCCCTAATCCTAACCCGTACGCTGACACTAACCCGCGCCCTCACACGTACGCTCCCCCTAGAGCGTTGTCGTACCCTCACCTGGACCCTAAACCGTCCCCGTCCCCTAACCCTAACCCTAGCCCGAACCCTAACCCTAACCCTTCCCCGAAGCCTGACACTCAGCCGTCCCCTAATCCTAACCCGTACGCTGACACTAACCCGCGCCCTCACACGTACGCTCCCCCTAGAGCGTTGTCGTACCCTCACCTGGACCCTAAACAGTCCCCGTCCCCTAACCCTAACCCTAGCCCGAAGCCTAACCCTAACGCTTCCCCGAAGCCTGACCCTCAGCCGTCCCCTAATCCTAACCCGTACGCTGACACTAACCCGCGCCCTCACACGTACGCTCCCCCTAGAGCGTTGTCGTACCCTCACCTGGACCCTAAACCGTCCCCGTCCCCTAACCCTAACCCTAGCCCGAACCCTAACCCTAACCCTTCCCCGAAGCCTGACCCTCAGCCGTCCCCTAATCCTAACCCGTACGCTGACACTAACCCGCGCCCTCACACGTACGCTCCCCCTAGAGCGTTGTCATACCCTCACCTGGACCCTAAACCGTCCCCGTCCCCTAACCCTAACCCTAGCCCGAACCCTAACCCTAACCCTTCCCCGAAGCCTGACCCTCAGCCATCCCCTAATCCTAACCCGTGCGCTGACACTAACCCGCGCCCTCACACGTACGCTCCCCCTAGAGCGTTGTCGTACCCTCACCTGGACCCTAAAGCGTCCCCGTCCCCTAACCCTAACCCTAGCCCGAACCCTAACCCTAACCCTTCCCCGAAGCCTGACCCTCAGCTGTCCCCTAATCCTAACCCGTACGCTGACACTAACCCGCGCCCTCACACGTACGCTCCCCCTAGAGCGTTGTCGTACCCTCACCTGGACCCTAAACCCTCCCCGTCCCCTAACCCTAACCCTAGCCCGAACCCTAACCCTAACCCTTCCCCGAAGCCTGACCCTCAGCCGTCCCCTAATCCTAACCCGTACGCTGACACTAACCCGCGCACTCACACGTACGCTCCCCCTAGAGCGTTGTCGTACCCTCACCTGGACCCTGAACCGTCCCCGTCCCCTAACCCTAACCCTAGCCCGAACCCTAACCCTAACACTTCCCCGAAGCCTGACCCTCAGCCGTCCCCTAATCCTAACCCGTACGCTGACACTAACCCGCGCCCTCACACGTACGCTCCCCCTAGAGCGTTGTCGTACCCTCACCTGGATCCTGAACCGTCCCCGTCCCCTAACCCTAACCATAGCCCGAACCCTAACCCTAACCCTTCCCCGAAGCCTGACCCTCAGCCGTCCCCTAATCCTAACCCGTACGCTGACACTAACCCGCGCCCTCACACGTACGCTCCCCCTAGAGCGTTGTCGTACCCTCACCTGGACCCTGAACCGTCCCCGTCCCCTAACCCTAACCCTAGCCCGAACCCTAACCCTAACCCTTCCCCGAAGACTGACCCTCAGCCGTCCCCTAATCCTAACCCGTACGCTGACACTAACCCGCGCCCTCACACGTACGCTCCCCCTAGAGCGTTGTCGTACCCTCACCTGGACCCTGAACCGTCCCCGTCCCCTAACCCTAACCCTAGCCCGAACCCTAACCCTAACCCTTCCCCGAAGCCTGACCCTCAGCCGTCCCCTAATCCTAACCCGTACGCTGACACTAACCCGCGCCCTCACACGTACGCTCCCCCTAGAGCGTTTTCGTACCCTCACCTGGACCCTAAACCGTCCCCGTCCCCTAACCCTAACCCTAGCCCGAACCCTAACCCTAACCCTTCCCCGAAGCCTGACCCTCAGCCGTCCCCTAATCCTAACCCGTACGCTGACACTAACCCGCGCCCTCACACGTACGCTCTCCTTAGAGCGTTGTCGTACCCTCACCTGGACCCTAAACCGTCCCCGTCCCCTAACCCTAACCCTAGCCCGAACCCTAACCCTAACACTTCCCCGAAGCCTGACCCTCAGCCGTCCCCTAATCCTAACCCGTACGCTGACACTAACCCGCGCCCTCACACGTACGCTCCCCCTAGAGCGTTGTCGTACCCTCACCTGGACCCTAAACCGTCCCCGTCCCCTAACCCTAACCCTAGCCCGAACCCTAACCCTAACCCTTCCCCGAAGCCTGACCCTCAGCCGTCCCCTAATCCTAACCCGTACGCTGACACTAACCCGCGCCCTCACACGTACGCTCCCCCTAGAGCGTTGTCGTACCCTCACCTGGACCCTAAACCGTCCCCGTCCCCTAACCCTAACCCTAGCCCGAACCCTAACCCTAACACTTCCCCGAAGCCTGACACTCAGCCGTCCCCTAATCCTAACCCGTACGCTGACACTAACCCGCGCCCTCACACGTACGCTCCCCCTAGAGCGTTGTCGTACCCTCACCTGGACCCTAAACAGTCCCCGTCCCCTAACCCTAACCCTAGCCCGAAGCCTAACCCTAACGCTTCCCCGAAGCCTGACCCTCAGCCGTCCCCTAATCCTAACCCGTACGCTGACACTAACCCGCGCCCTCACACGTACGCTCCCCCTAGAGCGTTGTCGTACCCTCACCTGGACCCTAAACCGTCCCCGTCCCCTAACCCTAACCCTAGCCCGAACCCTAACCCTAACCCTTCCCCGAAGCCTGACCCTCAGCCGTCCCCTAATCCTAACCCGTACGCTGACTCTAACCCGCGCCCTCACACGTACGCTCCCCCTAGAGCGTTGTCATACACTCACCTGGACCCTAAACCGTCCCCGTCCCCTAACCCTAACCCTAGCCCGAACCCTAACCCTAACCCTTCCCCGAAGCCTGACCCTCAGCCATCCCCTAATCCTAACCCGTACGCTGACACTAACCCGCGCCCTCACACGTACGCTCCCCCTAGAGCGTTGTCGTACCCTCACCTGGACCCTAAACCGTCCCCGTCCCCTAACCCTAACCCTAGCCCGAACCCTAACCCTAACCCTTCCCCGAAGCCTGACCCTCAGCCGTCCCCTAATCCTAACCCGTACGCTGACACTAACCCGCGCCCTCACACGTACACTCCCCCTAGAGCGTTGTCGTACCCTCACCTGGACCGTAAACCCTCCCCGTCCCCTAACCCTAACCCTAGCCCGAACCCTAACCCTAACCCTTCCCCGAAGCCTGACCCTCAGCCGTCCCCTAATCCTAACCCGTACGCTGACACTAACCCGTGCACTCACACGTACGCTCCCCCTAGAGCGTTTTCGTATCCTCACCTGGACCCTGAACCGTCCCCGTCCCCTAACCCTAACCCTAGCCCGAACCCTAACCCTAACACTTCCCCGAAGCCTGACCCTCAGCCGTCCCCTAATCCTAACCCGTACGCTGACACTAACCCGCGCCCTCACACGTACGCTCCCCCTAGAGCGTTGTCGTACCCTCACCTGGATCCTGAACCGTCCCCGTCCCCTAAACCTAACCCTAGCCCGAACCCTAACCCTAACCCTTCCCCGAAGCCTGACCCTCAGCCGTCCCCTAATCCTAACCCGTACGCTGACACTAACCCGCGCCCTCACACGTACGCTCCCCCTAGAGCGTTGTCGTACCCTCACCTGGACCCTAAACCGTCCCCGTCCCCTAACCCTAACCCTAGCCCGAACCCTAACCCTAACCCTTCCCCGAAGCCTGACCCTCAGCCGTCCCCTAATCCTAACCCGTACGCTGACACTAACCCGCGCCCTCACACGTACGCTCCCCCTAGAGCGTTGTCGTACCCTCACCTGGACCCTAAACCCTCCCCGTCCCCTAACCCTAACCCTAGCCCGAACCCTAACCCTAACCCTTCCCCGAAGCCTGACCCTCAGCCGTCCCCTAATCCTAACCCGTACGCTGACACTAACCCGCGCCCTCACACGTACGCTCCCCCTAGAGCGTTGTCGTACCCTCACCTGGACCCTAAACCGTCCCCGTCCCCTAACCCTAACCCTAGCCCGAACCCTAACCCTAACCCTTCCCCGAAGCCTGACCCTCAGCCGTCCCCTAATCCTAACCCGTACGCTGACACTAACCCGCGCACTCACACGTACGCTCCCCCTAGAGCGTTTTCGTACCCTCACCTGGACCCTGAACCGTCCCCGTCCCCTAACCCTAACCCTAGCCCGAACCCTAACCCTAACCCTTCCCCGAAGCCTGACCCTCAGCCATCCCCTAATCCTAACCCGTACGCTGACACTAACCCGCGCCCTCACACGTACGCTCCCCCTAGAGCGTTGTCGTACCCTCACCTGGACCCTAAACCGTCCCCGTCCCCTAACCCTAACCCTAGCCCGAACCCTAACCCTAACCCTTCCCCGAAGCCTGACCCTCAGCCGTCCCCTAATCCTAACCCGTACGCTGACACTAACCCGCGCCCTCACACGTACGCTCCCCCTAGAGCGTTGTCGTACCCTCACCTGGACCCTAAACCCTCCCCGTCCCCTAACCCTAACCCTAGCCCGAACCCTAACCCTAACCCTTCCCCGAAGCCTGACCCTCAGCCGTCCCCTAATCCTAACCCGTACGCTGACACTAACCCGCGCCCTCACACGTATGCTCCCCCTAGAGCGTTGTCGTACCCTCACCTGGACCCTGAACCGTCCCCGTCCCCTAACCCTAACCCTAGCCCGAACCCTAACCCTAACCCTTCCCCGAAGCCTGACCCTCAGCCGTCCCCTAATCCTAACCCGTACGCTGACACTAACCCGCGCCCTCACACGTACGCTCCCCCTAGAGCGTTGTCGTACCCTCACCTGGACCCTGAACCGTCCCCGTCCCCTAACCCTAACCCTAGCCCGAACCCTAACCCTAACCCTTCCCCGAAGCCTGACCCTCAGCCGTCCCCTAATCCTAACCCGTACGCTGACACTAACCCGCGCCCTCACACGTACGCTCCCCCTAGAGCGTTGTCGTACCCTCACCTGGACCTTAAACCGTCCCCGTCCCCTAACCCTAACCCTAGCCCGAACCCTAACCCTAACCCTTCCCCGAAGCCTGACCCTCAGCCGTCCCCTAATCCTAACCCGTACGCTGACACTAACCCACGCCCTCACACGTACGCTCCCCCTAGAGCGTTGTCGTACCCTCACCTGGACCCTAAACCGTCCCCGTCCCCTAACCCTAACCCTAGCCTGAACCCTAACCCTAACCCTTCCCCGAAGCCTGACCCTCAGCCGTCCCCTAATCCTAACCCGTACGCTGACACTAACCCGCGCCCTCACACGTACGCTCCCCCTAGAGCGTTGTCGTACCCTCACCTGGACCCTAAACCTTCCCCGTCCCCTAACCCTAACCCTAACCCGAACCCTAACCCTAACCCTTCCCCGAAGCCTGACCCTCAGCCGTCCCCTAATCCTAACCCGTACGCTGACACTAACCCGCGCCCTCACACGTACGCTCCCCCTAGAGCGTTGTCGTACCCTCACCTGGACCCTAAACCGTCCCCGTCCCCTAACCCTAACCCTAGCCCGAACCCTAACCCTAACCCTTCCCCGAAGCCTGACCCTCAGCCGTCCCCTAATCCTAACCCGTACGCTGACACTAACCCGCGCCCTCACACGTACGCTCCCCCTAGAGCGTTGTCGTACCCTCACCTGGACCCTAAACCCTCCCCGTCCCCTAACCCTAACCCTAGCCCGAACCCTAACCCTAACCCTTCCCCGAAGCCTGACCCTCAGCCGTCCCCTAATCCTAACCCGTACGCTGACACTAACCCGCGCCCTCACACGTACGCTCCCCCTAGAGAGTTGTCGTACCCTCACCTGGACCCTAAACCCTCACCGTCCCCTAACCCGAACCCTAACCCTAACCCTTCCCCGAAGCCTGACCCTCAGCCGTCCCCTAATCCTAACCCGTACGCTGACACTAACCCGCGCACTCACACGTACGCTCCCCCTAGAGCGTTTTCGTACCCTCACCTGGACCCTGAACTGTCCCCGTCCCCTAACCCTAACCCTAGCCCGAACCCTAACCCTAACACTTCCCCGAAGCCTGACCCTCAGCCGTCCCCTAATCCTAACCCGTACGCTGACACTAACCCGCGCCCTCACACGTACGCTCCCCCTAGAGCGTTGTCGTACCCTCACCTGGATCCTGAACCGTCCCCGTCCCCTAACCCTAACCCTAGCCCGAACCCTAACCCTAACCCTTCCCCGAAGCCTGACCCTCAGCCGTCCCCTAATCCTAACCCGTACGCTGACACTAACCCGCGCCCTCACACGTACGCTCCCCCTAGAGCGTTGTCGTACCCTCACCTGGACCCTGAACCGTCCCCGTCCCCTAACCCTAACCCTAGCCCGAACCCTAACCCTAACCCTTCCCCGAAGCCTGACCCTCAGCCGTCCCCTAATCCTAACCCGTACGCTGACACTAACCCGCGCCCTCACACGTACGCTCCCCCTAGAGCGTTGTCGTACCCTCACCTGGACCCTAAACCCTCCCCGTCCCCTAACCCTAACCCTAGCCCGAACCCTAACCCTAACCCTTCCCCGAAGCCTGACCCTCAGCCGTCCCCTAATCCTAACCCGTACGCTGACACTAACCCGCGCCCTCACACGTACGCTCCCCCTAGAGCGTTGTCGTACCCTCACCTGGACCCTAAACCTTCCCCGTCCCCTAACCCTAACCCTAACCCGAACCCTAACCCTAACCCTTCCCCGAAGCCTGACCCTCAGCCGTCCCATAATCCTAACCCGTACGCTGACACTAACCCGCGCCCTCACACGTACGCTACCCCTAGAGCGTTGTCGTACCCTCACCTGGACCCTAAACCGTCCCCGTCCCCTAACCCTAACCCTAGCCCGAACCCTAACCCTAACCCTTCCCCGAAGCCTGACCCTCAGCCGTCCCCTAATCCTAACCCGTACGCTGACACTAACCCGCGCCCTCACACGTACGCTCCCCCTAGAGCGTTGTCGTACCCTCACCTGGACCCTAAACCCTCCCCGTCCCCTAACCCTAACCCTAGCCCGAACCCTAACCCTAACCCTTCCCCGAAGCCTGACCCTCAGCCGTCCCCTAATCCTAACCCGTACGCTGACACTAACCCGCGCCCTCACACGTACGCTCCCCCTAGAGAGTTGTCGTACCCTCACCTGGACCCTAAACCCTCACCGTCCCCTAACCCTAACCCTAGCCCGAACCCTAACCCTAACCCTTCCCCGAAGCCTGACCCTCAGCCGTCCCCTAATCCTAACCCGTACGCTGACACTAACCCGCGCCCTCACACGTACGCTCCCCCTAGAGCGTTGTCGTACCCTCACCTGGATCCTGAACCGTCCCCGTCCCCTAACCCTAACCCTAGCCCGAACCCTAACCCTAACCCTTCCCCGAAGCCTGACCCTCAGCCGTCCCCTAATCCTAACCCGTACGCTGACACTAACCCGCGCCCTCACACGTACGCTCCCCCTAGAGCGTTGTCGTACCCTCACCTGGACCCTAAACCGTCCCCGTCCCCTAACCCTAACCCTAGCCCGAACCCTAACCCTAACCCTTCCCCGAAGCCTGACCCTCAGCCGTCCCCTAATCCTAACCCGTACGCTGACACTAACCCGCGCCCTCACACGTACGCTCCCCCTAGAGCGTTGTCGTACCCTCACCTGGACCCTAAACCCTCCCCGTCCCCTAACCCTAACCCTAGCCCGAACCCTAACCCTAACCCTTCCCCGAAGCCTGACCCTCAGCCGTCCCCTAATCCTAACCCGTACGCTGACACTAACCCGCGCCCTCACACGTACGCTCCCCCTAGAGCGTTGTCGTACCCTCACCTGGACCCTAAACCGTCCCCGTCCCCTAACCCTAACCCTAGCCCGAACCCTAACCCTAACCCTTCCCCGAAGCCTGACCCTCAGCCGTCCCCTAATCCTAACCCGTACGCTGACACTAACCCGCGCACTCACACGTACGCTCCCCCTAGAGCGTTTTCGTACCCTCACCTGGACCCTGAACCGTCCCCGTCCCCTAACCCTAACCCTAGCCCGAACCCTAACCC
The DNA here is from genome assembly GCF_963455315.2 of Globicephala melas. Taxonomy (NCBI): domain Eukaryota; kingdom Metazoa; phylum Chordata; class Mammalia; order Artiodactyla; family Delphinidae; genus Globicephala; species Globicephala melas. The sequence goes on along the minus strand of NW_027207450.1, from coordinate 167,175 downwards.
TAACCCTTCCCCGAAGCCTGACACTCAGCCATCCCCTAATCCTAACCCGTACGCTGACACTAACCCGCGCCCTCACACGTACGCTCCCCCTAGAGCGTTGTCGTACCCTCACCTGGACCCTAAACCGTCCCCGTCCCCTAACCCTAACCCTAGCCCGAACCCTAACCCTAACCCTTCCCCGAAGCCTGACCCTCAGCCGTCCCCTAATCCTAACCCGTACGCTGACACTAACCCGCGCCCTCACACGTACGCTCCCCCTAGAGCGTTGTCGTACCCTCACCTGGACCCTAAACCCTCCCCGTCCCCTAACCCTAACCCTAGCCCGAACCCTAACCCTAACCCTTCCCCGAAGCCTGACCCTCAGCCGTCCCCTAATCCTAACCCGTACGCTGACACTAACCCGCGCCCTCACACGTATGCTCCCCCTAGAGCGTTGTCGTACCCTCACCTGGACCCTGAACCGTCCCCTAACCCTAACCCTAGCCCGAACCCTAACCCTAACCCTTCCCCGAAGCCTGACCCTCAGCCGTCCCCTAATCCTAACCCGTACGCTGACACTAACCCGCGCCCTCACACGTACGCTCCCCCTAGAGCGTTGTCGTACCCTCACCTGGACCCTGAACCGTCCCCGTCCCCTAACCCTAACCCTAGCCCGAACCCTAACCCTAACCCTTCCCCGAAGCCTGACCCTCAGCCGTCCCCTAATCCTAACCCGTACGCTGACACTAACCCGCGCCCTCACACGTACGCTCCCCCTAGAGCGTTGTCGTACCCTCACCTGGACCCTAAACCCTCCCCGTCCCCTAACCCTAACCCTAGCCCGAACCCTAACCCTAACCCTTCCCCGAAGCCTGACCCTCAGCCGTCCCCTAATCCTAACCCGTACGCTGACACTAACCCGCGCCCTCACACGTACGCTCCCCCTAGAGCGTTGTCGTACCCTCACCTGGACCCTGAACCGTCCCCGTCCCCTAACCCTAACCCTAGCCCGAACCCTAACCCTAACCCTTCCCCGAAGCCTGACCCTCAGCCGTCCCCTAATCCTAACCCGTACGCTGACACTAACCCACGCCCTCACACGTACGTTCCCCCTAGAGCGTTGTCGTACCCTCACCTGGACCCTAAACCGTCCCCGTCCCCTATCCCTAACCCTAGCCCGAACCCTAACCCTAACCCTTCCCCGAAGCCTGACCCTCAGCCGTCCCCTAATCCTAACCCGTACGCTGACACTAACCCGCGCCCTCACACGTACGCTCCCCCTAGAGCGTTGTCGTACCCTCACCTGGACCCTAAACCGTCCCCGTCCCCTAACCCTAACCCTAGCCCGAACCCTAACCCTAACCCTTCCCCGAAGCCTGACCCTCAGCCGTCCCCTAATCCTAACCCGTACGCTGACACTAACCCGCGCCCTCACACGTACGCTCCCCCTAGAGCGTTGTCGTACCCTCACCTGGACCCTAAACCGTCCCCGTCCCCTAACCCTAACCCTAGCCCGAACCCTAACCCTAACCCTTCCCCGAAGCCTGACCCTCAGCCGTCCCCTAATCCTAACCCGTACGCTGACACTAACCCGCGCCCTCACACGTACGCTCCCCCTAGAGCGTTGTCGTACCCTCACCTGGACCCTAAACCGTCCCCGTCCCCTAACCCTAACCCTAGCCCGAACCCTAACCCTAACCCTTCCCCGAAGCCTGACCCTCAGCCGTCCCCTAATCCTAACCCGTACGCTGACACTAACCCGCGCCCTCACACGTACGCTCCCCCTAGAGCGTTGTCGTACCCTCACCTGGACCCTAAACCCTCCCCGTCCCCTAACCCTAACCCTAGCCCGAACCCTAACCCTAACCCTTCCCCGAAGCCTGACCCTCAGCCGTCCCCTAATCCTAACCCGTACGCTGACACTAACCCGCGCACTCACACGTACGCTCCCCCTAGAGCGTTTTCGTACCCTCACCTGGACCCTGAACCGTCCCCGTCCCCTAAACCTAACCCTAGCCCGAACCCTAACCCTAACACTTCCCCGAAGCCTGACCCTCAGCCGTCCCCTAATCCTAACCCGTACGCTGACACTAACCCGCGCCCTCACACGTACGCTCCCCCTAGAGCGTTGTCGTACCCTCACCTGGATCCTGAACCGTCCCCGTCCCCTAACTCTAACCCTAGCCCGAACCCTAACCCTAAACCTTCCCCGAAGCCTGACCCTCAGCCGTCCCCTAATCCTAACCCGTACGCTGACACTAACCCACGCCCTCACACGTACGCTCCCCCTAGAGCGTTGTCGTACCCTCACCTGGACCCTGAACCGTCCCCGTCCCCTAAACCTAACCCTAGCCCGAACCCTAACCCTAACCCTTCCCCGAAGCCTGACCCTCAGCCGTCCCCTAATCCTAACCCGTACGCTGACACTAACCCGCGCCCTCACACGTACGTTCCCCCTAGAGCGTTGTCGTACCCTCACCTGGACCCTAAACTGTCCCCGTCCCCTAACCCTAACCCTAGCCCGAACCCTAACCCTAAACCTTCCCCGAAGCCTGACCCTCAGCCGTCCCCTAATCCTAACCCGTACGCTGACACTAACCCGCGCCCTCACACGTACGCTCCCCCTAGAGCGTTGTCGTACCCTCACCTGGACCCTGAACCGTCCCCGTCCCCTAACCCTAACCCTAGCCCGAACCCTAACCCTAACCCTTCCCCGAAGCCTGACCCTCAGCCGTCCCCTAATCCTAACCCGTACGCTGACACTAACCCGCGCCCTCACACGTACGTTCCCCCTAGAGCGTTGTCGTACCCTCACCTGGACCCTAAACCGTCCCCGTCCCCTAACCCTAACCCTAGCCCGAACCCTAACCCTAACCCTTCCCCGAAGCCTGACCCTCAGCCGTCCCATAATCCTAACCCGTACGCTGACACTAACCCGCGCCCTCACACGTACGCTCCCCCTAGAGCGTTGTCGTACCCTCACCTGGACCCTAAACCGTCCCCGTCCCCTAACCCTAACCCTAGCCCGAACCCTAACCCTAACCCTTCCCCGAAGCCTGACCCTCAGCCGTCCCCTAATCCTAACCCGTACGCTGACACTAACCCGCGCCCTCACACGTACGCTCCCCCTAGAGCGTTGTCGTACCCTCACCTGGACCCTAAACTGTCCCCGTCCCCTAACCCTAACCCTAGCCCGAACCCTAACCCTAACCCTTCCCCGAAGCCTGACCCTCAGCCGTCCCCTAATCCTAACCCGTACGCTGACACTAACCCGCGCCCTCACACGTACGCTCCCCCTAGAGCGTTGTCGTACCCTCACCTGGACCCTAAACCGTCCCCGTCCCCTAACCCTAACCCTAGCCCGAACCCTAACCCTAACCCTTCCCCGAAGCCTGACCCTCAGCCGTCCCCTAATCCTAACCCGTACGCTGACACTAACCCGCGCCCTCACACGTACGCTCCCCCTAGAGCGTTGTCGTACCCTCACCTGGACCCTAAACCCTCCCCGTCCCCTAACCCTAACCCTAGCCCGAACCCTAACCCTAACCCTTCCCCGAAGCCTGACCCTCAGCCGTCCCCTAATCCTAACCCGTACGCTGACACTAACCCGCGCACTCACACGTACGCTCCCCCTAGAGCGTTTTCGTACCCTCACCTGGACCCTGAACCGTCCCCGTCCCCTAAACCTAACCCTAGCCCGAACCCTAACCCTAACACTTCCCCGAAGCCTGACCCTCAGCCGTCCCCTAATCCTAACCCGTACGCTGACACTAACCCGCGCCCTCACACGTACGCTCCCCCTAGAGCGTTGTCGTACCCTCACCTGGATCCTGAACCGTCCCCGTCCCCTAACCCTAACCCTAGCCCGAACCCTAACCCTAACCCTTCCCCGAAGCCTGACCCTCAGCCGTCCCCTAATCCTAACCCGTACGCTGACACTAACCCGCGCCCTCAGACGTACGCTCCCCCTAGAGCGTTGTCGTACCCTCACCTGGACCCTGAACCGTCCCCGTCCCCTAACCCTAACCCTAGCCCGAACCCTAACCCTAACCCTTCCCCGAAGCCTGACCCTCACCCGTCCCCTAATCCTAACCCGTACGCTGACACTAACCCACGCCCTCACACGTACGTTCCCCCTAGAGCGTTGTCGTACCCTCACCTGGACCCTAAACCGTCCCCGTCCCCTAACCCTAACCCTAGCCCGAACCCTAACCCTAACCCTTCCCCGAAGCCTGACCCTCAGCCGTCCCCTAATCCTAACCCGTACGCTGACACTAACCCGCGCCCTCACACGTACGCTCCCCCTAGAGCGTTGTCGTACCCTCACCTGGACCCTAAACCGTCCCCGTCCCCTAACCCTAACCCTAGCCCGAACCCTAACCCTAACCCTTCCCCGAAGCCTGACCCTCAGCCGTCCCCTAATCCTAACCCGTACGCTGACACTAACCCGCGCCCTCACACGTACGCTCCCCCTAGAGCGTTGTCGTACCCTCACCTGGACCCTAAACCGTCCCCGTCCCCTAACCCTAACCCTAGCCCGAACCCTAACCCTAACCCTTCCCCGAAGCCTGACCCTCAGCCGTCCCCTAATCCTAACCCGTACGCTGACACTAACCCGCGCCCTCACACGTACGCTCCCCCTAGAGCGTTGTCGTACCCTCACCTGGACCCTAAACCGTCCCCGTCCCCTAACCCTAACCCTAGCCCGAACCCTAACCTTAACCCTTCCCCGAAGCCTGACCCTCAGCCGTCCCCTAATCCTAACCCGTACGCTGACACTAACCCGCGCCCTCACACGTACGCTCCCCCTAGAGCGTTGTCGTACCCTCACCTGGACCCTAAACCGTCCCCGTCCCCTAACCCTAACCCTAGCCCGAACCCTAACCCTAACCCTTCCCCGAAGCCTGACCCTCAGCCGTCCCCTAATCCTAACCCGTACGCTGACACTAACCCGCGCCCTCACACGTACGCTCCCCCTAGAGCGTTGTCGTACCCTCACCTGGACCCTGAACCGTCCCCGTCCCCTAACCCTAACCCTAGCCCGAACCCTAACCCTAACCCTTCCCCGAAGCCTGACCCTCAGCCGTCCCCAATCCTAACCCGTACGCTGACACTAACCCGCGCCCTCACACGTACGTTCCCCCTAGAGCGTTGTCGTACCCTCACATGGACCGTAAACCGTCCCCGTCCCCTAACCCTAACCCTAGCCCGAACCCTAACCCTAACCCTTCCCCGAAGCCTGACCCTCAGCCGTCCCCTAATCCTAACCCGTACGCTGACACTAACCCGCGCCCTCACACGTACGCTCCCCCTAGAGCGTTGTCGTACCCTCACCTGGACCCTGAACCGTCCCCGTCCCCTAACCCTAACCCTAGCCCGAACCCTAACCCTAACCCTTCCCCGAAGCCTGACCCTCAGCCGTCCCCTAATCCTAACCCGTACGCTGACACTAACCCGCGCCCTCACACGTACGTTCCCCCTAGAGCGTTGTCGTACCCTCACCTGGACCCTAAACCGTCCCCGTCCCCTAACCCTAACCCTAGCCCGAACCCTAACCCTAACCCTTCCCCGAAGCCTGACCCTCAGCCGTCCCCTAATCCTAATCCGTACGCTGACACTAACCCACGCCCTCACACGTACGTTCCCCCTAGAGCGTTGTCGTACCCTCACCTGGACCCTAAACCGTCCCCGTCCCCTAACCCTAACCCTAGCCCGAACCCTAACCCTAACCCTTCCCCGAAGCCTGACCCTCAGCCGTCCCCTAATCCTAACCCGTACGCTGACACTAACCCGCGCCCTCACACGTACGCTCCCCCTAGAGCGTTGTCGTACCCTCACCTGGACCCTAAACCGTCCCCGTCCCCTAACCCTAACCCTAGCCCGAACCCTAACCCTAACCCTTCCCCGAAGCCTGACCCTCAGCCGTCCCCTAATCCTAACCCGTACGCTGACACTAACCCGCGCCCTCACACGTACGCTCCCCCTAGAGCGTTGTCGTACCCTCACCTGGACCCTAAACCGTCCCCGTCCCCTAACCCTAACCCTAGCCCGAACCCTAACCCTAACCCTTCCCCGAAGCCTGACCCTCAGCCGTCCCCTAATCCTAACCCGTACGCTGACACTAACCCGCGCCCTCACACGTACGCTCCCCCTAGAGCGTTGTCGTACCCTCACCTGGACCCTAAACCGTCCCCGTCCCCTAACACTAACCCTAGCCCGAACCCTAACCCTAACCCTTCCCCGAAGCCTGACCCTCAGCCGTCCCCTAATCCTAACCCGTACGCTGACACTAACCCGCGCCCTCACACGTACGCTCCCCCTAGAGCGTTGTCGTACCCTCACCTGGACCCTAAACCCTCCCCGTCCCCTAACCCTAACCCTAGCCCGAACCCTAACCCTAACCCTTCCCCGAAGCCTGACCCTCAGCCGTCCCCTAATCCTAACCCGTACGCTGACACTAACCCGCGCCCTCACACGTACGCTCCCCCTAGAGCGTTGTCGTACCCTCACCTGGACCCTAAACCGTCCCCGTCCCCTAACCCTAACCCTAGCCCGAACCCTAACCCTAACCCTTCCCCGAAGCCTGACCCTCAGCCGTCCCCTAATCCTAACCCGTACGCTGACACTAACCCGCGCACTCACACGTACGCTCCCCCTAGAGCGTTTTCGTACCCTCACCTGGACCCTGAACCGTCCCCGTCCCCTAACCCTAACCCTAGCCCGAACCCTAACCCTAACACTTCCCCGAAGCCTGACCCTCAGCCGTCCCCTAATCCTAACCCGTACGCTGACACTAACCCGCGCCCTCACACGTACGCTCCCCCTAGAGCGTTGTCGTACCCTCACCTGGACCCTGAACCGTCCCCGTCCCCTAACCCTAACCCTAGCCCGAACCCTAACCCTAACACTTCCCCGAAGCCTGACCCTCAGCCGTCCCCTAATCCTAACCCGTACGCTGACACTAACCCGCGCCCTCACACGTACGCTCCCCCTAGAGCGTTGTCGTACCCTCACCTGGATCCTGAACCGTCCCCGTCCCCTAACCCTAACCCTAGCCCGAACCCTAACCCTAACCCTTCCCCGAAGCCTGACCCTCAGCCGTCCCCTAATCCTAACCCGTACGCTGACACTAACCCGCGCCCTCACACGTACGCTCCCCCTAGAGCGTTGTCGTACCCTCACCTGGACCCTGAACCGTCCCCGTCCCCTAACCCTAACCCTAGCCCGAACCCTAACCCTAACCCTTCCCCGAAGCCTGACCCTCAGCCGTCCCCTAATCCTAACCCGTACGCTGACACTAACCCGCGCCCTCACACGTACGCTCCCCCTAGAGCGTTGTCGTACCCTCACCTGGACCCTGAACCGTCCCCGTCCCCTAACCCTAACCCTAGCCCGAACCCTAACCCTAACCCTTCCCCGAAGCCTGACCCTCAGCCGTCCCCTAATCCTAACCCGTACGCTGACACTAACCCGCGCCCTCACACGTACGCTCCCCCTAGAGCGTTGTCGTACCCTCACCTGGACCCTAAACCGTCCCCGTCCCCTAACCCTAACCGTAGCCCGAACCCTAACCCTAACCCTTCCCCGAAGCCTGACCCTCAGCCGTCCCCTAATCCTAACCCGTACGCTGACACTAACCCGCGCCCTCACACGTACGCTCCCCCTAGAGCGTTGTCGTACCCTCACCTGGACCTTAAACCGTCCCAGTCCCCTAACCCTAACCCTAGCCCGAACCCTAACCCTAACCCTTCCCCGAAGCCTGACCCTCAGCCGTCCCCTAATCCTAACCCGTACGCTGACACTAACCCGCGCCCTCACACGTACGCTCCCCCTAGAGCGTTGTCGTACCCTCACCTGGACCCTAAACCGTCCCCGTCCCCTAACCCTAGCCCGAACCCTAACCCTAACCCTTCCCCGAAGCCTGACCCTCGGCCGTCCCCTAATCCTAACCCGTACGCTGACACTAACCCGCGCCCTCACATGTACGCTCCCCCTAGAGCGTTGTCGTACCCTCACCTGGACCCTAAACCGTCCCCGTCCCCTAACCCTAACCCTAGCCCGAACCCTAACCCTAACCCTTCCCCGAAGCCTGACCCTCAGCCGTCCCCTAATCCTAACCCGTACGCTGACACTAACCCGCGCCCTCACACGTACGCTCCCCCTAGAGCGTTGTCGTACCCTCACCTGGACCCTGAACCGTCCCCGTCCCCTAACCCTAACCCTAGCCCGAACCCTAACCCTAACCCTTCCCCGAAGCCTGACCCTCAGCCGTCCCCTAATCCTAACCCGTACGCTGACACTAACCCGCGCCCTGACACGTACGCTCCCCCAGAGCGTTGTCGTACCCTCACCTGGACCCTGAACCGTCCCCGTCCCCTAACCCTAACCCTAGCCCGAACCCTAACCCTAACCCTTCCCCGAAGCCTGACCCTCAGCCGTCCCCTAATCCTAACCCGTACGCTGACACTAACCCGCGCCCTGACACGTACGCTCCCCCTAGAGCGTTGTCGTACCCTCACCTGGACCCTGAACCGTCCCCGTCCCCTAACCCTAACCCTAGCCCGAACCCTAACCCTAACCCTTCCCCGAAGCCTGACCCTCAGCCGTCCCCTAATCCTAACCCGTACGCTGACACTAACCCGCGCCCTCACACGTACGCTCCCCCTAGAGCGTTGTCGTACCCTCACCTGGACCCTAAACCGTCCCCGTCCCCTAACCCTAACCCTAGCCCGAACCCTAACCCTAACCCTTCCCCGAAGCCTGACCCTCAGCCGTCCCCTAATCCTAACCCGTACGCTGACACTAACCCGCGCCCTCACACGTACGCTCCCCCTAGAGCGTTGTCGTACCCTCACCTGGACCCTAAACCGTCCCCGTCCCCTAAACCTAACCCTAGCCCGAACCCTAACCCTAACCCTTCCCCGAAGCCTGACCCTCAGCCGTCCCCTAATCCTAACCCGTACGCTGACACTAACCCGCGCCCTCACACGTACGCTCCCCCTAGAGCGTTGTCGTACCCTCACCTGGACCCTAAACCGTCCCCGTCCCCTAACCCTAACCCTAGCCCGAACCCTAAACCTAACCCTTCCCCGAAGCCTGACCCTCAGCCGTCCCCTAATCCTAACCCGTACGCTGACACTAACCCGCGCCCTCACACGTACGCTCCCCCTAGAGCGTTGTCGTACCCTCACCTGGACCCTAAACCGTCCCCGTCCCCTAACCCTAACCCTAGCCCGAACCCTAACCCTAACCCTTCCCCGAAGCCTGACCCTCAGCCGTCCCCTAATCCTAACCCGTACGCTGACACTAACCCGCGCCCTCACACGTACGCTCCCCCTAGAGCGTTGTCGTACCCTCACCTGGACCCTAAACCGTCCCCGTCCCCTAACCCTAACCCTAGCCCGAACCCTAACCCTAACCCTTCCCCGAAGCCTGACCCTCAGCCGTCCCCTAATCCTAACCCGTACGCTGACACTAACCCGCGCCCTCACACGTACGCTCCCCCTAGAGCGTTGTCGTACCCTCACCTGGACCCTAAACCGTCCCCGTCCCCTAACCCTAACCCTAGCCCGAACCCTAACCCTAACCCTTCCCCGAAGCCTGACCCTCAGCCGTCCCCTAATCCTAACCCGTACGCTGACACTAACTCGCGCCCTCACACGTACGCTCCCCCTAGAGCGTTGTCGTACCCTCACCTGGACCCTAAACCGTCCCCGTCCCCTAACCCTAACCCTAGCCCGAACCCTAACCCTAACCCTTCCCCGAAGCCTGACCCTCAGCCGTCCCCTTATCCTAACCCGTACGCTGACACTAACCCGCGCCCTCACACGTACGCTCCCCCTAGAGCGTTGTCGTACCCTCACCTGGACCCTAAACCGTCCCCGTCCCCTAACCCTAACCCTAGCCCGAACCCTAACCCTAACCCTTCCCCGAAGCCTGACCCTCAGCCGTCCCCTAATCCTAACCCGTACGCTGACACTAACCCGCGCCCTCACACGTACGCTCCCCCTAGAGCGTTGTCGTACCCTCACCTGGACCCTAAACCGTCCCCGTCCCCTAACCCTAACCCTAGCCCGAACCCTAACCCTAACCCTTCCCCGAAGCCTGACCCTCAGCCGTCCCCTAATCCTAACCCGTACGCTGACACTAACCCGCGCCCTCACACGTACGCTCCCCCTAGAGCGTTGTCGTACCCTCACCTGGACCCTAAACCGTCCCCGTCCCCTAACCCTAACCCTAGCCCGAACCCTAACCCTAACCCTTCCCCGAATCCTGACCCTCACCCGTCCCCTAATCCTAACCCGTACGCTGACACTAACCTGCGCCCTCACACGTACGCTCCCCCTAGAGCGTTGTCGTACCCTCACCTGGACCCTAAACCGTCCCCGTCCCCTAACCCTAACCCTAGCCCGAACCCTAACCCTAACCCTTCCCCGAAGCCTGACCCTCAGCCGTCCCCTAATCCTAACCCGTACGCTGACACTAACCCGCGCCCTCACACGTACGCTCCCCCTAGAGCGTTGTCGTACCCTCACCTGGACCCTAAACCGTCCCCGTCCCCTAACCCTAACCCTAGCCCGAACCCTAACCCTAACCCTTCCCCGAAGCCTGACACTCAGCCGTCCCCTAATCCTAACCCGTACGCTGACACTAACCCGCGCCCTCACACGTACGCTCCCCCTAGAGCGTTGTCGTACCCTCACCTGGACCCTGAACCGTCCCCGTCCCCTAACCCTAACCCTAGCCCGAAGCCTAACCCTAACCCGACCCGAAGCCTGACCCTCAGCCGTCCCCTAATCCTAACCCGTACGCTGACACTAACCCGCGCCCTCACACGTACGCTCCCCCTAGAGCGTTGTCGTACCCTCACCTGGACCCTGAACCGTCCCCGTCCCCTAACCCTAACCCTAGGCCGAAGCCTAACCCTAACACTTCCCCGAAGCCTGACCCTCAGCCGTCCCCTAATCCTAACCCGTACGCTGACACTAACCCGCGCCCTGACACGTACGCTCCCCCTAGAGCGTTGTCGTACCCTCACCTGGACCCTGAACCGTCCCCGTCCCCTAAACCTAACCCTAACCCTAGCCCGAACCCTAACCCTAACACTTCCCCGAAGCCTGACCCTCAGCCGTCCCCTAATCCTAACCCGTACGCTGACACTAACCCGCGCCCTCACACGTACGCTCCCCCTAGAGCGTTGTCGTACCCTCACCTGGACCCTGAACCGTCCCCGTCCCCTAACCCTAACCCTAGCCCGAACCCTAACCCTAACCCTTCCCCGAAGCCTGACCCTCAGCCGTCCCCTAATCCTAACCCGTACGCTGACACTAACCCGCGCCCTCACACGTACGCTCCCCCTAGAGCGTTGTCGTACCCTCACCTGGACCCTGAACCGTCCCCGTCCCCTAACCCTAGCCCGAACCCTAACCCTAACCCTTCCCCGAAGCCTGACCCTCAGCCGTCCCCTAATCCTAACCCGTACGCTGACACTAACCCGCGCCCTCACACGTACGCTCCCCCTAGAGCGTTGTCGTACCCTCACCTGGACCCTAAACCGTCCCCGTCCCCTAACCCTAACCCTAGCCCGAACCCTAACCCTAACACTTCCCCGAAGCCTGACCCTCAGCCGTCCCCTAATCCTAACCCGTACGCTGACACTAACCCGCGCCCTCACACGTACGCTCCCCCTAGAGCGTTGTCGTACCCTCACCTGGACCCTGAACCGTCCCCGTCCCCTAACCCTAACCCTAGCCCGAACCCTAACCCTAACCCTTCCCCGAAGCCTGACCCTCAGCCGTCCCCTAATCCTAACCCGTACGCTGACACTCACCCGCGCCCTCACACGTACGCTCCCCCTAGAGCGTTGTCGTACCCTCACCTGGACCCTGAACCGTCCCCGTCCCCTAACCCTAACCCTAGGACGAAGCCTAACCCTAACACTTCCCCGAAGCCTGACCCTCAGCCGTCCCCTAATCCTAACCCGTACGCTGACACTAACCCGCGCCCTCACACGTACGCTCCCCCTAGAGCGTTGTCGTACCCTCACCTGGACCCTGAACCGCCCCCGTCCCCTAACCCTAACCCTAGACCGAACCCTAACCCTAACCCTTCCCCGAAGCCTGACCCTCAGCCGTCCCCTAATCCTAACCCGTACGCTGACACTAACCCGCGCCCTCACACGTACGCTCCCCCTAGAGCGTTGTCGTACCCTCACCTGGACCCTGAACCGTCCCCGTCCCCTAACCCTAACCCTAGCCCGAACCCTAACCCTAACCCTTCCCCGAAGCCTGACCCTCAGCCGTCCCCTAATCCTAACCCGTACGCTGACACTAACCTGCGCCCTCACACGTACGCTCCCCCTAGAGCGTTGTCGTACCCTCACCTGGACCCTAAACCGTCCCCGTCCCCTAACCCTAACCCTAGCCCGAACCCTAACCCTAACCCTTCCCCGAAGCCTGACCCTCAGCCGTCCCCTAATCCTAACCCGTACGCTGACACTAACCCGCGCCCTCACACGTACGCTCCCCCTAGAGCGTTGTCGTACCCTCACCTGGACCCTAAACCGTCCCCGTCCCCTAACCCTAACCCTAGCCCGTACCCTAACCCTAACCCTTCCCCGAAGCCTGACACTCAGCCGTCCCCTAATCCTAACCCGTACGCTGACACTAACCCGCGCCCTCACACGTACGCTCCCCCTAGAGCGTTGTCGTACACTCACCTGGACCCTGAACCGTCCCCGTCCCCTAACCCTAACCCTAGCCCGAACCCTAACCCTAACCCTTCCCCGAAGCCTGACCCTCAGCCGTCCCCTAATCCTAACCCGTACGCTGACACTAACCCGCGCCCTCACACGTACGCTCCCCCTAGAGCGTTGTCGTACCCTCACCTGGACCCTGAACCGTCCCCGTCCCCTAACACTAACCCTAGGCCGAAGCCTAACCCTAACCCTTCCCCGAAGCCTGACCCTCAGCCGTCCCCTAATCCTAACCCGTACGCTGACACTAACCCGCGCCCTCACACGTACGCACCCCCTAGAGCGTTGTCGTACCCTCACCTGGACCCTGAACCGTCCCCGTCCCCTAACCCTAACCCTAGCCCGAACCCTAACCCTAACCCTTCCCTGAAGCCTGACCCTCAGCCGTCCCCTAATCCTAACCCGTACGCTGACACTAACCCGCGCCCTCACACGTACGCTCCCCCTAGAGCGTTGTCGTACCCTCACCTGGACCCTAAACCGTCCCAGTCCCCTAACCCTAACCCTAGCCCGAACCCTAACCCTAACCCTTCCCCGAAGCCTGACCCTCAGCCGTCCCCTAATCCTAACCCGTACGCTGATACTAACCCGCGCCCTCACACGTACGCTCCCCCTAGAGCGTTGTCGTACCCTCACCTGGACCCTAAACCGTCCCCGTCCCCTAACCCTAACCCTAGCCCGAACCCTAACCCTAACCCTTCCCCGAAGCCTGACCCTCAGCCGTCCCCTAATCCTAACCCGTACGCTGACACTAACCCGCGCCCTCACACGTACGCTCCCCCTAGAGCGTTGTCGTACCCTCACCTGGACCCTAAACCGTCCCCGTCCCCTAACCCTAACCCTAGCCCGAACCCTAACCCTAACCCTTCCCCGAAGCCTGACCCTCAGCCGTCCCCTAATGCTAACCCGTACGCTGACACTAACCCGCGCCCTCACACGTACGCTCCCCCTAGAGCGTTGTCGTACCCTCACCTGGACCCTAAACCGTCCCCGTCCCCTAACCCTAACCCTAGCCCGAACCCTAACCCTAACCCTTCCCCGAAGCCTGACCCTCAGCCGTCCCCTAATCCTAACCCGTACGCTGACACTAACCCGCGCCCTCACACGTACGCTCCCCCTAGAGCGTTGTCGTACCCTCACCTGGACCCTAAACCGTCCCCGTCCCCTAACCCTAACCCTAGCCCGAACCCTAACCCTAACCCTTCCCCGAAGCCTGACCCTCAGCCGTCCCCTAATCCTAACCCGTACGCTGACACTAACCCGCGCCCTCACACGTACGCTCCCCCTAGAGCGTTGTCGTACCCTCACCTGGACCCTAAACCGTCCCCGTCCCCTAACCCTAACCCTAGCCCGAACCCTAACCCTAACCCTTCCCCGAATCCTGACCCTCACCCGTCCCCTAATCCTAACCCGTACGCTGACACTAACCTGCGCCCTCACACGTACGCTCCCCCTAGAGCGTTGTCGTACCCTCACCTGGACCCTAAACCGTCCCCGTCCCCTAACCCTAACCCTAGCCCGAACCCTAACCCTAACCCTTCCCCGAAGCCTGACCCTCAGCCGTCCCCTAATCCTAACCCGTACGCTGACACTAACCCGCGCCCTCACACGTACGCTCCCCCTAGAGCGTTGTCGTACCCTCACCTGGACCCTAAACCGTCCCCGTCCCCTAACCCTAACCCTAGCCCGAACCCTAACCCTAACCCTTCCCCGAAGCCTGACACTCAGCCGTCCCCTAATCCTAACCCGTACGCTGACACTAACCCGCGCCCTCACACGTACGCTCCCCCTAGAGCGTTTTCGTACCCTCACCTGGACCCTGAACCGTCCCCGTCCCCTAACCCTAACCCTAGCCCGAAGCCTAACCCTAACCCGTCCCCGAAGCCTGACCCTCAGCCGTCCCCTAATCCTAACCCGTACGCTGACACTAACCCGCGCCCTCACACGTACGCTCCCCCTAGAGCGTTGTCGTACCCTCACCTGGACCCTGAACCGTCCCCGTCCCCTAACCCTAACCCTAGGCCGAAGCCTAACCCTAACACTTCCCCGAAGCCTGACCCTCAGCCGTCCCCTAATCCTAACCCGTACGCTGACACTAACCCGCGCCCTGACACGTACGCTCCCCCTAGAGCGTTGTCGTACCCTCACCTGGACCCTGAACCGTCCCCGTCCCCTAAACCTAACCCTAACCCTAGCCCGAACCCTAACCCTAACACTTCCCCGAAGCCTGACCCTCAGCCGTCCCCTAATCCTAACCCGTACGCTGACACTAACCCGCGCCCTCACACGTACGCTCCCCCTAGAGCGTTGTCGTACCCTCACCTGGACCCTGAACCGTCCCCGTCCCCTAACCCTAACCCTAGCCCGAACCCTAACCCTAACCCTTCCCCGAAGCCTGACCCTCAGCCGTCCCCTAATCCTAACCCGTACGCTGACACTAACCCGCGCCCTCACACGTACGCTCCCCCTAGAGCGTTGTCGTACACTCACCTGGACCCTGAACCGTCCCCGTCCCCTAACCCTAGCCCGAACCCTAACCCTAACCCTTCCCCGAAGCCTGACCCTCAGCCGTCCCCTAATCCTAACCCGTACGCTGACACTAACCCGCGCCCTCACACGTACGCTCCCCCTAGAGCGTTGTCGTACCCTCACCTGGACCCTAAACCGTCCCCGTCCCCTAACCCTAACCCTAGCCCGAACCCTAACCCTAACCCTTCCCCGAAGCCTGACCCTCAGCCGTCCCCTAATCCTAACCCGTACGCTGACACTAACCCGCGCCCTCACACGTACGCTCCCCCTAGAGCGTTGTCGTACCCTCACCTGGACCCTGAACCGTCCCCGTCCCCTAACCCTAACCCTAGCCCGAACCCTAACCCTAACCCTTCCCCGAAGCCTGACCCTCAGCCGTCCCCTAATCCTAACCCGTACGCTGACACTCACCCGCGCCCTCACACGTACGCTCCCCCTAGAGCGTTGTCGTACCCTCACCTGGACCCTGAACCGTCCCCGTCCCCTAACCCTAACCCTAGGACGAAGCCTAACCCTAACCCTTCCCCGAAGCCTGACCCTCAGCCGTCCCCTAATCCTAACCCGTACGCTGACACTAACCCGCGCCCTCACACGTACGCTCCCCCTAGAGCGTTGTCGTACCCTCACCTGGACCCTGAACCGCCCCCGTCCCCTAACCCTAACCCTAGCCCGAACCCTAACCCTAACCCTTCCCCGAAGCCTGACCCTCAGCCGTCCCCTAATCCTAACCCGTACGCTGACACTAACCCGCGCCCTCACACGTACGCTCCCCCTAGAGCGTTGTCGTACCCTCACCTGGACCCTGAACCGTCCCCGTCCCCTAACCCTAACCCTAGCCCGTACCCTAACCCTAACCCTTCCCCGAAGCCTGACACTCAGCCGTCCCCTAATCCTAACCCGTACGCTGACACTAACCCGCGCCCTCACACGTACGCTCCCCCTAGAGCGTTGTCGTACACTCACCTGGACCCTGAACCGTCCCCGTCCCCTAACCCTAACCCTAGCCCGAACCCTAACCCTAACCCTTCCCCGAAGCCTGACCCTCAGCCGTCCCCTAATCCTAACCCGTACGCTGACACTAACCCGCGCCCTCACACGTACGCTCCCCCTAGAGCGTTGTCGTACCCTCACCTGGACCCTGAACCGTCCCCGTCCCCTAACACTAACCCTAGGCCGAAGCCTAACCCTAACCCTTCCCCGAAGCCTGACCCTCAGCCGTCCCCTAATCCTAACCCGTACGCTGACACTAACCCGCGCCCTCACACGTACGCACCCCCTAGAGCGTTGTCGTACCCTCACCTGGACCCTGAACCGTCCCCGTCCCCTAACCCTAACCCTAGCCCGAACCCTAACCCTAACACTTCCCCGAAGCCTGACCCTCAGCCGTCCCCTAATCCTAACCCGTACGCTGACACTAACCCGCGCCCTCACACGTACGCTCCCCCTAGAGCGTTGTCGTACCCTCACCTGGACCCTGAACCGTCCCCGTCCCCTAACCCTAACCCTAGCCCGAACCCTAACCCTAACCCTTCCCCGAAGCCTGACCCTCACCCGTCCCCTAATCCTAACCCGTACGCTGACACTAACCCGCGCCCTCACACGTACGCTCCCCCTAGAGCGTTGTCGTACCCTCACCTGGACCCTGAACCGTCCCCGTCCCCTAACCCTAACCCTAGCCCGAACCCTAACCCTAACCCTTCCCCGAAGCCTGACCCTCAGCCGTCCCCTAATCCTAACCCGTACGCTGACACTAACCCGCGCCCTCACACGTACGCTCCCCCTAGAGCGTTGTCGTACCCTCACCTGGACCCTAAACCGTCCCAGTCCCCTAACCCTAACCCTAGCCCGAACCCTAACCCTAACCCTTCCCCGAAGCCTGACCCTCAGCCGTCCCCTAATCCTAACCCGTACGCTGACACTAACCCGCGCCCTCACACGTACGCTCCCCCTAGAGCGTTGTCGTACCCTCACCTGGACCCTAAACCGTCCCCGTCCCCTAACCCTAACCCTAGCCCGAACCCTAACCCTAACCCTTCCCCGAAGCCTGACCCTCAGCCGTCCCCTAATCCTAACCCGTACGCTGACACTAACCCGCGCCCTCACACGTACGCTCCCCCTAGAGCGTTGTCGTACCCTCACCTGGACCCTAAACCGTCCCAGTCCCCTAACCCTAACCCTGGCCCGAACCCTAACCCTAACCCTTCTCCGAAGCGTGACCCTCAGCCGTCCCCTAATCCTAACCCGTACGCTGACACTAACCCGCGCCCTCACACGTACGCTCCCCCTAGAGCGTTGTCGTACCCTCACCTGGACCCTAAACCGTCCCCGTCCCCTAACCCTAACCCTAGCCCGAACCCTAACCCTAACCCTTCCCCGAAGCCTGACCCTCTGCCGTCCCCTAATCCTAACCCGTACGCTGACACTAACCCGCGCCCTCACACGTACGCTCCCGCTAGAGCGTTGTCGTACACTCACCTGGACCCTAAACCGTCCCCGTCCCCTAACCCTAACCCTAGCCCGAACCCTAACCCTAACCCTTCCCCGAAGCCTGACCCTCAGCCGTCCCCTAATCCTAACCCGTACGCTGACACTAACCCGCGCCCTCACACGTACGCTCCCCCTAGAGCGTTGTCGTACCCTCACCTGGACCCTGAACCGTCCCCGTCCCCTAACCCTAACCCTAGCCCGAACACTAACCCTAACCCTTCCCCGAAGCCTGACCCTCAGCCGTCCCCTAATCCTAACCCGTACGCTGACACTAACCCGCGCCCTCACACGTACGCTCCCCCTAGAGCGTTGTCGTACCCTCACCTGGACCCTGAACCGTCCCCGTCCCCTAACCCTAACCCTAGCCCGAACCCTAACCCTAACCCTTCCCCGAAGCCTGACCCTCAGCCGTCCCCTAATCCTAACCCGTACGCTGACACTAACCCGCGCCCTCACACGTACGCTCCCCCTAGAGCGTTGTCGTACCCTCACCTGGACCCTAAACCGTCCCCTAACCCTAACCCTAACCCTAGCCCGAACCCTAACCCTAACCCTTCCCCGAAGCCTGACCCTCAGCCGTCCCCTAATCCTAACCCGTACGCTGACACTAACCCGCGCCCTCACACGTACGCTCCCGCTAGAGCGTTGTCGTACACTCACCTGGACCCTAAACCGTCCCCGTCCCCTAACCCTAACCCTAGCCCGAACCCTAACCCTAACCCTTCCCCGAAGCCTGACCCTCAGCCGTCCCCTAATCCTAACCCGTACGCTGACACTAACCCGCGCCCTCAAACGTACGCTCCCCCTAGAGCGTTGTCGTACCCTCACCTGGACCCTGAACCGTCCCCGTCCCCTAACCCTAACCCTAGCCCGAACACTAACCCTAACCCTTCCCCGAAGCCTGACCCTCAGCCGTCCCCTAATCCTAACCCGTACGCTGACACTAACCCGCGCCCTCACACGTACGCTCCCCCTAGAGCGTTGTCGTACCCTCACCTGGACCCTGAACCGTCCCCGTCCCCTAACCCTAACCCTAGCCCGAACCCTAACCCTAACCCTTCCCCGAAGCCTGACCCTCAGCCGTCCCCTAATCCTAACCCGTACGCTGACACTAACCCGCGCCCTCACACGTACGCTCCCCCTAGAGCGTTGTCGTACCCTCACCTGGACCCTAAACCGTCCCCGTCCCCTAACCCTAACCCTAGCCCGTACCCTAACCCTAACCCTTCCCCGAAGCCTGACCCTCAGCCGTCCCCTAATCCTAACCCGTACGCTGACACTAACCCGCGCCCTCACACGTACGTTCCCCCTAGAGCGTTGTCGTACACTCACCTGGACCCTGAACCGTCCCCGTCCCCTAACCCTAACCCTAGCCCGAACCCTAACCCTAACCCTTCCCCGAAGCCTGACCCTCAGCCGTCCCCTAATCCTAACCCGTACGCTGACACTAACCCGCGCCCTCACACGTACGCTCCCCCTAGAGCGTTGTCGTACCCTCACCTGGACCCTGAACCGTCCCCGTCCCCTAACACTAACCCTAGGCCGAAGCCTAACCCTAACCCTTCCCCGAAGCCTGACCCTCAGCCGTCCCCTAATCCTAACCCGTACGCTGACACTAACCCGCGCCCTCACACGTACGCACCCCCTAGAGCGTTGTCGTACCCTCACCTGGACCCTGAACCGTCCCCGTCCCCTAACCCTAACCCTAGCCCGAACCCTAACCCTAACACTTCCCCGAAGCCTGACCCTCAGCCGTCCCCTAATCCTAACCCGTACGCTGACACTAACCCGCGCCCTCACACGTACGCTCCCCCTAGAGCGTTGTCGTACCCTCACCTGGACCCTGAACCGTCCCCGTCCCCTAACCCTAACCCTAGCCCGAACCCTAACCCTAACCCTTCCCCGAAGCCTGACCCTCACCCGTCCCCTAATCCTAACCCGTACGCTGACACTAACCCGCGCCCTCACACATACGCTCCCCCTAGAGCATTGTCGTACCCTCACCTGGACCCTGAACCGTCCCCGTCCCCTAACCCTAACCCTAGCCCGAACCCTATCCCTAACCCTTCCCCGAAGCCTGACCCTCAGCCGTCCCCTAATCCTAACCCGTACGCTGACACTAACCCGCGCCCTCACACGTACGCTCCCCCTAGAGCGTTGTCGTACCCTCACCTGGACCCTAAACCGTCCCAGTCCCCTAACCCTAACCCTAGCCCGAACCCTAACCCTAACCCTTCCCCGAAGCCTGACCCTCAGCCGTCCCCTAATCCTAACCCGTACGCTGACACTAACCCGCGCCCTCACACGTACGCTCCCCCTAGAGCGTTGTCGTACCCTCACCTGGACCCTAAACCGTCCCCGTCCCCTAACCCTAACCCTAGCCCGAACCCTAACCCTAACCCTTCCCCGAAGCCTGACCCTCAGCCGTCCCCTAATCCTAACCCGTACGCTGACACTAACCCGCGCCCTCACACGTACGCTCCCCCTAGAGCGTTGTCGTACCCTCACCTGGACCCTAAACAGTCCCAGTCCCCTAACCCTAACCCTGGCCCGAACCCTAACCCTAACCCTTCTCCGAAGCGTGACCCTCAGCCGTCCCCTAATCCTAACCCGTACGCTGACACTAACCCGCGCCCTCACACGTACGCTCCCCCTAGAGCGTTGTCGTACCCTCACCTGGACCCTAAACCGTCCCCGTCCCCTAACCCTAACCCTAGCCCGAACCCTAACCCTAACCCTTCCCCGAAGCCTGACCCTCTGCCGTCCCCTAATCCTAACCCGTACGCTGACACTAACCCGCGCCCTCACACGTACGCTCCCGCTAGAGCGTTGTCGTACACTCACCTGGACCCTAAACCGTCCCCGTCCCCTAACCCTAACCCTAGCCCGAACCCTAACCCTAACCCTTCCCCGAAGCCTGACCCTCAGCCGTCCCCTAATCCTAACCCGTACGCTGACACTAACCCGCGCCCTCACACGTACGCTCCCCCTAGAGCGTTGTCGTACCCTCACCTGGACCCTGAACCGTCCCCGTCCCCTAACCCTAACCCTAGCCCGAACACTAACCCTAACCCTTCCCCGAAGCCTGACCCTCAGCCGTCCCCTAATCCTAACCCGTACGCTGACACTAACCCGCGCCCTCACACGTACGCTCCCCCTAGAGCGTTGTCGTACCCTCACCTGGACCCTGAACCGTCCCCGTCCCCTAACCCTAACCCTAGCCCGAACCCTAACCCTAACCCTTCCCCGAAGCCTGACCCTCAGCCGTCCCCTAATCCTAACCCGTACGCTGACACTAACCCGCGCCCTCACACGTACGCTCCCCCTAGAGCGTTGTCGTACCCTCACCTGGACCCTAAACCGTCCCCTAACCCTAACCCTAACCCTAGCCCGAACCCTAACCCTAACCCTTCCCCGAAGCCTGACCCTCAGCCGTCCCCTAATCCTAACCCGTACGCTGACACTAAACCGCGCCCTCACACGTACGCTCCCGCTAGAGCGTTGTCGTACACTCACCTGGACCCTAAACCGTCCCCGTCCCCTAACCCTAACCCTAGCCCGAACCCTAACCCTAACCCTTCCCCGAAGCCTGACCCTCAGCCGTCCCCTAATCCTAACCCGTACGCTGACACTAACCCGCGCCCTCACACGTACG
Source organism: Globicephala melas (assembly GCF_963455315.2). Classification (NCBI taxonomy): domain Eukaryota; kingdom Metazoa; phylum Chordata; class Mammalia; order Artiodactyla; family Delphinidae; genus Globicephala; species Globicephala melas. Next base: position 145,771 of record NW_027207450.1, on the reverse strand, counting down.
CTCCCCCTAGAGCGTTGTCGTACCCTCACCTGGACCCTGAACCGTCCCCGTCCCCTAACCCTAACCCTAGCCCGAACACTAACCCTAACCCTTCCCCGAAGCCTGACCCTCAGCCGTCCCCTAATCCTAACTCGTACGCTGACACTAACCCGCGCCCTCACACGTACGCTCCCCCTAGAGCGTTGTCGTACCCTCACCTGGACCCTGAACCGTCCCCGTCCCCTAACCCTAACCCTAGCCCGAACCCTAACCCTAACCCTTCCCCGAAGCCTGACCCTCAGCCGTCCCCTAATCCTAACCCGTACGCTGACACTAACCCGCGCCCTCACACGTACGCTCCCCCTAGAGCGTTGTCGTACCCTCACCTGGACCCTAAACCGTCCCCTAACCCTAACCATAACCCTAGCCCGAACCCTAACCCTAACCCTTCCCCGAAGCCTGACCCTCAGCCGTCCCCTAATCCTAACCCGTACGCTGACACTAACCCGCGCCCTCACACGTACGCTCCCCCTAGAGCGTTGTCGTACCCTCACCTGGACCCTAAACCGTCCCCGTCCCCTAACCCTAACCCTAGCCCGAACCCTAACCCTAACCCTTCCCCGAAGCCTGACCCTCAGCCGTCCCCTAATCCTAACCCGTACGCTGACACTAACCTGCGCCCTCACACGTACGCTCCCCCTAGAGCGTTGTCGTACCCTCACCTGGACCCTAAACCGTCCCCGTCCCCTAACCCTAACCCTAGCCCGAACCCTAACCCTAACTCTTCCCCGAAGCCTGACCCTCAGCCGTCCCCTAATCCTAACCCGTACGCTGACACTAACCCGCGCCCTCACACGTACGCTCCCCCTAGAGCGTTGTCGTACCCTCACCTGGACCCTAAACCGTCCCCGTCCCCTAACCCTAACCCTAGCCCGAACCCTAACCCTAACCCTTCCCCGAAGCCTGACCCTCAGCCGTCCCCTAATCCTAACCCGTACGCTGACACTAACCCGCGCCCTCACACGTACGCTCCCCCTAGAGCGTTGTCGTACCCTCACCTGGACCCTAAACCGTCCCCGTCCCCTAACCCTAACCCTAGCCCGAACCCTAACCCTAACCCTTCCCCGAAGCCTGACCCTCAGCCGTCCCCTAATCCTAACCCGTACGCTGACACTAACCCGCGCCCTCACACGTACGCTCCCCCTAGAGCGTTGTCGTACCCTCACCTGGACCCTAAACCGTCCCCGTCCCCTAACCCTAACCCTAGCCCGAACCCTAACCCTAACCCTTCCCCGAAGCCTGACCCTCAGCCGTCCCCTAATCCTAACCCGTACGCTGACACTAACCCGCGCCCTCACACGTACGCTCCGCCTAGAGCGTTGTCGTACCCTCACCTGGACCCTAAACCGTCCCCGTCCCCTAACCCTAACCCTAGCCCGAACCCTAACCCTAACCCTTCCCCGAAGCCTGACCCTCAGCCGTCCCCTAATCCTAACCCGTACGCTGACACTAACCCGCGCCCTCACACGTACGCTCCCCCTAGAGCGTTGTCGTACCCTCACCTGGACCCTGAACCGTCCCCGTCCCCTAACCCTAACCCTAGCCCGAACCCTAACCCTAACCCTTCCCCGAAGCCTGACCCTCAGCCGTCCCCTAATCCTAACCCGTACGCTGACACTAACCCGCGCCCTCACACGTACGCTGCCCCTAGAGCGTTGTCGTACCCTCACCTGGACCCTAAACCGTCCCCGTCCCCTAACCCTAACCCTAGCCCGAACCCTAACCCTAACCCTTCCCCGAAGCCTGACCCTCAGCCGTCCCCTAATCCTAACCCGTACGCTGACACTAACCCGCGCCCTCACACGTACGCTCCCCCTAGAGCGTTGTCGTACCCTCACCTGGACCCTAAACCGTCCCCGTTCCCTAACCCTAACCCTAGCCCGAACCCTAACTCTAACCCTTCCCCGAAGCCTGACCCTCAGCCGTCCCCTAATCCTAACCCGTACGCTGACACTAACCCGCGCCCTCACACGTACGCTCCCCCTAGAGCGTTGTCGTACCCTCACCTGGACCCTAAACCGTCCCCGTCCCCTAACCCTAACCCTAGCCCGAACCCTAACCCTAACCCTTCCCCGAAGCCTGACCCTCAGCCGTCCCCTAATCCTAACCCGTACGCTGACACTAACCCGCGCCCTCACACGTAAGCTCCCCCTAGAGCGTTGTCGTACCCTCACCTGGACCCTAAACCGTCCCAGTCCCCTAACCCTATCCCTAGCCCGAACCCTAACCCTAACCCTTCCCCGAAGCCTGACCCTCAGCCGTCCCCTAATCCTAACCCGTACGCTGACACTAACCCGCGCCCTCACACGTACGCTCCCCCTAGAGCGTTGTCGTACCCTCACCTGGACCCTGAACCGTCCCCGTCCCCTAACCCTAACCCTAGCCCGAACCCTAGCCCTAACCCTTCCCCGAAGCCTGACCCTCACCCGTCCCCTAATCCTAACCCGTACGCTGACACTAACCCGCGCCCTCACACGTACGCTCCCCCTAGAGCGTTGTCGTATCCTCACCTGGACCCTGAACCGTCCCCGTCCCCTAACCCTAACCCTAGCCCGAACCCTAACCCTAACCCTTCCCCGAAGCCTGACCCTCAGCCGTCCCCTAATCCTAACCCGTACGCTGACACTAACCCGCGCCCTCACACGTACGCTCCCCCTAGAGCGTTGTTGTACCCTCACCTGGACCCTAAACCGTCCCCGTCCCCTAACCCTAACCCTAGCCCGAACCCTAACCCTAACCCTTCCCCGAAGCCTGACCCTCAGCCGTCCCCTAATCCTAACCCGTACGCTGACACTAACGCGCGCCCTCACACGTACGCTCCCCCTAGAGCGTTGTCGTACCCTCACCTGGACCCTGAACCGTCCCCGTCCCCTAACCCTAACCCTAGCCCGAACCCTAACCCTAACCCTTCCCCGAAGCCTGACCCTCAGCCGTCCCCTAATCCTAACCCGTACGCTGACACTAACCCGCGCCCTCACACGTACGCTCCCCCTAGAGCGTTGTCGTACCCTCACCTGGACCCTAAACCATCCCCGTCCCCTAACCCTAACCCTAGCCCGAACCCTAACCCTAACACTTCCCCGAAGCCTGACCCTCAGCCGTCCCCTAATCCTAACCCGTACGCTGACACTAACCCGCGCCCTCACACGTACGCTCCCCCTAGAGCGTTGTCGTACCCTCACCTGGACCCTGAACCGTCCCCGTCCCCTAACCCTAACCCTAGCCCGAACCCTAACCCTAACCCTTCCCCGAAGCCTGACCCTCACCCGTCCCCTATTCCTAACCCGTTCGCTGACACTAACCCGCGCCCTCACACGTACGCTCCCCCTAGAGCGTTGTCGTACCCTCACCTGGACCCTGAACCGTCCCCGTCCCCTAACCCTAACCCTAGCCCGAACCCTAACCCTAACCCTTCCCCGAAGCCTGACCCTCAGCCGTCCCCTAATCCTAACCCGTACGCTGACACTAACCCGCGCCCTCACACGTACGCTGCCCCTAGAGCGTTGTCGTACCCTCACCTGGACCCTAAACCGTCCCCGTCCCCTAACCCTAACCCTAGCCCGAACCCTAACCCTAACCCTTCCCCGAAGCCTGACCCTCAGCCGTCCCCTAATCCTAACCCGTACGCTGACACTAACCCGCGCCCTCACACGTACGCTCCCCCTAGAGCGTTGTCGTACCCTCACCTGGACCCTAAACCGTCCCCGTTCCCTAACCCTAACCCTAGCCCGAACCCTAACTCTAACCCTTCCCCGAAGCCTGACCCTCAGCCGTCCCCTAATCCTAACCCGTACGCTGACACTAACCCGCGCCCTCACACGTACGCTCCCCCTAGAGCGTTGTCGTACCCTCACCTGGACCCTAAACCGTCCCCGTCCCCTAACCCTAACCCTAGCCCGAACCCTAACCCTAACCCTTCCCCGAAGACTGACCCTCAGCCGTCCCCTAATCCTAACCCGTACGCTGACACTAACCCGCGCCCTCACACGTAAGCTCCCCCTAGAGCGTTGTCGTACCCTCACCTGGACCCTAAACCGTCCCAGTCCCCTAACCCTATCCCTAGCCCGAACCCTAACCCTAACCCTTCCCCGAAGCCTGACCCTCAGCCGTCCCCTAATCCTAACCCGTACGCTGACACTAACCCGCGCCCTCACACGTACGCTCCCCCTAGAGCGTTGTCGTACCCTCACCTGGACCCTGAACCGTCCCCGTCCCCTAACCCTAACCCTAGCCCGAACCCTAGCCCTAACCCTTCCCCGAAGCCTGACCCTCACCCGTCCCCTAATCCTAACCCGTACGCTGACACTAACCCGCGCCCTCACACGTACGCTCCCCCTAGAGCGTTGTCGTATCCTCACCTGGACCCTGAACCGTCCCCGTCCCCTAACCCTAACCCTAGCCCGAACCCTAACCCTAACCCTTCCCCGAAGCCTGACCCTCAGCCGTCCCCTAATCCTAACCCGTACGCTGACACTAACCCGCGCCCTCACACGTACGCTCCCCCTAGAGCGTTGTCGTACCCTCACCTGGACCCTAAACCGTCCCCTAACCCTAACCCTAACCCTAGCACGAACCCTAACCCTAACCCTTCCCCGAAGCCTGACCCTCAGCCGTCCCCTAATCCTAACCCGTATGCTGACACTAACGCGCGCCCTCACACGTACGCTCCCCCTAGAGCGTTGTCGTACCCTCACCTGGACCCTGAACCGTCCCCGTCCCCTAACCCTAACCCTAGCCCGAACCCTAACCCTAACCCTTCCCCGAAGCCTGACCCTCAGCCGTCCCCTAATCCTAACCCGTACGCTGACACTAACCCGCGCCCTCACACGTACGCTCCCCCTAGAGCGTTGTCGTACCCTCACCTGGACCCTAAACCATCCCCGTCCCCTAACCCTAACCCTAGCCCGAACCCTAACCCTAACACTTCCCCGAAGCCTGACCCTCAGCCGTCCCCTAATCCTAACCCGTACGCTGACACTAACCCGCGCCCTCACACGTACGCTCCCCCTAGAGCGTTGTCGTACCCTCACCTGGACCCTGAACCGTCCCCGTCCCCTAACCCTAACCCTAGCCCGAACCCTAACCCTAACCCTTCCCCGAAGCCTGACCCTCACCCGTCCCCTATTCCTAACCCGTTCGCTGACACTAACCCGCGCCCTCACACGTACGCTCCCCCTAGAGCGTTGTCGTACCCTCACCTGGACCCTGAACCGTCCCCGTCCCCTAACCCTAACCCTAGCCCGAACCCTAACCCTAACCCTTCCCCGAAGCCTGACCCTCAGCCGTCCCCTAATCCTAACCCGTACGCTGACACTAACCTGCGCCCTCACACGTACGCTCCCCCTAGAGCGTTGTCGTACCCTCACCTGGACCCTAAAACGTCCCCGTCCCCTAACCCTAACCCTAGCCCGAACCCTAACCCTAACCCTTCCCCGAAGCCTGACCCTCAGCCGTCCCCTAATCCTAACCCGTACGCTGACACTAACCCGCGCCCTCACACGTATGCTCCCCCTAGAGCGTTGTCGTACCCTCACCTGGACCCTAAACCGTCCCCGACCCCTAACCCTAACCCTAGCCCGAACCCTAACCCTAACCCTTCCCCGAAGCCTGACCCTCAGCCGTCCCCTAATCCTAACCCGTACGCTGACACTAACCCGCGCCCTCACACGTACGCTCCCCCTAGAGCGTTGTCGTACCCTCACCTGGACCCTAAACCGTCCCCGTCCCCTAACCCTAACCCTAGCCCGAACCCTAACCCTAACCCTTCCCCGAAGCCTGACCCTCAGCCGTCCCCTAATCCTAACCCGTACGCTGACACTAACACGCGCCCTCACACGTACGCTCCCCCTAGAGCGTTGTCGTACCTTCACCTGGACCCTAAACCGTCCCCGTCCCCTAACCCTAACCCTAGCCCGAACCCTAACCCTAACCCTTCCCCGAAGCCTGACACTCAGCCGTCCCCTAATCCTAACCCGTACGCTGACACTAACCCGCGCCCTCACACGTACGCTCCCCCTAGAGCGTTGTCGTACACTCACCTGGACCCTAAACCGTCCCCGTCCCCTAACCCTAACCCTAGCCCGAACCATAACCCTAACCCTTCCCCGAAGCCTGACCCTCAGCCGTCCCCTAATCCTAACCCGTACGCTGACACTAACCCGCGCCCTCACACGTACGCTCCCCCTAGAGCGTTGTCGTACCCTCACCTGGACCCTAAACCGTCCCCGTCCCCTAACCCTAACCCTAGCCCGAACCCTAACCCTAACCCTTCCCCGAAGCCTGACCCTCAGCCGTCCCCTAATCCTAACCCGTACGCTGACACTAACCCGTGCCCTCACACGTACGCTCCCCCTAGAGCGTTGTCGTACCCTCACCTGGACCCTGAACCGTCCCCGTCCCCTAACCCTAACCCTAGCCCGAACCCTAACCCTAACCCTTCCCCGAAGCCTGACCCTCAGCCGTCCCCTAATCCTAACCCGTACGCTGACACTAACCCGCGCCCTCACACGTACGATCCCCCTAGAGCGTTGTCGTACCCTCACCTGGACCCTAAACCGTCCCCGTCCCCTAACCCTAACCCTAGCCCGAACCCTAACCCTAACCCTTCCCCGAAGCCTGACCCTCAGCCGTCCCCTAATCCTAACCCGTACGCTGACACTAACCCGCGCCCTCACACGTACGCTCCCCCTAGAGCGTTGTCGTACCCTCACCTGGACCCTAAACCGTCCCCGTCCCCTAACCCTAACCCTAGCCCGAACCCTAACCCTAACCCTTCCCCGAAGCCTGACCCTCAGCCGTCCCCTAATCCTAACCCGTACGCTGACACTAACCCGCGCCCTCACACGTACGCTCCCCCTAGAGCGTTGTCGTACCCTCACCTGGACCCTAAACCGTCCCCGTCCCCTAACCCTAACCCTAGCCCGAACCCTAACCCTAACCCTTCCCCGAAGCCTGACCCTCAGCCGTCCCCTAATCCTAACCCGTACGCTAACACTAACCCGCGCCCTCACACGTACGCTCCCCCTAGAGCGTTGTCGTACCCTCACCTGGACCCTAAACCGTCCCCGTCCCCTAACCCTAACCCTAGCCCGAACCCTAACCCTAACCCTTCCCCGAAGCCTGACCCTCAGCCGTCCCCTAATCCTAACCCGTACGCTGACACTAACCCGCGCCCTCACACGTACGCTCCCCCTAGAGCGTTGTCGTACCCTCACCTGGACCCTAAACCGTCCCCGTCCCCTAACCCTAACCCTAGCCCGAACCCTAACCCTAACCCTTCCCCGAAGCCTGACCCTCAGCCGTCCCCTAATCCTAACCCGTACGCTGACACTAACCCGCGCCCTCACACATACGCTCCCCCTAGAGCGTTGTCGTACCCTCACCTGGACCCTAAACCGTCCCCGTCCCCTAACCCTAACCCTAGCACGAACCCTAACCCTAACCCTTCCCCGAAGCCTGACCCTCAGCCGTCCCCTAATCCTAACCCGTACGCTGACACTAACCCGCGCCCTCACACGTACGCTCCCCCTAGAGCGTTGTCGTACCCTCACCTGGACCCTAAACCGTCCCCGTCCCCTAACCCTAACCCTAGCCCGAACCCTAACCCTAACCCTTCCCCGAAGCCTGACCCTCAGCCGTCCCCTAATCCTAACCCGTACGCTGACACTAACCCGCGCCCTCACACGTACGCTCCCCCTAGAGCGTTGTCGTACCCTCACCTGGACCCTAAACCGTCCCCGTCCCCTAACCCTAACCCTAGCCCGAACCCTAACCCTAACCCTTCCCCGAAGCCTGACCCTCAGCCGTCCCCTAATCCTAACCCGTACGCTGACACTAACCCGCGCCCTCACACGTACGCTCCCCCTAGAGCGTTGTCGTACCCTCACCTGGACCCTGAACCATCCCCGTCCCCTAACCCTAACCCTAGCCCGAACCCTAACCCTAACCCTTCCCCGAAGCCTGACCCTCAGCCGTCCCCTAATCCTAACCCGTACGCTGACACTAACCCGCGCCCTCACACGTACGCTCCCCCTAGAGCGTTGTCGTACCCTCACCTGGACCCTGAACCGTCCCCGTCCCCTAACCCTAACCCTAGGCCGAAGCCTAACCCTAACCCTTCCCCGAAGCCTGACCCTCAGCCGTCCCCTAATCCTAACCCGTACGCTGACACTAGCCCGCGCCCTCACACGTACGCTCCCCCTAGAGCGTTGTCGTACCCTCACCTGGACCCTAAACCGTCCCCGTCCCCTAACCCTAACCCTAGCCCGAACCCTAACCCTAACACTTCCCCGAAGCCTGACCCTCAGCCGTCCCCTAATCCTAACCCGTACGCTGACACTAACCCACGCCCTCACACGTACGCTCCCCCTAGAACGTTGTCGTACCCTCACCTGGACCCTGAACCGTCCCCGTCCCCTAACCCTAACCCTAGCCCGAACCCTAACCCTAACCCTTCCCCGAAGCCTGACCCTCAGCCGTCCCCTAATCCTAACCCGTACGCTGACACTAACCCGCGCCCTCACACGTACGCTCCCCCTAGAGCGTTGTCGTACCCTCACCTGGAACCTGAACCGTCCCAGTCCCCTAACCCTAACCCTAGCCCGAACCCTAACCCTAACACTTCCCCGAAGCCTGACCCTCAGCCGTCCCCTAATCCTAACCCGTACGCTGACACTAACCCGCGCCCTCACACGTACGCTCCCCCTAGAGCGTTGTCGTACCCTCACCTGGACCCTGAACCGTCCCCGTCCCCTAACCCTAACCCTAGCCCGAACCCTAACCCTAACCCTTCCCCGAAGCCTGACCCTCAGCCGTCCCCTAATCCTAACCCGTACGCTGACACTAACCCGCGCCCTCACACGTACGCTCCCCCTAGAGCGTTGTCGTACCCTCACCTGGACCCTGAACCGTCCCCGTCCCCTAACCCTAACCCTAGCCGGAACCCTAACCCTAACCCTTCCCCGAAGCCTGACCCTCACCCGTCCCCTAATCCTAACCCGTACGCTGACACTAACCCGCGCCCTCACACGTACGCTCCCCCTAGAGCTTTGTCGTACCCTCACCTGGACCCTAAACCGTCCCCGTCCCCTAACCCTAACCCTAGCCCGAACCCTAACCCTAACCCTTCCCCGAAGCCTGACCCTCACCCGTCCCCTAATCCTAACCCGTACGCTGACACTAACCCACGCCCTCATACGTACGCTCCCCCTAGAGCGTTGTCGTACCCTCACCTGGACCCTAAACCGTCCCCGTCCCCTAACCCTAACCCTAGCCCGAACCCTAACCCTAACCCTTCCCCGAAGCCTGACCCTCACCCGTCCCCTAATCCTAACCCGTACGCTGACACTAACCCACGCCCTCACAAGTACGCTCCCCCTAGAGCGTTGTCGTACCCTCACCTGGACCCTAAACCGTCCCCGTCCCCTAACCCTAACCCTAGCCCGAACCCTAACCCTAACCCTTCCCCGAAGCCTGACCCTCAGCCGTCCCCTAATCCTAACCCGTACGCTGACACTAACCCGCGCCCTCACACGTACGCTCCCCCTAGAGCGTTGTCGTACCCTCACCTGGACCCTGAACCGTCCCCGTCCCCTAACCCTAACCCTAGCCGGAACCCTAACCCTAACCCTTCCCCGAAGCCTGACCCTCACCCGTCCCATAATCCTAACCCGTACGCTGACACTAACCCGCGCCCTCACACGTACACTCCCCCTAGAGCGTTGTCGTACCCTCACCTGGACCCTAAACCGTCCCCGTCCCCTAACCCTAACCCTAGCCCGAACCCTAACCCTAACCCTTCCCCGAAGCCTGACCCTCACCCGTCCCCTAATCCTAACCCGGACGCTGACACTAACCCGCGCCCTCACACGTACGCTCCCCCTAGAGCGTTGTCGTACCCTCACCTGGACCCTAAACCGTCCCCATCCCCTAACCCTAACCCTAGCCCGAACCCTAACCCTAACCCTAACCCTTTCCCGAAGCCTGACCCTCACCCGTCCCCTAATCCTAACCCGTACGCTGACACTAACCCGCGCCCTCACACGTACGCTCCCCCTAGAGCGTTGTCGTACCCTCACCTGGACCCTAAACCGTCCCCGTCCCCTAACCCTAACCCTAGCCCGAACCCTAACCCTAACCCTTCCCCGAAGCCTGACCCTCACCCGTCCCCTAATCCTAACCCGTACGCTGACACTAACCCACGCCCTCACACGTACGCTCCCCCTAGAGCGTTGTCGTACCCTCACCTGGACCCTAAACCGTCCCCGTCCCCTAACCCTAACCCTAGCCCGAACCCTAACCCTAACCCTTCCCCGAAGCCTGACCCTCAGCCGTCCCCTAATCCTAACCCGTACGCTGACACTAACCCGCGCCCTCACACGTACGCTCCCCCTAGAGCGTTGTCGTACCCTCACCTGGACCCTAAACCGTCCCCGTCCCCTAACCCTAACCCTAGCCCGAACCCTAACCCTAACCCTTCCCCGAAGCCTGACCCTCAGCCGTCCCCTAATCCTAACCCGTACGCTGACACTAACCCACGCCCTCACACGTACGCTCCCCCTAGAGCGTTGTCTTACCCTCTCCTGGACCCTAAACCGTCCCCGTCCCCTAACCCTAACCCTAGCCCGAACCCTAACCCTAACCGTTCCCCGAAGCCTGACCCTCACCCGTCCCCTAATCCTAACGTACGCTGACACTAACCCGCGCCCTCACACTTACGCTCCCCCTAGAGCGTTGTCGTACTCTCACCTGGACCCTAAACCGTCCCCGTCCCCTAACCCTAACCCTAGCCCGAACCCTAACCCTAACCCTTCCCCGAAGCCTGACCCTCACCCGTCCCCTAATCCTAACCCGTACGCTGACACTAGCCCGCGCCCTCACACGTACGCTCCCCCTAGAGCGTTGTCGTACCCTCACCTGGACCCTAAACCGTCCCCGTCCCCTAACCCTAACCCTAGCCCGAACCCTAACCCTAACACTTCCCCGAAGCCTGACCCTCAGCCGTCCCCTAATCCTAACCCGTACGCTGACACTAACCCACGCCCTCACACGTACGCTCCCCCTAGAACGTTGTCGTACCCTCACCTGGACCCTGAACCGTCCCCGTCCCCTAACCCTAACCCTAGCCCGAACCCTAACCCTAACCCTTCCCCGAAGCCTGACCCTCAGCCGTCCCCTAATCCTAACCCGTACGCTGACACTAACCCGCGCCCTCACACGTACGCTCCCCCTAGAGCGTTGTCGTACCCTCACCTGGAACCTGAACCGTCCCAGTCCCCTAACCCTAACCCTAGCCCGAACCCTAACCCTAACACTTCCCCGAAGCCTGACCCTCAGCCGTCCCCTAATCCTAACCCGTACGCTGACACTAACCCGCGCCCTCACACGTACGCTCCCCCTAGAGCGTTGTCGTACCCTCACCTGGACCCTGAACCGTCCCCGTCCCCTAACCCTAACCCTAGCCCGAACCCTAACCCTAACCCTTCCCCGAAGCCTGACCCTCAGCCGTCCCCTAATCCTAACCCGTACGCTGACACTAACCCGCGCCCTCACACGTACGCTCCCCCTAGAGCGTTGTCGTACCCTCACCTGGACCCTGAACCGTCCCCGTCCCCTAACCCTAACCCTAGCCGGAACCCTAACCCTAACCCTTCCCCGAAGCCTGACCCTCACCCGTCCCCTAATCCTAACCCGTACGCTGACACTAACCCGCGCCCTCACACGTACGCTCCCCCTAGAGCTTTGTCGTACCCTCACCTGGACCCTAAACCGTCCCCGTCCCCTAACCCTAACCCTAGCCCGAACCCTAACCCTAACCCTTCCCCGAAGCCTGACCCTCACCCGTCCCCTAATCCTAACCCGTACGCTGACACTAACCCACGCCCTCATACGTACGCTCCCCCTAGAGCGTTGTCGTACCCTCACCTGGACCCTAAACCGTCCCCGTCCCCTAACCCTAACCCTAGCCCGAACCCTAACCCTAACCCTTCCCCGAAGCCTGACCCTCACCCGTCCCCTAATCCTAACCCGTACGCTGACACTAACCCACGCCCTCACAAGTACGATCCCCCTAGAGCGTTGTCGTACCCTCACCTGGACCCTAAACCGTCCCCGTCCCCTAACCCTAACCCTAGCCCGAACCCTAACCCTAACCCTTCCCCGAAGCCTGACCCTCAGCCGTCCCCTAATCCTAACCCGTACGCTGACACTAACCCGCGCCCTCACACGTACGCTCCCCCTAGAGCGTTGTCGTACCCTCACCTGGACCCTGAACCGTCCCCGTCCCCTAACCCTAACCCTAGCCGGAACCCTAACCCTAACCCTTCCCCGAAGCCTGACCCTCACCCGTCCCATAATCCTAACCCGTACGCTGACACTAACCCGCGCCCTCACACGTACGCTCCCCCTAGAGCGTTGTCGTACCCTCACCTGGACCCTAAACCGTCCCCGTCCCCTAACCCTAACCCTAGCCCGAACCCTAACCCTAACCCTTCCCCGAAGCCTGACCCTCACCCGTCCCCTAATCCTAACCCGGACGCTGACACTAACCCGCGCCCTCACACGTACGCTCCCCCTAGAGCGTTGTCGTACCCTCACCTGGACCCTAAACCGTCCCCATCCCCTAACCCTAACCCTAGCCCGAACCCTAACCCTAACCCTAACCCTTTCCCGAAGCCTGACCCTCACCCGTCCCCTAATCCTAACCCGTACGCTGACACTAACCCGCGCCCTCACACGTACGCTCCCCCTAGAGCGTTGTCGTACCCTCACCTGGACCCTAAACCGTCCCCGTCCCCTAACCCTAACCCTAGCCCGAACCCTAACCCTAACCCTTCCCCGAAGCCTGACCCTCACCCGTCCCCTAATCCTAACCCGTACGCTGACACTAACCCACGCCCTCACACGTACGCTCCCCCTAGAGCGTTGTCGTACCCTCACCTGGACCCTAAACCGTCCCCGTCCCCTAACCCTAACCCTAGCCCGAACCCTAACCCTAACCCTTCCCCGAAGCCTGACCCTCAGCCGTCCCCTAATCCTAACCCGTACGCTGACACTAACCCGCGCCCTCACACGTACGCTCCCCCTAGAGCGTTGTCGTACCCTCACCTGGACCCTAAACCGTCCCCGTCCCCTAACCCTAACCCTAGCCCGAACCCTAACCCTAACCCTTCCCCGAAGCCTGACCCTCAGCCGTCCCCTAATCCTAACCCGTACGCTGACACTAACCCACGCCCTCACACGTACGCTCCCCCTAGAGCGTTGTCTTACCCTCTCCTGGACCCTAAACCGTCCCCGTCCCCTAACCCTAACCCTAGCCCGAACCCTAACCCTAACCGTTCCCCGAAGCCTGACCCTCACCCGTCCCCTAATCCTAACGTACGCTGACACTAACCCGCGCCCTCACACTTACGCTCCCCCTAGAGCGTTGTCGTACCCTCACCTGGACCCTAAACCGTCCCCGTCCCCTAACCCTAACCCTAGCCCGAACCCTAACCCTAACCCTTCCCCGAAGCCTGACCCTCACCCGTCCCCTAATCCTAACCCGTACGCTGACACTAGCCCGCGCCCTCACACGTACGCTCCCCCTAGAGCGTTGTCGTACCCTCACCTGGACCCTAAACCGTCCCCGTCCCCTAACCCTAACCCTAGCCCGAACCCTAACCCTAACCCTTCCCCGAAGCCTGACCCTCAGCCGTCCCCTAATCCTAACCCGTACGCTGACACTAACCCGCGCCCTCACACGTACGCTCCCCCTAGAGCGTTGTCGTACCCTCACCTGGACCCTAAACCGTCCCCGTCCCCTAACCCTAACCCTAGCCCGAACCCTAACCCTAACACTTCCCCGAAGCCTGACCCTCAGCCGTCCCCTAATCCTAACCCGTACGCTGACACTAACCCGCGCCCTCACACGTACGCTCCCCCTAGAGCGTTGTCGTACCCTCACCTGGACCCTAAACCGTCCCCGTCCCCTAACCCTAACCCTAGCCCGAACCCTAACCCTAACCCTTCCCCGAAGCCTGACCCTCAGCCGTCCCCTAATCTTAACCCGTACGCTGACACTAACCCGCGCCCTCACACGTACGCTCCCCCTAGAGCGTTGTCGTACCCTCACCTGGACCCTAAACCGTCCCCATCCCCTAACCCTAACCCTAGCCCGAACCCTAACCCTAACCCTTCCCCGAAGCCTGAACCTCAGCCGTCCCCTAATCCTAACCCGTACGCTGACACTAACCCACGCCCTCACACGTACGCTCCCCCTAGAGCGTTGTCGTACCCTCACCTGGACCCTAAACAGTCCCCGTCCCCTAACCCTAACCCTAGCCCGAACCCTAACCCTAACCCTTCCCCGAAGCCTGACCCTCAGCCGTCCCCTAATCCTAACCCGTACGCTGACACTAACCCGCGCCCTCACACGTACGCTCCCCCTAGAGCGTTGTCGTACCCTCACCTGGACCCTGAACCGTCCCCATCCCCTAACCCTAACCCTAGCCCGAACCCTAACCCTAACCCTTCCCCGAAGGCTGACCCTCACCCGTCCCCTAATCCTAACCCGTACGCTGACACTAACCCGCGCCCTCACACGTACGCTCCCCCTAGAGCGTTGTCGTACCCTCACCTGGACCCTGAACCGTCCCCGTCCCCTAACCCTAACCCTAGCCCGAACCCTAACCCTAACCCTTCCCCGAAGCCTGACCCTCAGCCGTCCCCTAATCCTAACCCGTACGCTGACACTAACCCGCGCCCTCACACGTACGCTCCCCCTAGAGCGTTGTCGTACCCTCACCTGGACCCTAAACCGTCCCCGTCCCCTAACCCTAACCCTAGCCCGAACCCTAACCCTAACCCTTCCCCGAAGCCTGACCCTCAGCCGTCCCCTAATCCTAACCCGTACGCTGACACTAACCCGCGCCCTCACTCGTACGCTCCCCCTAGAGCGTTGTCGTACCCTCACCTGGACCCTAAACCGTCCCCGTCCCCTAACCCTAACCCTAGCCCGAACCCTAACCCTAACCCTTCCCCGAAGCCTGACCCTCAGCCGGCCCCTAATCCTAACCCGTATGCTGACACTAACCCGCGCCCTCACACGTACGCTCCCCCTAGAGCGTTGTCGTACCCTCACCTGGACCCTAAACCGTCCCAGTCCCCTAACCCTAACCCTGGCCCGAACCCTAACCCTAACCTTTCCCCGAAGCCTGACCCTCAGCCGTCCCCTAATCCTAACCCGTACGCTGACACTAACCCGCGCCCTCACACGTACGCTCCCCCTAGAGCGTTGTCGTACCCTCACCTGGACCCTAAACCGTCCCCGTCCCCTAACCCTAACCCTAGCCCGAACCCTAACCCTAACCCTTCCCCGAAGCCTGACCCTCAGCCGTCCCCTAATCCTAACCCGTACGCTGACACTAACCCGCGCCCTCACACGTACGCTCCCGCTAGAGCGTTGTCGTACACTCACCTGGACCCTAAACCGTCCCCGTCCCCTAACCCTAACCCGAGCCCGAACCCTAACCCTATCCCTAACCCTTCCCCGAAGCCTGACCCTCAGCCGTCCCCTAATCCTAACCCGTACGCTGACACTAACCTGCGCCCTCACACGTACGCTCCCCCTAGAGCGTTGTCGTACCCTCACCTGGACCCTGAACCGTCCCCGTCCCCTAACCCTAACCCTAGCCCGAACCCTAACCCTAACCATTCCCCGAAGCCTGACCCTCAGCCGTCCCCTAATCCTAACCCGTACGCTGACACTAACCCGCGCCCTCACACGTACGCTCCCCCTAGAGCGTTGTCGTACCCTCACCTGGACCCTGAACAGTCCCCGTCCCCTAACCCTAACCCTAGCCCGAACCCTAACCCTAACCCTTCTCCGAAGCCTGACCCTCAGCCGTCCCCTAATCCTAACCCGTACGCTGACACTAACCCGCGCCCTCACACGTACGCTCCCCCTAGAGCGTTGTCGTACCCTCACCTGGACCCTAAACCGTCCCCGTCCCCTAACCCTAACCCTAGCCCGAACCCTAACCCTAACCCTTCCCCGAAGCCTGACCCTCAGCCGTCCCCTAATCCTAACCCGTACGCTGACACTAACCCGCGCCCTCACACGTACGCTCCCCCTAGAGCGTTGTCGTACCCTCACCTGGACCCTAAACCGTCCCCGTCCCCTAACCCTAACCCTAGCCCGAACCCTAACCCTAACCCTTCCCCGTAGCCTGACCCTCAGCCGTCCCCTAATCCTAACCCGTACGCTGACACTAACCCGCGCCCTCACACGTACGCTCCCCCTAGAGCGTTGTCGTACCCTCACCTGGACCCTAAACCGTCCCCGTCCCCTAACCCTAACCCTAGCCCGAACCCTAACCCTAACCCTTCCCCGAAGCCTGACCCTCAGCCGTCCCCTAATCCTAACCCGTACGCTGACACTAACCCGCGCCCTCACACGTACGCTCCCCCTAGAGCGTTGTCGTACCCTCACCTGGACCCTAAACCGTCCCCGTCCCATAACCCTAACCCTAGCCCGAACCCTAACCCTAACCCTTCCCCGAAGCCTGACCCTCAGCCGTCCCCTAATCCTAACCCGTACGCTGACACTAACCCGCGCCCTCACACGTACGCTCCCCCTAGAGCATTGTCGTACCCTCACCTGGACCCTAAACCGTCCCCGTCCCCTAACCCTAACCCTAGCCCGAACCCTAACCCTAACCCTTCCCCGAAGCCTGACCCTCAGCCGTCCCCTAATCCTAACCCGTACGCTGACACTAACCCGCGCCCTCACACGTACGCTCCCCCTAGAGCATTGTCGTACCCTCACCTGGACCCTAAACCGTCCCCGTCCCCTAACCCTAACCCTAGCCCGAACCCTAACCCTAACCCTTCCCCGAAGCCTGACCCTCAGCCGTCCCCTAATCCTAACCCGTACGCTGACACTAACCCGCGCCCTCACACGTACGCTCCCCCTAGAGCGTTGTCGTACCCTCACCTGGACCCTAAACCGTCCCCGTCCCCTAACCCTAACCCTAGCCCGAACCCTAACCCTAACCCTTCCCCGAAGCCTGACCCTCAGCCGTCCCCTAATCCTAACCCGTACGCTGACACTAACCCGCGCCCTCACACGTACGCTCCCCCTAGAGCATTGTCGTACCCTCACCTGGACCCTAAACCGTCCCCGTCCCCTAACCCTAACCCTAGCCCGAACCCTAACCCTAACCCTTCCCCGAAGCCTGACCCTCAGCCGTCCCCTAATCCTAACCCGTACGCTGACACTAACCCGCGCCCTCACACGTACGCTCCCCCTAGAGCGTTGTCGTACCCTCACCTGGACCCTAAACCGTCCCCGTCCCCTAACCCTAACCCTAGCCCGAACCCTAACCCTAACCCTTCCCCGAAGCCTGACCCTCAGCCGTCCCCTAATCCTAACCCGTACGCTGACACTAACCCGCGCCCTCACACGTACGCTCCCCCTAGAGCATTGTCGTACCCTCACCTGGACCCTAAACCTTCCCCGTCCCATAACCCTAACCCTAGCCCGAACCCTAACCCTAACCCTTCCCCGAAGCCTGACCCTCAGCCGTCCCCTAATCCTAACCCGTACGCTGACACTAACCCGCGCCCTCACACGTACGCTCCCCCTAGAGCGTTGTCGTACCCTCACCTGGACCCTAAACCGTCCCCATCCCCTAACCCTAACCCTAGCCCGAACCCTAACCCTAACCCTTCCCCGAAGCCTGACCCTCAGCCGTCCCCTAATCCTAACCCGTACGCTGACACTAACCCGCGCCCTCACACGTACGCTCCCCCTAGAGCGTTGACGTACCCTCACCTGGACCCTAAACCGTCCCCGTCCCCTAACCCTAACCCTAGCCCGAACCCTAACCCTAACCCTTCCCCGAAGCCTGACCCTCAGCCGTCCCCTAATCCTAACCCGTACGCTGACACTAACCCGCGCCCTCACACGTACGCTCCCCCTAGAGCGTTGTCGTACCCTCACCTGGACCCTAAACCGTCCCCGTCCCCTAACCCTAACCCTAGCCCGAACCCTAACCCTAAACCTTCCCCGAAGCCTGACCCTCAGCCGTCCCCTAATCCTAACCCGTACGCTGACACTAACCCGCGCCCTCACACGTACGCTCCCCCTAGAGCGTTGTCGTACCCTCACCTGGACCCTAAACCGTCCCCGTCCCCTAACCCTAACCCTAGCCCGAACCCTAACCCTAACCCTTCCCCGAAGCCTGACCCTCACCCGTCCCCTAATCCTAACCCTTACGCTGACACTAACCCGCGCCCTCACACGTACGCTCCCCCTAGAGCGTTGTCGTACCCTCACCTGGACCCTAAACCGTCCCCGTCCCCTAACCCTAACCCTAGCCCGAACCCTAACCCTAACCCTTCCCCGAAGCCTGACCCTCAGCCGTCCCCTAATCCTAACCCGTACGCTGACACTAACCCGCGCCCTCACACGTACGCTCCCCCTAGAGCGTTGTCGTACCCTCACCTGGACCCTAAACCGTCCCCGTCCCCTAACCCTAACCCTAGCCCGAACCCTAACCCTAACCCTTCCCCGAAGCCTGACCCTCAGCCGTCCCCTAATCCTAACCCGTACGCTGACACTAACCCGCGCCCTCACACGTACGCTCCCCCTAGAGCGTTGTCGTACCCTCACCTGGACCCTAAACCGTCCCCGTCCCCTAACCCTAACCCTAGCCCGAACCCTAACCCTAAACCTTTCCCGAAGCCTGACCCTCAGCCGTCCCCTAATCCTAAGCCGTACGCTGACACTAACCCGCGCCCTCACACGTACGCTCCCCCTAGAGCGTTGTCGTACCCTCACCTGGACCCTAAACCGTCCCCGTCCCCTAACCCTAACCCTAGCCCGAACCCTAACCCTAACCCTTCCCCGAAGCCTGACCCTCAGCCGTCCCCTAATCCTAACCCGTACGCTGACACTAACCCGCGCCCTCACACGTACGCTCCCCCTAGAGCGTTGTCGTACCCTCACCTGGACCCTACACCGTCCCCGTCCCCTAACCCTAACCCTAGCCCGAACCCTAACCCTAACCCTTCCCCGAAGCCTGACACTCAGCCGTCCCCTAATCCTAACCCGTACGCTGACACTAACCCGCGCCCTCACACGTACGCTCCCCCTAGAGCGTTGTCGTACCCTCACCTGGACCCTGAACCGTCCCCGTCCCCTAACACTAACCCCAGCCCGAACCCTAACCCTAACCCTTCCCCGAAGCCTGACCCTCAGCCGTCCCCTAATCCTAACTCGTACGCTGACACTAACCCGCGCCCTCACACGTACGCTCCCCCTAGAGCGTTGTCGTACCCTCACCTGGACCCTGAACCGTCCCCGTCCCCTAACCCTAACCCTAGCCCGAACCCTAACCCTAACACTTCCCCGAAGCCTGACCCTCAGCCGTCCCCTAATCCTAACCCGTACGCTGACACTAACCCGCGCCCTCACACGTACGCTCCCCCTAGAGCGTTGTCGTACCCTCACCTGGACCCTGAACCGTCCCCGTCCCCTAACCCTAACCCTAGCCCGAACCCTAACCCTAACCCTTCCCCGAAGCCTGACCCTCACCCGTCCCCTAATCCTAACCCGTACGCTGACACTAACCCGCGCCCTCACACGTACGCTCCCCCTAGAGCGTTGTCGTACCCTCACCTGGACCCTAAACCGTCCCCGTCCCCTAACCCTAACCCTAGCCCGAACCCTAACCCTAACCCTTCCCCGAAGCCTGACCCTCAGCCGTCCCCTAATCCTAACCCGTACGCTGACACTAACCCGCGCCCTCACACGTACGCTCCCCCTAGAGCGTTGTCGTACCCTCACCTGGACCCTAAACCGTCCCCGTCCCCTAACCCTAACCCTAGCCCGAACCCTAACCCTAACCCTTCCCCGAAGCCTGACCCTCAGCCGTCCCCTAATCCTAACCCGTACGCTGACACTAACCCGCGCCCTCACACGTACGCTCCCCCTAGAGCGTTGTCGTACCCTCACCTGGACCCTAAACCGTCCCCGTCCCCTAACCCTAACCCTAGCCCGAACCCTAACCCTAAACCTTCCCCGAAGCCTGACCCTCAGCCGTCCCCTAATCCTAACTCGTACGCTGACACTAACCCGCGCCCTCACACGTACGCTCCCCCTAGAGCGTTGTCGTACCCTCACCTGGACCCTGAACCGTCCCCGTCCCCTAACCCTAACCCTAGCCCGAACCCTAACCCTAACACTTCCCCGAAGCCTGACCCTCAGCCGTCCCCTAATCCTAACCCGTACGCTGACACTAACCCGCGCCCTCACACGTACGCTCCCCCTAGAGCGTTGTCGTACCCTCACCTGGACCCTGAACCGTCCCCGTCCCCTAACCCTAACCCTAGCCCGAACCCTAACCCTAACCCTTCCCCGAAGCCTGACCCTCACCCGTCCCCTAATCCTAACCCGTACGCTGACACTAACCCGCGCCCTCACACGTACGCTCCCCCTAGAGCGTTGTCGTACCCTCACCTGGACCCTAAACCGTCCCCGTCCCCTAACCCTAACCCTAGCCCGAACCCTAACCCTAACCCTTCCCCGAAGCCTGACCCTCAGCCGTCCCCTAATCCTAACCCGTACGCTGACACTAACCCGCGCCCTCACACGTACGCTCCCCCTAGAGCGTTGTCGTACCCTCACCTGGACCCTAAACCGTCCCCGTCCCCTAACCCTAACCCTAGCCCGAACCCTAACCCTAACACTTCCCCGAAGCCTGACCCTCACCCGTCCCCTAATCCTAACACGTACGCTGACACTAACCCGCGCCCTCACACGTACGCTCCCCCTAGAGCGTTGTCGTACCCTCACCTGGACCCTAAACCGTCCCCGTCCCCTAACCCTAACCCTAGCCCCAACCCTAACCCTAACCCTTCCCCGAAGCCTGACCCTCACCCGTCCCCTAATCCTAACCCGTACGCTGACACTAACCTGCGCCCTCACACGTACGCTCCCCCTAGAGCGTTGTCGTACCCTCACCTGGACCCTAAACCGTCCCCGTCCCCTAACCCTAACCCTAGCCCGAACCCTAACCCTAACCCTTCCCCGAAGCCTGACCCTCACCCGTCCCCTAATCCTAACCCGTACGCTGACACTAACCCGCGCCCTCACACGTACGCTCCCCCTAGAGCGTTGTCGTACCCTCACCTGGACCCTAAACCGTCCCCGTCCCCTAACCCTAACCCTAGCCCGAACCCTAACCCTAACCCTTCCCCGAAGCCTGACCCTCAGCCGTCCCCTAATCCTAACCCGTACGCTGACACTAACCCGCGCCCTCACACGTACGCTCCCCCTAGAGCGTTGTCGTACCCTCACCTGGACCCTAAACCGTCCCCGTCCCCTAACCCTAACCCTAGCCCGAACCCTAACCCTAACCCTTCCCCGAAGCCTGACCCTCAACCGTCCCGTAATCCTAACCCGTACGCTGACACTAGCCCGCGCCCTCACACGTACGCTCCCCCTAGAGCGTGTCGTACCCTCACCTGGACCCTAAACCGTCCCCGTCCCCTAACCCTAACCCTAGCCCGAACCCTAACCCTAACCCTTCCCCGAAGCCTGACCCTCAGCCGTCCCCTAATCCTAACCCGTACGCTGACACTAACCCGCGCCCTCACACGTACGCTCCCCCTAGAGCGTTGTCGTACCCTCACCTGGACCCTAAACCGTCCCCGTCCCCTAACCCTAACCCTAGCCCGAACCCTAACCCTAACCCTTCCCCGAAGCCTGACCCTCAACCGTCCCGTAATCCTAACCCGTACGCTGACACTAGCCCGCGCCCTCACACGTACGCTCCCCCTAGAGCGTGTCGTACCCTCACCTGGACCCTAAACCGTCCCCGTCCCCTAACCCTAACCCTAGCCCGAACCCTAACCCTAACCCTTCCCCGAAGCCTGACCCTCACCCGTCCCCTAATCGTAACCCGTACGCTGACACTAACCCGCGCCCTCACATGTACACTCCCCCTAGAGCGTTGTCGTACCCTCACCTGGACCCTAAACCGTCCCCGTCCCCTAACCCTAACCCTAGCCCGAACCCTAACCCTAACCCTTCCCCGAAGCCTGACCCTCACCCGTCCCCTAATGCTAACCCGTACGCTGACACTAATCCGCGCCCTCACACGTACGCTCCCCCTAGAGCGTTGTCGTACCCTCACCTGGACCCTAAACCGTCCCCGTCCCCTAACCCTAACCCTAGCCCGAACCCTAACCCTAACCCTTCCCCGAAGCCTGAACCTCAGCCGTCCCCTAATCCTAACCCGTACGCTGACACTAAGCCGCGCCCTCACACGTACGCTCCCCCTAGAGCGTTGTCGTACCCTCACCTGGACCCTAAACCGTCCCCGTCCCCTAACCCTAACCCTAGCCCGAACCCTAACCCTAACCCTTCCCCGAAGCCTGACCCTCACCCGTCCCCTAATGCTAACCCGTACGCTGACACTAATCCGCGCCCTCACACGTACGCTCCCCCTAGAGCGTTGTCGTACCCTCACCTGGACCCTAAACCGTCCCCGTCCCCTAACCCTAACCCTAGCCCGAACCCTAACCCTAACCCTTCCCCGAAGCCTGACCCTCACCCGTCCCCTAATCCTAACCCGTACGCTGACACTAACCCGCGCCCTCACACGTACGCTCCCCCTAGAGCGTTGTCGTACCCTCACCTGGACCCTAAACCGTCCCCGTCCCCTAACCCTAACCCTAGCCCGAACCCTAACCCTAACCCTTCCCCGAAGCCTGACCCTCACCCGTCCCCTAATGCTAACCCGTACGCTGACACTAATCCGCGCCCTCACACGTACGCTCCCCCTAGAGCGTTGTCGTACACTCACCTGGACCCTAAACCGTCCCCGTCCCCTAACCCTAACCCTAGCCCGAACCCTAACCCTAACCCTTCCCCGAAGCCTGACCCTCAGCCGTCCCCTAATCCTAACCCGTACGCTGACACTAAGCCGCGCCCTCACACGTACGCTCCCCCTAGAGCGTTGTCGTACCCTCACCTGGACCCTAAACCGTCCCCTAACCCTAACCCTAACCCTAGCCCGAACCCTAACCCTAACCCTTCCCCGAAGCCTGACCCTCACCCGTCCCCTAATCCTAACCCGTACGCTGACACTAGCCCGCGCCCTCACACGTACGCTCCCCCTAGAGCGTTGTCGTACCCTCACCTGGACCCTAAACCGTCCCCGTCCCCTAACCCTAACCCTAGCCCGAACCCTAAACCTAACCCTTCCCCGAAGCCTGACCCTCAGCCGTCCCCTAATCCTAACCCGTACGCTGACACTAACCCGCGCCCTCACACGTACGCTCCCCCTAGAGCGTTGTCGTACCCTCACCTGGACCCTAAACCGTCCCCGTCCCCTAACCCTAACCCTAGCCCGAACCCTAACCCTAACCCTTCCCCGAAGCCTGACCCTCAGCCGTCCCCTAATCCTAACCCGTACGCTGACACTAGCCCGCGCCCTCACACGTACGCTCCCCCTAGAGCGTTGTCGTACCCTCACCTGGACCCTAAACCGTCCCCGTCCCCTAACCCTAACCCTAGCCCGAACCCTAACCCTAACCCTTCCCCGAAGCCTGACCCTCACCCGTCCCCTAATCCTAACCCGTACGCTGACACTAACCCGCGCCCTCACACGTACGCTCCCCCTAGAGCGTTGTCGTACCCTCACCTGGACCCTAAACCGTCCCCGTCCCCTAACCCTAACCCTAGCCCGAACCCTAACCCTAACCCTTCCCCGAAGCCTGACCCTCAGCCGTCCCCTAATCCTAACCCGTACGCTGACACTAACCCGCGCCCTCACACGTACGCTCCCCCTAGAGTGTTGTCGTACCCTCACCTGGACCCTAAACCGTCCCCGTCCCCTAACCCTAACCCTAGCCCGAATCCTAACCCTAACCCTTCCCCGAAGCCTGACCCTCAGCCGTCCCCTAATCCTAACCCGTACGCTGACACTAACCCGCGCCCTCACACGTACGCTCCCCCTAGAGCGTTGTCGTACCCTCACCTGGACCCTAAACCGTCCCCGTCCCCTAACCCTAACCATAGCCCGAACCCTAACCCTAACCCTTCCCCGAAGCCTGACCCTCACCCGTCCCCTAATCCTAACCCGTACGCTGACACTAACCCGCGCCCTCACACGTACGCTCCCCCTAGAGCGTTGTCGTACCCTCACCTGGACCCTAAACCGTCCCCGTCCCCTAACCCTAACCCTAGCCCGAACCCTAACCCTAACCCTTCCCCGAAGCCTGACCCTCACCCGTCCCCTAATCCTAACCCGTACGCTGACACTAACCCGCGCCCTCACACGTACGCTCCCCCTAGAGCGTTGTCGTACCCTCACCTGGACCCTAAACCGTCCCCGTCCCCTAACCCTAACCCTAGCCCGAACCCTAACCCTAACCCTTCCCCGAAGCCTGACCCTCAGCCGTCCCCTAATCCTAACCCGTACGCTGACACTAACCCGCGTCCTCACACGTACGCTCCCCCTAGAGCGTTGTCGTACCCTCACCTGGACCCTAAACCGTCCCCGTCCCCTAACCCTAACCCTAGCCCGAACCCTAACCCTAACCCTTCCCCGAAGCCTGACCCTCACCCGTCCCCTAATCCTAACCCGTACGCTGACACTAGCCCGCGCCCTCACACGTACGCTCCCCCTAGAGCGTGTCGTACCCTCACCTGGACCCTAAACCGTCCCCGTCCCCTAACCCTAACCCTAGCCCGAACCCTAACCCTAACCCTTCCCCGAAGCCTGACCCTCACCCGTCCCCTAATCCTAACCCGTACGCTGACACTAACCCGCGCCCTCACACGTACGCTCCCCCTAGAGCGTTGTCGTACCCTCACCTGGACCCTAAACCGTCCCCGTCCCCTAACCCTAACCCTAGCCCGAACCCTAACCCTAACCCTTCCCCGAAGCCTGACCCTCACCCGTCCCCTAATCCTAACCCGTACGCTGACACTAACCCGCGCCCTCACATGTACGCTCCCCCTAGAGCGTTGTCGTACCCTCACCTGGACCCTAAACCGTCCCCGTCCCCTAACCCTAACCCTAGCCCGAACCCTAACCCTAACCCTTCCCCGAAGCCTGACCCTCACCCGTCCCCTAATGCTAACCCGTACGCTGACACTAATCCGCGCCCTCACACGTACGCTCCCCCTAGAGCGTTGTCGTACCCTCACCTGGACCCTAAACCGTCCCCGTCCCCTAACCCTAACCCTAGCCCGAACCCTAACCCTAACCCTTCCCCGAAGCCTGAACCTCAGCCGTCCCCTAATCCTAACCCGTACGCTGACACTAAGCCGTGCCCTCACACGTACGCTCCCCCTAGAGCGTTGTCGTACCCTCACCTGGACCCTAAACCGTCCCCGTCCCCTAACCCTAACCCTAGCCCGAACCCTAACCCTAACCCTTCCCCGAAGCCTGACCCTCACCCGTCCCCTAATGCTAACCCGTACGCTGACACTAATCCGCGCCCTCACACGTACGCTCCCCCTAGAGCGTTGTCGTACCCTCACCTGGACCCTAAACCGTCCCCGTCCCCTAACCCTAACCCTAGCCCGAACCCTAACCCTAACCCTTCCCCGAAGCCTGACCCTCACCCGTCCCCTAATCCTAACCCGTACGCTGACACTAACCCGCGCCCTCACACGTACGCTCCCCCTAGAGCGTTGTCGTACCCTCACCTGGACCCTAAACCGTCCCCGTCCCCTAACCCTAACCCTAGCCCGAACCCTAACCCTAACCCTTCCCCGAAGCCTGACCCTCACCCGTCCCCTAATGCTAACCCGTACGCTGACACTAATCCGCGCCCTCACACGTACGCTCCCCCTAGAGCGTTGTCGTACACTCACCTGGACCCTAAACCGTCCCCGTCCCCTAACCCTAACCCTAGCCCGAACCCTAACCCTAACCCTTCCCCGAAGCCTGACCCTCAGCCGTCCCCTAATCCTAACCCGTACGCTGACACTAAGCCGCGCCCTCACACGTACGCTCCCCCTAGAGCGTTGTCGTACCCTCACCTGGACCCTAAACCGTCCCCTAACCCTAAACCTAACCCTAGCCCGAACCCTAACCCTAACCCTTCCCCGAAGCCTGACCCTCACCCGTCCCCTAATCCTAACCCGTACGCTGACACTAACCCGCGCCCTCACACGTACGCTCCCCCTAGAGCGTTGTCGTACCCTCACCTGGACCCTAAACCGTCCCCGTCCCCTAACCCTAACCCTAGCCCGAACCCTAAACCTAACCCTTCCCCGAAGCCTGACCCTCAGCCGTCCCCTAATCCTAACCCGTACGCTGACACTAACCCGCGCCCTCACACGTACGCTCCCCCTAGAGCGTTGTCGTACCCTCACGTGGACCCTAAACCGTCCCCGTCCCCTAACCCTAACCCTAGCCCGAACCCTAACCCTAACCCTTCCCCGAAGCCTGACCCTCAGCCGTCCCCTAATCCTAACCCGTACGCTGACACTAGCCCGCGCCCTCACACGTACGCTCCCCCTAGAGCGTTGTCGTACCCTCACCTGGACCCTAAACCGTCCCCGTCCCCTAACCCTAACCCTAGCCCGAACCCTAACCCTAACCCTTCCCCGAAGCCTGACACTCACCCGTCCCCTAATCCTAACCCGTACGCTGACACTAACCCGCGCCCTCACACGTACGCTCCCCCTAGAGCGTTGTCGTACCCTCAGCTGGACCCTAAACCGTCCCCGTCCCCTAACCCTAACCCTAGCCCGAACCCTAACCCTAACCCTTCCCCGAAGCCTGACCCTCAGCCGTCCCCTAATCCTAACCCGTACGCTGACACTAACCCGCGCCCTCACACGTACGCTCCCCCTAGAGCGTTGTCGTACCCTCACCTGGACCCTAAACCGTCCCCGTCCCCTAACCCTAACCCTAGCCCGAATCCTAACCCTAACCCTTCCCCGAAGCCTGACCCTCAGCCGTCCCCTAATCCTAACCCGTACGCTGACACTAACCCGCGCCCTCACACGTACGCTCCCCCTAGAGCGTTGTCGTACCCTCACCTGGACCCTAAACCGTCCCCGTCCCCTAACCCTAACCCTAGCCCGAACCCTAACCCTAACCCTTCCCCGAAGCCTGACCCTCACCCGTCCCCTAATCCTAACCCGTACGCTGACACTAACCCGCGCCCTCACACGTACGCTCCCCCTAGAGCGTTGTCGTACCCTCACCTGGACCCTAAACCGTCCCCGTCCCCTAACCCTAACCCTAGCCCGAACCCTAACCCTAACCCTTCCCCGAAGCCTGACCCTCACCCGTCCCCTAATCCTAACCCGTACGCTGACACTAACCCGCGCCCTCACACGTACGCTCCCCCTAGAGCGTTGTCGTACCCTCACCTGGACCCTAAACCGTCCCCGTCCCCTAACCCTAACCCTAGCCCGAACCCTAACCCTAACCCTTCCCCGAAACCTGACCCTCAGCCGTCCCCTAATCCTAACCCGTACGCTGACACTAACCCGCGCCCTCACACGTACGCTCCCCCTAGAGCGTTGTCGTACCCTCACCTGGACCCTAAACCGTCCCCGTCCCCTAACCCTAACCCTAGCCCGAACCCTAACCCTAACCCTTCCCCGAAGCCTGACCCTCACCCGTCCCCTAATCCTAACCCGTACGCTGACACTAACCCGCGCCCTCACACGTACGCTCCCCCTAGAGCGTTGTCGTACCCTCACCTGGACCCTAAACCGTCCCCGTCCCCTAACCCTAACCCTAGCCCGAACCCTAACCCTAACACTTCCCCGAAGCCAGACCCTCAGCCGTACCCTAATCCTAACCCGTACGCTGACACTAACCCGCGCCCTCACACGTACGCTCCCCCTAGAGCGTTGTCGTACCCTCACCTGGACCCTAAACCGTCCCCGTCCCCTAACCCTAACCCTAGCCCGAACCCTAACCCTAACCCTTCCCCGAAGCCTGACCCTCACCCGTCCCCTAATCCTAACCCGTACGCTGACACTAACCCGCGCCCTCACACGTACGCTCCCCCTAGAGCGTTGTCGTACCCTCACCTGGACCCTAAACCGTCCCCGTCCCCTAACCCTAACCCTAGCCCGAACCCTAACCCTAACCCTTCCCCGAAGCCTGACCCTCAGCCGTCCCCTAATCCTAACCCGTACGCTGACACTAACCCGCGCCCTCACACGTACGCTCCCCCTAGAGTGTTGTCGTACCCTCACCTGGACCCTAAACCGTCCCCGTCCCCTAACCCTAACCCTAGCCCGAATCCTAACCCTAACCCTTCCCCGAAGCCTGACCCTCAGCCGTCCCCTAATCCTAACCGGTACGCTGACACTAACCCGCGCCCTCACACGTACGCTCCCCCTAGAGCGTTGTCGTACCCTCACCTGGACCCTAAACCGTCCCCGTCCCCTAACCCTAACCCTAGCCCGAACCCTAACCCTAACCCTTCCCCGAAGCCTGACCCTCACCCGTCCCCTAATCCTAACCCGTACGCTGACACTAACCCGCGCCCTCACACGTACGCTCCCCCTAGAGCGTTGTCGTACCCTCACCTGGACCCTAAACCGTCCCCGTCCCCTAACCCTAACCCTAGCCCGAACCCTAACCCTAACCCTTCCCCGAAGCCTGACCCTCAGCCGTCCCCTAATCCTAAACCGTACGCTGACACTAACCCGCGCCCTCACACGTACGCTCCCGCTAGAGCGTTGTCGTACCCTCACCTGGACCCTAAACCGTCCCCGTCCCCTAACCCTAACCCTAGCCCGAACCCTAACCCTAACCCTTCCCCGAAGCCTGACCCTCAGCCGTCCCCTAATCCTAACCCGTACGCTGACACTAACCCGCGTCCTCACACGTACGCTCCCCCTAGAGCGTTGTCGTACCCTCACCTGGACCCTAAACCGTCCCCGTCCCCTAACCCTAACCCTAGCCCGAACCCTAACCCTAACCCTTCCCCGAAGCCTGACCCTCACCCGTCCCCTAATCCTAACCCGTACGCTGACACTAGCCCGCGCCCTCACACGTACGCTCCCCCTAGAGCGTGTCGTACCCTCACCTGGACCCTAAACCGTCCCCGTCCCCTAACCCTAACCCTAGCCCGAACCCTAACCCTAACCCTTCCCCGAAGCCTGACCCTCACCCGTCCCCTAATCCTAACCCGTACGCTGACACTAACCCGCGCCCTCACACGTACGCTCCCCCTAGAGCGTTGTCGTACCCTCACCTGGACCCTAAACCGTCCCCGTCCCCTAACCCTAACCCTAGCCCGAACCCTAACCCTAACCCTTCCCCGAAGCCTGACCCTCACCCGTCCCCTAATCCTAACCCGTACGCTGACACTAACCCGCGCCCTCACATGTACGCTCCCCCTAGAGCGTTGTCGTACCCTCACCTGGACCCTAAACCGTCCCCGTCCCCTAACCCTAACCCTAGCCCGAACCCTAACCCTAACCCTTCCCCGAAGCCTGACCCTCACCCGTCCCCTAATGCTAACCCGTACGCTGACACTAATCCGCGCCCTCACACGTACGCTCCCCCTAGAGCGTTGTCGTACCCTCACCTGGACCCTAAACCGTCCCCGTCCCCTAACCCTAACCCTAGCCCGAACCCTAACCCTAACCCTTCCCCGAAGCCTGAACCTCAGCCGTCCCCTAATCCTAACCCGTACGCTGACACTAAGCCGTGCCCTCACACGTACGCTCCCCCTAGAGCGTTGTCGTACCCTCACCTGGACCCTAAACCGTCCCCGTCCCCTAACCCTAACCCTAGCCCGAACCCTAACCCTAACCCTTCCCCGAAGCCTGACCCTCACCCGTCCCCTAATGCTAACCCGTACGCTGACACTAATCCGCGCCCTCACACGTACGCTCCCCCAGAGCGTTGTCGTACCCTCACCTGGACCCTAAACCGTCCCCGTCCCCTAACCCTAACCCTAGCCCGAACCCTAACCCTAACCCTTCCCCGAAGCCTGACCCTCACCCGTCCCCTAATCCTAACCCGTACGCTGACACTAACCCGCGCCCTCACACGTACGCTCCCCCTAGAGCGTTGTCGTACCCTCACCTGGACCCTAAACCGTCCCCGTCCCCTAACCCTAACCCTAGCCCGAACCCTAACCCTAACCCTTCCCCGAAGCCTGACCCTCACCCGTCCCCTAATGCTAACCCGTACGCTGACACTAATCCGCGCCCTCACACGTACGCTCCCCCTAGAGCGTTGTCGTACACTCACCTGGACCCTAAACCGTCCCCGTCCCCTAACCCTAACCCTAGCCCGAACCCTAACCCTAACCCTTCCCCGAAGCCTGACCCTCAGCCGTCCCCTAATCCTAACCCGTACGCTGACACTAAGCCGCGCCCTCACACGTACGCTCCCCCTAGAGCATTGTCGTACCCTCACCTGGACCCTAAACCGTCCCCTAACCCTAACCCTAACCCTAGCCCGAACCCTAACCCTAACCCTTCCCCGAAGCCTGACCCTCACCCGTCCCCTAATCCTAACCCGTACGCTGACACTAACCCGCGCCCTCACACGTACACTCCCCCTAGAGCGTTGTCGTACCCTCACCTGGACCCTAAACCATCCCCGTCCCCTAACCCTAACCCTAGCCCGAACCCTAAACCTAACCCTTCCCCGAAGCCTGACCCTCAGCCGTCCCCTAATCCTAACCCGTACGCTGACACTAACCCGCGCCCTCACACGTACGCTCCCCCTAGAGCGTTGTCGTACCCTCACCTGGACCCTAAACCGTCCCCGTCCCCTAACCCTAACCCTAGCCCGAACCCTAACCCTAACCCTTCCCCGAAGCCTGACCCTCAGCCGTCCCCTAATCCTAACCCGTACGCTGACAATAGCCCGCGCCCTCACACGTACGCTCCCCCTAGAGCGTTGTCGTACCCTCACCTGGACCCTAAACCGTCCCCGTCCCCTAACCCTAACCCTAGCCCGAACCCTAACCCTAACCCTTCCCCGAAGCCTGACCCTCACCCGTCCCCTAATCCTAACCCGTACGCTGACACTAACCCGCGCCCTCCCACGTACGCTCCCCCTAGAGCGTTGTCGTACCCTCACCTGGACCCTAAACCGTCCCCGTCCCCTAACCCTAATCCTAGCCCGAACCCTAACCCTAACCCTTCCCCGAAGCCTGACCCTCAGCCGTCCCCTAATCCTAACCCGTACGCTGACACTAACCCGCGCCCTCACACGTACGCTCCCCCTAGAGCGTTGTCGTACCCTCACCTGGACCCTAAACCGTCCCCGTCCCCTAACCCTAACCCTAGCCCGAATCCTAACCCTAACCCTTCCCCGAAGCCTGACCCTCAGCCGTCCCCTAATCCTAACCCGTACGCTGACACTAACCCGCGCCCTCACACGTACGCTCCCCCTAGAGCGTTGTCGTACCCTCACCTGGACCCTAAACCGTCCCCGTCCCCTAACCCTAACCCTAGCCCGAACCCTAACCCTAACCCTTCCCCGAAGCCTGACCCTCACCCGTCCCCTAATCCTAACCCGTACGCTGACACTAACCCGCGCCCTCACACGTACGCTCCCCCTAGAGCGTTGTCGTACCCTCACCTGGACCCTAAACCGTCCCCGTCCCCTAACCCTAACCCTAGCCCGAACCCTAACCCTAACCCTTCCCCGAAGCCTGACCCTCACCCGTCCCCTAATCCTAACCCGTACGCTGACACTAACCCGCGCCCTCACACGTACGCTCCCCCTAGAGCGTTGTCGTACCCTCACCTGGACCCTAAACCGTCCCCGTCCCCTAACCCTAACCCTAGCCCGAACCCTAACCCTAACCCTTCCCCGAAGCCTGACCCTCAGCCGTCCCCTAATCCTAACCCGTACGCTGACACTAACCCGCGCCCTCACACGTACGCTCCCCCTAGAGCGTTGTCGTACCCTCACCTGGACCCTAAACCGTCCCCGTCCCCTAACCCTAACCCTAGCCCGAACCCTAACCCTAACCCTTCCCCGAAGCCTGACCCTCACCCGTCCCCTAATCCTAACCCGTACGCTGACACTAACCCGCGCCCTCACACGTACGCTCCCCCTAGAGCGTTGTCGTACCCTCACCTGGACCCTAAACCGTCCCCGTCCCCTAACCCTAACCCTAGCCCGAACCCTAACCCTAACCCTTCCCCGAAGCCTGACCCTCACCCGTCCCCTAATCCTAACCCGTACGCTGACACTAACCCGCGCCCTCACACGTACGCTCCCCCTAGAGCGTTGTCGTACCCTCACCTGGACCCTAAACCGTCCCCGTCCCCTAACCCTAACCCTAGCCCGAACCCTAACCCTAACCCTTCCCCGAAGCCTGACCCTCAGCCGTCCCCTAATCCTAACCCCTACGCTGACACTAACCCGCGCCCTCACACGTACGCTCCCCCTAGAGCGTTGTCGTACCCTCACCTGGACCCTAAACCGTCCCCGTCCCCTAACCCTAACCCTAGCCCGAACCCTAACCCTAACCCTTCCCCGAAGCCTGGCCCTCACCCGTCCCATAATCCTAACCCGTACGCTGACACTAACCCGCGCCCTCACACGTACGCTCCCCCTAGAGCGTTGTCGTACCCTCACCTGGACCCTAAACAGTCCCCGTCCCCTAACCCTAACCCTAGCCCGAACCCTAACCCTAACCCTTCCCCGAAGCCTGACCCTCACCCGTCCCCTAATCCTAACCCGTACGCTGACACTAACCCGCGCCCTCACACGTACGCTCCCCCTAGAGCGTTGTCGTACCCTCACCTGGACCCTAAACCGTCCCCGTCCCCTAACCCTAACCCTAGCCCGAACCCTAACCCTAACCCTTCCCCGAAGCCTGACCCTCAGCCGTCCCCTAATCCTAACCCGTACGCTGACACTAAGCCGCGCCCTCACACGTACGCTCCCCCTAGAGCGTTGTCGTACCCTCACCTGGACCCTAAACCGTCCCCGTCCCCTAACCCTAACCCTAGCCCGAACCCTAACCCTAACCCTTCCCCGAAGCCTGACCCTCACCCGTCCCCTAATCCTAACCCGTACGCTGACACTAACCCGCGCCCTCACACTTACGCTCCCCCTAGAGCGTTGTCGTACCCTCACCTGGACCCTAAACCGTCCCCGTCCCCTAACCCTAACCCTAGCCCGAACCCTAACCCTAACCCTTCCCCGAAGCCTGACCCTCAGCCGTACCCTAATCCTAACCCGTACGCTGACACTAACCCGCGCCCTCACACGTACGCTCCCCCTAGAGCGTTGTCGTACCCTCACCTGGACCCTAAACCGTCCCCGTCCCCTAACCCTAACCCTAGCCCGAACCCTAACCCTAACCCTTCCCCGAAGCCTGACCCTCAGCCGTCCCCTAATCCTAACCCCTACGCTGACACTAACCCGCGCCCTCACACGTACGCTCCCCCTAGAGCGTTGTCGTACCCTCACCTGGACCCTAAACCGTCCCCGTCCCCTAACCCTAACCCTAGCCCGAACCCTAACCCTAACCCTTCCCCGAAGCCTGACCCTCACCCGTCCCCTAATCCTAACCCGTACGCTGACACTAACCCGCGCCCTCACACTTACGCTCCCCCTAGAGCGTTGTCGTACCCTCACCTGGACCCTAAACCGTCCCCGTCCCCTAACCCTAACCATAGCCCGAACCCTAACCCTAACACTTCCCCGAAGCCTGACCCTCACCCGTCCCCTAATCCTAACCCGTACGCTGACACTAACCCGCGCCCTCACACGTACGCTCCCCCTAGAGCGTTGTCGTACCCTCACCTGGACCCTAAACCGTCCCCGTCCCCTAACCCTAACCCTAACCCTAACCCTAGCCCGAACCCTAACCCTAACCCTTCCCCGAAGCCTGGCCCTCACCCGTCCCATAATCCTAACCCGTACGCTGACACTAACCCGCGCCCTCACACGTACGCTCCCCCTAGAGCGTTGTCGTACCCTCACCTGGACCCTAAACCGTCCCCGTCCCCTAACCCTAACCCTAGCCCGAACCCTAACCCTAACCCTTCCCCGAAGCCTGACCCTCACCCGTCCCCTAATCCTAACCCGTACGCTGACACTAACCCGCGCCCTCACACGTACGCTCCCCCTAGAGCGTTGTCGTACCCTCACCTGGACCCTAAACCGTCCCCGTCCCCTAACCCTAACCCTAGCCCGAACCCTAACCCTAACCCTTCCCCGAAGCCTGACCCTCACCCGTCCCCTAATCCTAACCCGTACGCTGACACTAACCCGCGCCCTCACACGTACGCTCCCCCTAGAGCGTTGTCGTACCCTCACCTGGACCCTAAACCGTCCCCGTCCCCTAACCCTAACCCTAGCCCGAACCCTAACCCTAACCCTTCCCAGAAGCCTGACCCTCAGCCGTCCCCTAATCCTAACCCGTACGCTGACACTAAGCCGCGCCCTCACACGTACGCTCCCCCTAGAGCGTTGTCGTACCCTCACCTGGACCCTAAACCGTCCCCGTCCCCTAACCCTAACCCTAGCCCGAACCCTAACCCTAACCCTTCCCCGAAGCCTGACCCTCACCCGTCCCCTAATCCTAACCCGTACGCTGACACTAACCCGCGCCCTCACACGTACGCTCCCCCTAGAGCGTTGTCGTACCCTCACCTGGACCCTAAACCGTCCCCGTCCCCTAACCCTAACCCTAGCCCGAACCCTAACCCTAACCCTTCCCCGAAGCCTGACCCTCACCCGTCCCCTAATCCTAACCCGTACGCTGACACTAACCCGCGCCCTCACACGTACGCTCCCCCTAGAGCGTTGTCGTACCCTCACCTGGACCCTAAACCGTCCCCGTCCCCTAACCCTAACCCTAGCCCGAACCCTAACCCTAACCCTTCCCCGAAGCCTGACCCTCAGCCGTCCCCTAATCCTAACCCGTACGCTGACACTAACCCGCGCCCTCACACGTACGCTCCCCCTAGAGCGTTGTCGTACCCTCACCTGGACCCTAAACCGTCCCCGTCCCCTAACCCTAACCCTAGCCCGAACCCTAACCCTAACCCTTCCCCGAAGCCTGACCCTCAACCGTCCCGTAATCCTAACCCGTACGCTGACACTAGCCCGCGCCCTCACACGTACGCTCCCCCTAGAGCGTGTCGTACCCTCACCTGGACCCTAAACCGTCCCCGTCCCCTAACCCTAACCCTAGCCCGAACCCTAACCCTAACCCTTCCCCGAAGCCTGACCCTCACCCGTCCCCTAATCCTAACCCGTACGCTGACACTAACCCGCGCCCTCACACGTACGCTCCCCCTAGAGCGTTGTCGTACCCTCACCTGGACCCTAAACCGTCCCCATCCCCTAACCCTAACCCTAGCCCGAACCCTAACCCTAACCCTTCCCCGAAGCCTGACCCTCACCCGTCCCCTAATCCTAACCCGTACGCTGACACTAACCCGCGCCCTCACATGTACGCTCCCCCTAGAGCGTTGTCGTACCCTCACCTGGACCCTAAACCGTCCCCGTCCCCTAACCCTAACCCTAGCCCGAACCCTAACGCTAACCCTTCCCCGAAGCCTGACCCTCACCCGTCCCCTAATGCTAACCCGTACGCTGACACTAATCCGCGCCCTCACACGTACGCTCCCCCTAGAGCGTTGTCGTACCCTCACCTGGACCCTAAACCGTCCCCGTCCCCTAAACCTAACCCTAGCCCGAACCCTAACCCTAACCCTTCCCCGAAGCCTGACCCTCAGCCGTCCCCTAATCCTAACCCGTACGCTGACACTAAGCCGCGCCCTCACACGTACGCTCCCCCTAGAGCGTTGTCGTACCCTCACCTGGACCCTAAACCGTCCCCGTCCCCTAACCCTAACCCTAGCCCGAACCCTAACCCTAACCCTTCCCCGAAGCCTGACCCTCACCCGTCCCCTAATGCTAACCCGTACGCTGACACTAATCCGCGCTCTCACACGTACGCTCCCCCTAGAGCGTTGTCGTACCCTCACCTGGACCCTAAACCGTCCCCGTCCCCTAACCCTAACCCTAGCCCGAACCCTAACCCTAACCCTTCCCCGAAGCCTGACCCTCACCCGTCCCCTAATCCTAACCCGTACGCTGACACTAACCCGCGCCCTCACACGTACGCTCCCCCTAGAGCGTTGTCGTACCCTCACCTGGACCCTAAACCGTCCCCGTCCCCTAACCCTAACCCTAGCCCGAACCCTAACCCTAACCCTTCCCCGAAGCCTGACCCTCACCCGTCCCCTAATGCTAACCCGTACGCTGACACTAATCCGCGCCCTCACACGTACGCTCCCCCTAGAGCGTTGTCGTACACTCACCTGGACCCTAAACCGTCCCCGTCCCCTAACCCTAAACCTAGCCCGAACCCTAACCCTAACCCTTCCCCGAAGCCTGACCCTCAGCCGTCCCCTAATCCTAACCCGTACGCCGACACTAAGCCGCGCCCTCACACGTACGCTCCCCCTAGAGCGTTGTCGTACCCTCACCTGGACCCTAAACCGTCCCCTAACCCTAACCCAAACCCTAGCCCGAACCCTAACCCTAACCCTTCCCCGAAGCCTGACCCTCACCCGTCCCCTAATCCTAACCCGTACGCTGACACTAACCCGCGCCCTCACACGTACGCTCCCCCTAGAACGTTGTCGTACCCTCACCTGGACCCTAAACCGTCCCCGTCCCCTAACCCTAACCCTAGCCCGAACCCTAAACCTAACCCTTCCCCGAAGCCTGACCCTCAGCCGTCCCCTAATCCTAACCCGTACGCTGACACTAACCCGCGCCCTCACACGTACGCTCCCCCTAGAGCGTTGTCGTACCCTCACCTGGACCCTAAACCGTCCCCGTCCCCTAACCCTAACCCTAGCCCGAACCCTAACCCTAACCCTTCCCCGAAGCCTGACCCTCAGCCGTCCCCTAATCCTAACCCGTACGCTGACACTAGCCCGCGCCCTCACACGTACGCTCCCCCTAGAGCGTTGTCGTACCCTCACCTGGACCCTAAACCGTCCCCGTCCCCTAACCCTAACCCTAGCCCGAACCCTAACCCTAACCCTTCCCCGAAGCCTGACCCTCACCCGTCCCCTAATCCTAACCCGTACGCTGACACTAACCCGCGCCCTCACACGTACACTCCCCCTAGAGCGTTGTCGTACCCTCACCTGGACCCTAAACCGTCCCCGTCCCCTAACCCTAACCCTAGCCCGAACCCTAACCCTAACCCTTCCCCGAAGCCTGACCCTCAGCCGTCCCCTAATGCTAACCCGTACGCTGACACTAACCCACGCCCTCACACGTACGCTCCCCCTAGAGCGTTGTCGTACCCTCACCTGGACCCTAAACCGTCCCCGTCCCCTAACCCTAACCCTAGCCCGAATCCTAACCCTAACCCTTCCCCGAAGCCTGACCCTCAGCCGTCCCCTAATCCTAACCCGTACGCTGACACTAACCCGCGCCCTCACACGTACGCTCCCCCTAGAGCGTTGTCGTACCCTCACCTGGACCCTAAACCGTCCCCGTCCCCTAACCCTAACCCTAGCCCGAACCCTAACCCTAACCCTTCCCCGAAGCCTGACCCTCAGCCGTCCCCTAATCCTAACCCGTACGCTGACACTAAGCCGCGCCCTCACACGTACGCTCCCCCTAGAGCGTTGTCGTACCCTCACCTGGACCCGAAACCGTCCCCGTCCCCTAACCCTAACCCTAGCCCGAACCCTAACCCTAACCCTTCCCCGAAGCCTGACCCTCACCCGTCCCCTAATCCTAACCCGTACGCTGACACTAACCCGCGCCCTCACACGTACGCTCCCCCTAGAGCGTTGTCGTACCCTCACCTGGACCCTAAACCGTCCCCGTCCCCTAACCCTAACCCTAGCCCGAACCCTAACCCTAACCCTTCCCCGAAGCCTGACCCTCACCCGTCCCCTAATCCTAACCCGTACGCTGACACTAACCCGCGCCCTCACACGTACGCTCCCCCTAGAGCGTTGTCGTACCCTCACCTGGACCCTAAACCGTCCCCGTCCCCTAACCCTAACCCTAGCCCGAACCCTAACCCTAACCCTTCCCCGAAGCCTGACCCTCAGCCGTCCCCTAATCCTAACCCGTACGCTGACACTAACCCGCGCCCTCACACGTACGCTCTCCCTAGAGCGTTGTCGTACCCTCACCTGGACCCTAAACCGTCCCCGTCCCCTAACCCTAACCCTAGCCCGAACCCTAACCCTAACCCTTCCCCGAAGCCTGACCCTCAACCGTCCCGTAATCCTAACCCGTACGCTGACACTAGCCCGCGCCCTCACACGTACGCTCCCCCTAGAGCGTGTCGTACCCTCACCTGGACCCTAAACCGTCCCCGTCCCCTAACCCTAACCCTAGCCCGAACCCTAACCCTAACCCTTCCCCGAAGCCTGACCCTCAGCCGTCCCCTAATCCTAACCCGTACGCTGACACTAAGCCGCGCCCTCACACGTACGCTCCCCCTAGAGCGTTGTCGTACCCTCACCTGGACCCTAAACCGTCCCCGTCCCCTAACCCTAACCCTAGCCCGAACCCTAACCCTAACCCTTCCCCGAAGCCTGACCCTCACCCGTCCCCTAATGCTAACCCGTACGCTGACACTAATCCGCGCTCTCACACGTACGCTCCCCCTAGAGCGTTGTCGTACCCTCACCTGGACCCTAAACCGTCCCCGTCCCCTAACCCTAACCCTAGCCCGAACCCTAACCCTAAACCTTCCCCGAAGCCTGACCCTCACCCGTCCCCTAATCCTAACCCGTACGCTGACACTAACCCGCGCCCTCACACGTACGCTCCCCCTAGAGCGTTGTCGTACCCTCACCTGGACCCTAAACCGTCCCCGTCCCCTAACCCTAACCCTAGCCCGAACCCTAACCCTAACCCTTCCCCGAAGCCTGACCCTCACCCGTCCCCTAATGCTAACCCGTACGCTGACACTAATCCGCGCCCTCACACGTACGCTCCCCCTAGAGCGTTGTCGTACACTCACCTGGACCCTAAACCGTCCCCGTCCCCTAACCCTAAACCTAGCCCGAACCCTAACCCTAACCCTTCCCCGAAGCCTGACCCTCAGCCGTCCCCTAATCCTAACCCGTACGCCGACACTAAGCCGCGCCCTCACACGTACGCTCCCCCTAGAGCGTTGTCGTACCCTCACCTGGACCCTAAACCGTCCCCTAACCCTAACCCTAACCCTAGCCCGAACCCTAACCCTAACCCTTCCCCGAAGCCTGACCCTCACCCGTCCCCTAATCCTAACCCGTACGCTGACACTAACCCGCGCCCTCACACGTACGCTCCCCCTAGAGCGTTGTCGTACCCTCACCTGGACCCTAAACCGTCCCCGTCCCCTAACCCTAACCCTAGCCCGAACCCTAAACCTAACCCTTCCCCGAAGCCTGACCCTCAGCCGTCCCCTAATCCTAACCCGTACGCTGACACTAACCCGCGCCCTCACACGTACGCTCCCCCTAGAGCGTTGTCGTACCCTCACCTGGACCCTAAACCGTCCCCGTCCCCTAACCCTAACCCTAGCCCGAACCCTAACCCTAACCCTTCCCCGAAGCCTGACCCTCAGCCGTCCCCTAATCCTAACCCGTACGCTGACACTAGCCCGCACCCTCACACGTACGCTCCCCCTAGAGCGTTGTCGT
Source organism: Globicephala melas (assembly GCF_963455315.2). Classification (NCBI taxonomy): domain Eukaryota; kingdom Metazoa; phylum Chordata; class Mammalia; order Artiodactyla; family Delphinidae; genus Globicephala; species Globicephala melas. The sequence continues at coordinate 106,083 of NW_027207450.1, read as the reverse complement.
ACCCTCACCTGGACCCTAAACCGTCCCCGTCCCCTAACCCTAACCCTAGCCCGAACCCTAACCCTAACCCTTCCCCGAAGCCTGACCCTCACCCGTCCCCTAATCCTAACCCGTACGCTGACACTAACCCGCGCCCTCACACGTACGCTCCCCCTAGAGCGTTGTCGTACCCTCACCTGGACCCTAAACCGTCCCCGTCCCCTAACCCTAACCCTAGCCCGAATCCTAACCCTAACCCTTCCCCGAAGCCTGACCCTCAGCCGTCCCCTAATCCTAACCCGTACGCTGACACTAACCCGCGCCCTCACACGTACGCTCCCCCTAGAGCGTTGTCGTACCCTCACCTGGACCCTAAACCGTCCCCGTCCCCTAACCCTAACCCTAGCCCGAACCCTAACCCTAACCCTTCCCCGAAGCCTGACCCTCAGCCGTCCCCTAATCCTAACCCGTACGCTGACACTAAGCCGCGCCCTCACACGTACGCTCCCCCTAGAGCGTTGTCGTACCCTCACCTGGACCCGAAACCGTCCCCGTCCCCTAACCCTAACCCTAGCCCGAACCCTAACCCTAACCCTTCCCCGAAGCCTGACCCTCACCCGTCCCCTAATCCTAACCCGTACGCTGACACTAACCCGCGCCCTCACACGTACGCTCCCCCTAGAGCGTTGTCGTACCCTCACCTGGACCCTAAACCGTCCCCGTCCCCTAACCCTAACCCTAGCCCGAACCCTAACCCTAACCCTTCCCCGAAGCCTGACCCTCACCCGTCCCCTAATCCTAACCCGTACGCTGACACTAACCCGCGCCCTCACACGTACGCTCCCCCTAGAGCGTTGTCGTACCCTCACCTGGACCCTAAACCGTCCCCGTCCCCTAACCCTAACCCTAGCCCGAACCCTAACCCTAACCCTTCCCCGAAGCCTGACCCTCAGCCGTCCCCTAATCCTAACCCGTACGCTGACACTAACCCGCGCCCTCACACGTACGCTCCCCCTAGAGCGTTGTCGTACCCTCACCTGGACCCTAAACCGTCCCCGTCCCCTAACCCTAACCCTAGCCCGAACCCTAACCCTAACCCTTCCCCGAAGCCTGACCCTCAACCGTCCCGTAATCCTAACCCGTACGCTGACACTAGCCCGCGCCCTCACACGTACGCTCCCCCTAGAGCGTGTCGTACCCTCACCTGGACCCTAAACCGTCCCCGTCCCCTAACCCTAACCCTAGCCCGAACCCTAACCCTAACCCTTCCCCGAAGCCTGACCCTCAGCCGTCCCCTAATCCTAACCCGTACGCTGACACTAACCCGCGCCCTCACACGTACGCTCCCCCTAGAGCGTTGTCGTACCCTCACCTGGACCCTAAACCGTCCCCGTCCCCTAACCCTAACCCTAGCCCGAACCCTAACCCTAACCCTTCCCCGAAGCCTGACCCTCACCCGTCCCCTAATCCTAACCCGTACGCTGACACTAACCCGCGCCCTCACATGTACGCTCCCCCTAGAGCGTTGTCGTACCCTCACCTGGACCCTAAACCGTCCCTGTCCCCTAACCCTAATCCTAGCCCGAACCCTAACCCTAACCCTTCCCCGAAGCCTGACCCTCACCCGTCCCCTAATGCTAACCCGTACGCTGACACTAATCCGCGCCCTCACACGTACGCTCCCCCTAGAGCGTTGTCGTACCCTCACCTGGACCCTAAACCGTCGCCGTCCCCTAACCCTAACCCTAGCCCGAACCCTAACCCTAACCCTTCCCCGAAGCCTGACCCTCAGCCGTCCCCTAATCCTAACCCGTACGCTGACACTAAGCCGCGCCCTCACACGTACGCTCCCCCTAGAGCGTTGTCGTACCCTCACCTGGACCCTAAACCGTCCCCGTCCCCTAACCCTAACCCTAGCCCGAACCCTAACCCTAACCCTTCCCCGAAGCCTGACCCTCACCCGTCCCCTAATGCTAACCCGTACGCTGACACTAATCCGCGCTCTCACACGTACGCTCGCCCTAGAGCGTTGTCGTACCCTCACCTGGACCCTAAACCGTCCCCGTCCCCTAACCCTAACCCTAGCCCGAACCCTAACCCTAACCCTTCCCCGAAGCCTGACCCTCACCCGTCCCCTAATCCTAACCCGTACGCTGACACTAACCCGCGCCCTCACACGTACGCTCCCCCTAGAGCGTTGTCGTACCCTCACCTGGACCCTAAACCGTCCCCGTCCCCTAACCCTAACCCTAGCCCGAACCCTAACCCTAACCCTTCCCCGAAGCCTGACCCTCACCCGTCCCCTAATGCTAACCCGTACGCTGACACTAATCCGCGCCCTCACACGTACGCTCCCCCTAGAGCGTTGTCGTACACTCACCTGGACCCTAAACCATCCCCGTCCCCTAACCCTAACCCTAGCCCGAACCCTAACCCTAACCCTTCCCCGAAGCCTGACCCTCAGCCGTCCCCTAATCCTAACCCGTACGCCGACACTAAGCCGCGCCCTCACACGTACGCTCCCCCTAGAGCGTTGTCGTACCCTCACCTGGACCCTAAACCGTCCCCTAACCCTAACCCTAACCCTAGCCCGAACCCTAACCCTAACCCTTCCCCGAAGCCTGACCCTCACCCGTCCCCTAATCCTAACCCGTACGCTGACACTAACCCGCGCCCTCACACGTACGCTCCCCCTAGAGCGTTGTCGTACCCTCACCTGGACCCTAAACCGTCCCCGTCCCCTAACCCTAACCCTAGCCCGAACCCTAAACCTAACCCTTCCCCGAAGCCTGACCCTCAGCCGTCCCCTAATCCTAACCCGTACGCTGACACTAATCCGCGCCCTCACACGTACGCTCCCCCTAGAGCGTTGTCGTACCCTCACCTGGACCCTAAACCGTCCCCGTCCCCTAACCCTAACCCTAGCCCGAACCCTAACCCTAACCCTTCCCCGAAGCCTGACCCTCAGCCGTCCCCTAATCCTAACCCGTACGCTGACACTAGCCCGCGCCCTCACACGTACGCTCCCCCTAGAGCGTTGTCGTACCCTCACCTGGACCCTAAACCGTCCCCGTCCCCTAACCCTTACCCTAGCCCGAACCCTAACCCTAACCCTTCCCCGAAGCCTGACCCTCACCCGTCCCCTAATCCTAACCCGTACGCTGACACTAACCCGCGCCCTCACACGTACGCTCCCCCTAGAGCGTTGTCGTACCCTCACCTGGACCCTAAACCGTCCCCGTCCCCTAACCCTAACCCTAGCCCGAACCCTAACCCTAACCCTTCCCCGAAGCCTGACCCTCAGCCGTCCCCTAATCCTAACCCGTACGCTGACACTAACCCGCGCCCTCACACGTACGCTCCCCCTAGAGCGTTGTCGTACCCTCACCTGGACCCTAAACCGTCCCCGTCCCCTAACCCTAACCCTAGCCCGAATCCTAACCCTAACCCTTCCCCGAAGCCTGACCCTCAGCCGTCCCCTAATCCTAACCCGTACGCTGACACTAACCCGCGCCCTCACACGTACGCTCCCCCTAGAGCGTTGTCGTACCCTCACCTGGACCCTAAACCGTCCCCGTCCCCTAACCCTAACCCTAGCCCTAACCCTAACCCTAACCCTTCCCCGAAGCCTGACACTCACCCGTCCCCTAATCCTAACCCGTACGCTGACACTAACCCGCGCCCTCACACGTACGCTCCCCCTAGAGCGTTGTCGTACCCTCACCTGGACCCTAAACCGTCCCCGTCCCCTAACCCTAACCCTAGCCCGAACCCTAACCCTAACCCTTCCCCGAAGCCTGACCCTCACCCGTCCCCTAATCCTAACCCGTACGCTGACACTAACCCGCGCCCTCACACGTACGCTCCCCCTAGAGCGTTGTCGTACCCTCACCTGGACCCTAAACCGTCCCCGTCCCCTAACCCTAACCCTAGCCCGAACCCTAACCCTAACCCTTCCCCGAAGCCTGACCCTCACCCGTCCCCTAATCCTAACCCGTACGCTGACACTAACCTGCGCCCTCACACGTACGCTCCCCCTAGAGCGTTGTCGTACCCTCACCTGGACCCTAAACCGTCCCCGTCCCCTAACCCTAACCCTAGCCCGAACCCTAACCCTAACCCTTCCCCGAAGCCTGACCCTCAGCCGTCCCCTAATCCTAACCCGTACGCTGACACTAACCCGCGCCCTCACACGTACGCTCCCCCTAGAGCGTTGTCGTACCCTCACCTGGACCCTAAACCGTCCCCGTCCCCTAACCCTAACCCTAGCCCGAACCCTAACCCTAACCCTTCCCCGAAGCCTGACCCTCACCCGTCCCCTAATCCTAACCCGTACGCTGACACTAACCCGCGCCCTCACACGTACGCTCCCCCTAGAGCGTTGTCGTACCCTCACCTGGACCCTAAACCGTCCCCGTCCCCTAACCCTAACCCTAGCCCGAACCCTAACCCTAACCCTTCCCCGAAGCCTGACCCTCAACTTTCCCCTAATCCTAACCCGTACGCTGACACTAACCCGCGCCCTCACACGTACGCTCCCCCTAGAGCGTTGTCGTACCCTCACCTGGACCCTAAACCGTCCCCGTCCCCTAACCCTAACACTAGCCCGAACCCTAACCCTAACCCTTCCCCGAAGCCTGACCCTCACCCGTCCCCTAATCCTAACCCGTACGCTGACACTAAGCCGCGCCCTCACACGTACGCTCCCCCTAGAGCGTTGTCGTACCCTCACCTGGACCCTAAACCGTCCCCGTCCCCTAACCCTAACCCTAGCCCGAACCCTAACCCTAACCCTTCCCCGAAGCCTGACCCTCACCCGTCCCCTAATCCTAACCCGTACGCTGACACTAACCCGCGCCCTCACACGTACGCTCCCCCTAGAGCGTTGTCGTACCCTCACCTGGACCCTAAACCGTCCCCGTCCCCTAACCCTAACCCTAGCCCGAACCCTAACCCTAACCCTTCCCCGAAGCCTGACCCTCACCCGTCCCCTAATCCTAACCCGTACGCTGACACTAACCCGCGCCCTCACACGTACGCTCCCCCTAGAGCGTTGTCGTACCCTCACCTGGACCCTAAACCGTCCCCGTCCCCTAACCCTAACCCTAGCCCGAACCCTAACCCTAACCCTTCCCCGAAGCCTGACCCTCACCCGTCCCCTAATCCTAAACCATACGCTGACACTAACCCGCGCCCTCACACGTACGCTCCCCCTAGAGCGTTGTCGTACCCTCACCTGGACCCTAAACCGTCCCCGTCCCCTAACCCTAACCCTAGCCCGAACCCTAACCCTAACCCTTCCCCGAAGCCTGACCCTCAGCCGTCCCCTAATCCTAACCCGTACGCTGACACTAACCCGCGCCCTCACACGTACGCTCCCCCTAGAGCGTTGTCGTACCCTCACCTGGACCCTAAACCGTCCCCGTCCCCTAACCCTAACCCTAGCCCGAACCCTAACCCTAACCCTTCCCCGAAGCCTGACCCTCACCCGTCCCCTAATCCTAACCCGTACGCTGACACTAACCCGCGCCCTCACACGTACGCTCCCCCTAGAGCGTTGTCGTACCCTCACCTGGACCCTAAACCGTCCCCGTCCCCTAACCCTAACCCTAGCCCGAACCCTAACCCTAACCCTTCCCCGAAGCCTGACCCTCACCCGTCCCCTAATCCTAACCCGTACGCTGACACTAACCCGCGCCCTCACACGTACGCTCCCCCTAGAGCGTTGTCGTACCCTCACCTGGACCCTAAACCGTCCCCGTCCCCTAACCCTAACCCTAGCCCGAACCCTAACCCTAACCCTTCCCCGAAGCCTGACCCTCACCCGTCCCCTAATCCTAAACCATACGCTGACACTAACCCGCGCCCTCACACGTACGCTCCCCCTAGAGTGTTGTCGTACCCTCACCTGGACCCTAAACCGTCCCCGTCCCCTAACCCTAACCCTAGCCCGAACCCTAAACCTAACCCTTCCCCGAAGCCTGACCCTCAGCCGTCCCCTAATCCTAACCCGTACGCTGACACTAACCCGCGCCCTCATACGTACGCTCCCCCTAGAGCGTTGTCGTACCCTCACCTGGACCCTAAACCGTCCCCGTCCCCTAACCCTAACCCTAGCCCGAACCCTAACCCTAACCCTTCCCCGAAGCCTGACCCTCAGCCGTCCCCTAATCCTAACCCCTACGCTGACACTAACCCGCGCCCTCACACGTACGCTCCCCCTAGAGCGTTGTCGTACCCTCACCTGGACCCTAAACCGTCCCCGTCCCCTAACCCTAACCCTAGCCCGAACCCTAACCCTAACCCTTCCCCGAAGCCTGACCCTCAGCCGTCCCCTAATCCTAACCCCTACGCTGACACTAACCCGCGCCCTCACACGTACGCTCCCCCTAGAGCGTTGTCGTACCCTCACCTGGACCCTAAACCGTCCCCGTCCCCTAACCCTAACCCTAGCCCGAACCCTAACCCTAACCCTTCCCCGAAGCCTGGCCCTCACCCGTCCCATAATCCTAACCCGTACGCTGACACTAACCCGCGCCCTCATACGTACGCTCCCCCTAGAGCGTTGTCGTACCCTCACCTGGACCCTAAACCGTCCCCGTCCCCTAACCCTAACCCTAGCCCGAACCCTAACCCTAACCCTTCCCCGAAGCCTGACCCTCAGCCGTCCCCTAATCCTAACCCCTACGCTGACACTAACCCGCGCCCTCACACGTACGCTCCCCCTAGAGCGTTGTCGTACCCTCACCTGGACCCTAAACCGTCCCCGTCCCCTAACCCTAACCCTAGCCCGAACCCTAACCCTAACCCTTCCCCGAAGCCTGGCCCTCACCCGTCCCCTAATCCTAACCCGTACGCTGACACTAACCCGCGCCCTCACACGTACGCTCCCCCTAGAGCGTTGTCGTACCCTCACCTGGACCCTAAACCGTCCCCGTCCCCTAACCCTAACCCTAGCCCGAACCCTAACCCTAACCCTTCCCCGAAGCTTGACCCTCAGCCGTCCCCTAATCCTAACCCGTACGCTGACACTAACCCGCGCCCTCACACGTACTCTCCCCCTAGAGCGTTGTCGTACCCTCACCTGGACCCTAAACCGTCCCCGTCCCCTAACCCTAACCCTAGCCCGAACCCTAACCCTAACCCTTCCCCGAAGCCTGACCCTCAACCGTCCCGTAATCCTAACCCGTACGCTGACACTAGCCCGCGCCCTCACACGTACGCTCCCCCTAGAGCGTGTCGTACCCTCACCTGGACCCTAAACCGTCCCCGTCCCCTAACCCTAACCCTAGCCCGAACCCTAACCCTAACGCTTCCCCGAAGCCTGACCCTCACCCGTCCCCTAATCCTAACCCGTACGCTGACACTAACCCGCGCCCTCACACGTACGCTCCCCCTAGAGCGTTGTCGTACCCTCACCTGGACCCTAAACCGTCCCCGTCCCCTAACCCTAACCCTAGCCCGAACCCTAACCCTAACACTTCCCCGAAGCCTGACCCTCACCCGTCCCCTAATCCTAACCCGTACGCTGACACTAACCCGCGCCCTCACATGTACGCTCCCCCTAGAGCGTTGTCGTACCCTCACCTGGACCCTAAACCGTCCCCGTCCCCTAACCCTAACCCTAGCCCGAACCCTAACCCTAACCCTTCCCCGAAGCCTGACCCTCACCCGTCCCCTAATGCTAACCCGTACGCTGACACTAATCCGCGCCCTCACACGTACGCTCCCCCTAGAGCGTTGTCGTACCCTCACCTGGACCCTAAACCGTCCCCGTCCCCTAACCCTAACCCTAGCCCGAACCCTAACCCTAACCCTTCCCCGAAGCCTGACCCTCAGCCGTCCCCTAATCCTAACCCGTACGCTGACACTAAGCCGCGCCCTCACACGTACGCTCCCCCTAGAGCGTTGTCGTACCCTCACCTGGACCCTAAACCGTCCCCGTCCCCTAACCCTAACCCTAGCCCGAACCCTAACCCTAAACATTCTCCGAAGCCTGACCCTCACCCGTCCCCTAATGCTAACCCGTACGCTGACACTAATCCGCGCCCTCACACGTACGCTCCCCCTAGAGCGTTGTCGTACCCTCACCTGGACCCTAAACCGTCCCCGTCCCCTAACCCTAACCCTAGCCCGAACCCTAACCCTAACCCTTCCCCGAAGCCTGACCCTCACCCGTCCCCTAATCCTAACCCGTACGCTGACACTAACCCGCGCCCTCACACGTACGCTCCCCCTAGAGCGTTGTCGTACCCTCACCTGGACCCTAAACCGTCCCCGTCCCCTAACCCTAACCCTAGCCCGAACCCTAACCCTAACCCTTCCCCGAAGCCTGACCCTCACCCGTCCCCTAATGCTAACCCGTACGGTGACACTAATCCGCGCCCTCACACGTACGCTCCCCCTAGAGCGTTGTCGTACACTCACCTGGACCCTAAACCGTCCCCGTCCCCTAACCCTAACCCTAGCCCGAACCCTAACCCTAACCCTTCCCCGAAGCCTGACCCTCAGCCGTCCCCTAATCCTAACCCGTACGCTGACACTAAGCCGCGCCCTCACACGTACGCTCCCCCTAGAGCGTTGTCGTACCCTCACCTGGACCCTAAACCGTCCCCTAACCCTAACCCTAACCCTAGCCCGAACCCTAACCCTAACCCTTCCCCGAAGCCTGACCCTCACCCGTCCCCTAATCCTAACCCGTACGCTGACACTAACCCGCGCCCTCACACGTACGCTCCCCCTAGAGCGTTGTCGTACCCTCACCTGGACCCTAAACCGTCCCCGTCCACTAACCCTAACCCTAGCCCGAACCCTAACCCTAACCCTTCCCCGAAGCCTGACCCTCAGCCGTCCCCTAATCCTAACCCGTACGCTGACACTAACCCGCGCCCTCACACGTACGCTCCCCCTAGAGCGTTGTCGTACCCTCACCTGGACCCTAAACCGTCCCCGTCCCCTAACCCTAACCCTAGCCCGAACCCTAACCCTAACCCTTCCCCGAAGCCTGACCCTCAGCCGTCCCCTAATCCTAACCCGTACGCTGACACTAGCCCGCGCCCTCACACCTACGCTCCCCCTAGAGCGTTGTCGTACCCTCACCTGGACCCTAAACCGTCCCCGTCCCCTAACCCTAACCCTAGCCCGAACCCTAACCCTAACCCTTCCCCGAAGCCTGACCCTCACCCGTCCCCTAATCCTAACCCGTACGCTGACACTAACCCGCGCCCTCACACGTACGCTCCCCCTAGAGCGTTGTCGTACCCTCACCTGGACCCTAAACCGTCCCCGTCCCCTAACCCTAACCCTAGCCCGAACCCTAACCCTAACCCTTCCCCGAAGCCTGACCCTCAGCCGTCCCCTAATCCTAACCCGTACGCTGACACTAACCCGCGCCCTCACACGTACGCTCCCCCTAGAGCGTTGTCGTACCCTCACCTGGACCCTAAACCGTCCCCGTCCCCTAACCCTAACCCTAGCCCGAATCCTAACCCTAACCCTTCCCCGAAGCCTGACCCTCAGCCGTCCCCTAATCCTAACCCGTACGCTGACACTAACCCGCGCCCTCACACGTACGCTCCCCCTAGAGTGTTGTCGTACCCTCACCTGGACCCTAAACCGTCCCCGTCCCCTAACCCTAACCCTAGCCCGAACCCTAACCCTAACCCTTCCCCGAAGCCTGACCCTCACCCGTCCCCTAATCCTAACCCGTACGCTGACACTAACCCGCGCCCTCACACGTACGCTCCCCCTAGAGCGTTGTCGTACCCTCACCTGGACCCTAAACCGTCCCCGTCCCCTAACCCTAACCCTAGCCTGAACCCTAACCCTAACCCTTCCCCGAAGCCTGACCCTCACCCGTCCCCTAATCCTAACCCGTACGCTGACACTAACCCGTGCCCTCACACGTACGCTCCCCCTAGAGCGTTGTCGTACCCTCACCTGGACCCTAAACCGTCCCCGTCCCCTAACCCTAACCCTAGCCCGAACCCTAACCCTAACCCTTCCCCGAAGCCTGACCCTCAGCCGTCCCCTAATCCTAACCCGTACGCTGACACTAACCCGCGCCCTCACACGTACGCTCCCCCTAGAGCGTTGTCGTACCCTCACCTGGACCCTAAACCGTCCCCGTCCCCTAACCCTAACCCTAGCCCGAACCCTAACCCTAACCCTTCCCCGAAGCCTGACCCTCACCCGTCCCCTAATCCTAACCCGTACGCTGACACTAACCCGCGCCCTCACACGTACGCTCCCCCTAGAGCGTTGTCGTACCCTCACCTGGACCCTAAACCGTCCCCGTCCCCTAACCCTAACCCTAGCCCGAACCCTAACCCTAACCCTTCCCCGAAGCCTGACCCTCACCCGTGCCTTAATCCTAACCCGTACGCTGACACTAACCCGCGCCCTCACACGTACGCTCCCCCTAGAGCGTTGTCGTACCCTCACCTGGACCCTAAACCGTCCCCGTCCCCTAACCCTAACCCTAGCCCGAACCCTAACCCTAACCCTTCCCCGAAGCCTGACCCTCACCCGTCCCCTAATCCTAAACCATACGCTGACACTAACCCGTGCCCTCACACGTACGCTCCCCCTAGAGCGTTGTCGTACCCTCACCTGGACCCTAAACCGTCCCCGTCCCCTAACCCTAACCCTAGCCCGAACCCTAAACCTAACCCTTCCCCGAAGCCTGACCCTCAGCCGTCCCCTAATCCTAACCCGTACGCTGACACTAGCCCGCGCCCTCACACGTATGCTCCCCCTAGAGCGTTGTCGTACCCTCACCTGGACCCTAAACCGTCCCCGTCCCCTAACCCTAACCCTAGCCCGAACCCTAACCCTAACACGTCCCCGAAGCCTGACCCTCACCCGTCCCCTAATCCTAAACCATACGCTGACACTAACCCGCGCCCTCACACGTACGCTCCCCCTAGAGCGTTGTCGTACCCTCACCTGGACCCTAAACCGTCCCCGTCCCCTAACCCTAACCCTAGCCCGAACCCTAAACCTAACCCTTCCCCGAAGCCTGACCCTCAGCCGTCCCCTAATCCTAACCCGTACGCTGACACTAGCCCGCGCCCTCACACGTACGCTCCCCCTAGAGCGTTGTCGTACCCTCACCTGGACCCTAAACCGTCCCCGTCCCCTAACCCTAACCCTAGCCCGAACCCTAACCCTAACCCTTCCCCGAAGCCTGACCCTCAGCCGTCCCCTAATCCTAACCCGTACGCTGACACTAACCCGCGCCCTCACACGTACGCTCCCCCTAGAGCGTTGTCGTACCCTCACCTGGACCCTAAACCGTCCCCGTCCCCTAACCCTAACCCTAGCCCGAACCCTAACCCTAACCCTTCCCCGAAGCCTGACCCTCAGCCATCCCCTAATCCTAACCCCTACGCTGACACTAACCCGCGCCCTCACACGTACGCTCCCCCTAGAGCGTTGTCGTACCCTCACCTGGACCCTAAACCGTCCCCGTCCCCTAACCCTAACCCTAGCCCGAACCCAAACCCTAACCCTTCCCCGAAGCCTGGCCCTCACCCGTCCCATAATCCTAACCCGTACGCTGACACTAGCCCGCGCCCTCACACGTACGCTCCCCCTAGAGCGTTGTCGTACCCTCACCTGGACCCTAAACCGTCCCCGTCCCCTAACCCTAACCCTAGCCCGAACCCTAACCCTAAACCTTCCCCGAAGCCTGACCCTCACCCGTCCCCTAATCCTAACCCGTACGCTGACACTAACCCGCGCCCTCACACGTACGCTCCCCCTAGAGCGTTGTCGTACCCTCACCTGGACCCTAAACCGTCCCCGTCCCCTAACCCTAACCCTAGCCCGAACCCTAACCCTAACCCTTCCCCGAAGACTGACCCTCACCCGTCCCCTAATCCTAACCCGTACGCTGACACTAACCCGCGCCCTCACACGTACGCTCCCCCTAGAGCGTTGTCGTACCCTCACCTGGACCCTAAACCGTCCCCGTCCCCTAACCCTAACCCTAGCCCGAACCCTAACCCTAACCCTTCCCCGAAGCCTGAACCTCAGCCGTCCCCTAATCCTAACCCGTACGCTGACACTAACCCGCGCCCTCACACGTACGCTCCCCCTAGAGCGTTGTCGTACCCTCACCTGGACCCTAAACCGTCCCCGTCCCCTAACCCTAACCCTAGCCCGAACCCTAACCCTAACCCTTCCCCGAAGCCTGACCCTCAGCCGTCCCCTAATCCTAACCCGTACGCTGACACTAACCCGCGCCCTCACACGTACGCTCCCCCTAGAGCGTTGTCGTACCCTCACCTGGACCCTAAACCGTCCCCGTCCCCTAACCCTAACCCTAGCCCGAACCCTATCCCTAACCCTTCCCCGAAGCCTGACCCTCAGCCGTCCCCTAATCCTAACCCGTACGCTGACACTAACCCGCGCCCTCACACGTACGCTCCCCCTAGAGCGTTGTCGTACCCTCACCTGGACCCTAAACCGTCCCCGTCCCCTAACCCTAACCCTAGCCCGAACCCTAACCCTTACCCTTCCCCGAAGCCTGACCCTCACCCGTCCCCTAATCCTAACCCGTACGCTGACACTAACCCGCGCCCTCACACGTACGCTCCCCCTAGAGCGTTGTCGTACCCTCACCTGGACCCTAAACCGTCCCCGTCCCCTAACCCTAACCCTAGCCCGAACCCTAACCCTAACCCTTCCCCGAAGCCTGACGCTCAGCCGTCCCCTAATCCTAACCCGAACGCTGACACTAACCCGCGCCCTCACACGTACGCTCCCCCTAGAGCGTTGTCGTACCCTCACCTGGACCCTAAACCGTCCCCGTCCCCTAACCCTAACCCTAGCCCGAACCCTAACCCTAACCCTTCCCCGAAGCCTGACCCTCAGCCGTCCCCTAATCCTAACCCGTACGCTGACACTAACCCGCGCCCTCACACGTACGCTCCCCCTAGAGCGTTGTCGTACCCTCACCTGGACCCTAAACCGTCCCCGTCCCCTAACCCTAACCCTAGCCCGAACCCTAACCCTAACCCTTCCCCGAAGCCTGACCCTCACCCGTCCCCTAATCCTAACCCGTACGCTGACACTAACCCGCGCCCTCACACGTACGCTCCCCCTAGAGCGTTGTCGTACCCTCACCTGGACCCTAAACCGTCCCCGTCCCCTAACCCTAACCCTAGCCCGAACCCTAACCCTAACCCTTCCCCGAAGCCTGACCCTCACCCGTCCCCTAATCCTAACCCGTACGCTGACACTAACCCGCGCCCTCACACGTACGCTCCCCCTAGAGCGTTGTCGTACCCTCACCTGGACCCTAAACCGTCCCCGTCCCCTAACCCTAACCCTAGCCCGAACCCTAACCCTAACCCTTCCCCGAAGCCTGACCCTCACCCGTCCCCTAATCCTAACCCGTACGCTGACACTAACCCGCGCCCTCACACGTACGCTCCCCCTAGAGCGTTGTCGAACCCTCACCTGGACCCTAAACCGTCCCCGTCCCCTAACCCTAACCCTAGCCCGAACCCTAACCCTAACCCTTCCCCGAAGCCTGACCCTCACCCGTCCCCTAATCCTAACCCGTACGCTGACACTAACCCGCGCCCTCACACGTACGCTCCCCCTAGAGCGTTGTCGTACCCTCACCTGGACCCTAAACCGTCCCCGTCCCCTAACCCTAACCCTAGCCCGAACCCTAACCCTAACCCTTCCCCGAAGCCTGACCCTCACCCGTCCCCTAATCCTAACCCGTACGCTGACACTAACCCGCGCCCTCACACGTACGCTCCCCCTAGAGCGTTGTCGTACCCTCACCTGGACCCTAAACCGTCCCCGTCCCCTAACCCTAACCCTAGCCCGAACCCTAACCCTAACCCTTCCCCGAAGCCTGACCCTCACCCGTCCCCTAATCCTAACCCGTACGCTGACACTAACCCGCGCCCTCACACGTACGCTCCCCCTAGAGCGTTGTCGTACCCTCACCTGGACCCTAAACCGTCCCCGTCCCCTAACCCTAACCCTAGCCCGAACCCTAACCCTAACCCTTCCCCGAAGCCTGACCCTCAGCCGTCCCCTAATCCTAACCCGTACGCTGACACTAACCCGCGCCCTCACACGTACGCTCCCCCTAGAGCGTTGTCGTACCCTCACCTGGACCCTAAACCGTCCCCGTCCCCTAACCCTAACCCTAGCCCGAACCCTAACCCTAACCCTTATCCGAAGCCTGACCCTCACCCGTCCCCTAATCCTAACCCGTACGCTGACACTAACCCGCGCCCTCACACGTACGCTCCCCCTAGAGCGTTGTCGTACCCTCACCTGGACCCTAAACCGTCCCCGTCCCCTAACCCTAACCCTAGCCCGAACCCTAACCCTAACCCTTCCCCGAAGCCTGACCCTCACCCGTCCCCTAATCCTAACCCGTACGCTGACACTAACCCGCGCCCTCACACGTACGCTCCCCCTAGAGCGTTGTCGAACCCTCACCTGGACCCTAAACCGTCCCCGTCCCCTAACCCTAACCCTAGCCCGAACCCTAACCCTAACCCTTCCCCGAAGCCTGACCCTCACCCGTCCCCTAATCCTAACCCGTACGCTGACACTAACCCGCGCCCTCACACGTACGCTCCCCCTAGAGCGTTGTCGTACCCTCACCTGGACCCTAAACCGTCCCCGTCCCCTAACCCTAACCCTAGCCCGAACCCTAACCCTAACCCTTCCCCGAAGCCTGACCCTCACCCGTCCCCTAATCCTAACCCGTACGCTGACACTAACCCGCGCCCTCACACGTACGCTCCCCCTAGAGCGTTGTCGTACCCTCACCTGGACCCTAAACCGTCCCCGTCCCCTAACCCTAACCCTAGCCCGAACCCTAACCCTAACCCTTCCCCGAAGCCTGACCCTCACCCGTCCCCTAATCCTAACCCGTACGCTGACACTAACCCGCGCCCTCACACGTACGCTCCCCCTAGAGCGTTGTCGTACCCTCACCTGGACCCTAAACCGTCCGCGTCCCCTAACCCTAACCCTAGCCCGAACCCTAACCCTAACCCTTCCCCGAAGCCTGACCCTCAGCCGTCCCCTAATCCTAACCCGTACGCTGACACTAACCCGCGCCCTCACACGTACGCTCCCCCTAGAGCGTTGTCGTACCCTCACCTGGACCCTAAACCGTCCCCGTCCCCTAACCCTAACCCTAGCCCGAACCCTAACCCTAACCCTTATCCGAAGCCTGACCCTCACCCGTCCCCTAATCCTAACCTGTACGCTGACACTAACCCGCGCCCTGACACGTACGCTCCCCCTAGAGCGTTGTCGTACCCTCACCTGGACCCTAAACCGTCCCCGTCCCCTAACCCTAACCCTAGGCCGAACCCTAACCCTAACCCTTCCCCGAAGCCTGACCCTCACCCGTCCCCTAATCCTAACCCGTACGCTGACACTAACCCGCGCCCTCACACGTACGCTCCCCCTAGAGCGTTGTTGTACCCTCACCTGGACCCTAAACCGTCCCCGTCCCCTAACCCTAACCCTAGCCCGAACCCTAACCCTAACCCTTCCCCGAAGCCTGACCCTCACCCGTCCCCTAATCCTAACCCGTACGCTGACACTAACCCGCGCCCTCACACGTACGCTCCCCCTAGAGCGTTGTCGTACACTCACCTGGACCCTAAACCGTCCCCGTCCCCTAACCCTAACCCTAGCCCGAACCCTAACCCTAACCCTTCCCCAAAGCCTGACCCTCAGCCGTCCCCTAATCCTAACCCGTACGCTGACACTAACCCGCGCCCTCACACGTACGCTCCCCCTAGAGCGTTGTCGTACCCTCACCTGGACCCTAAACCGTCCCCGTCCCCTAACCCTAACCCTAGCCCGAACCCTAACCCTAACCCTTCCCCGAAGCCTGACCCTCACCCGTCCCCTAATCCTAACCCGTACGCTGACACTAACCCGCGCCCTCACACGTACGCTCCCCCTAGAGCGTTGTCGTACCCTCACCTGGACCCTAAACCGTCCCCGTCCCCTAACCCTAACCCTAGCCCGAACCCTAACCTTAACCCTTCCCCGAAGCCTGACCCTCAGCCGTCCCCTAATCCTAACCCGTACGCTGACACTAACCCGCGCCCTCACACGTACGCTCCCCCTAGAGCGTTGTCGTACCCTCACCTGGACCCTAAACCGTCCCCGTCCCCTAACCCTAACCCTAGCCCGAACCCTAACCCTAACCCTTCCCCGAAGCCTGACCCTCACCCGTCCCCTAATCCTAACCCGTACGCTGACACTAACCCGCGCCCTCACACGTACGCTCCCCCTAGAGCGTTGTCGTACCCTCAACTGGACCCTAAACCGTCCCCGTCCCCTAACCCTAACCCTAGCCCGAACCCTAACCCTTCCCCGAAGCCTGACCCTCAGCCGTCCCCTAATCCTAACCCGTACGCTGGCACTAACCCGCGCCCTCACACGTACGCTCCCCCTAGAGCGTTGTCGTACCCTCACCTGGACCCTAAACCGTCCCCGTCCCCTAACCCTAACCCTAGCCCGAACCCTAACCCTAACCCTTCCCCGAAGCCTGACCCTCAGCCGTCCCCTAATGCTAACCCGTACGCTGACACTAGCCCGCGCCCTCACACGTACGCTCCCCCTAGAGCGTGTCGTACCCTCACCTGGACCCTAAACCGTCCCCGTCCCCTAACCCTAGCCCGAACCCTAACCCTAACCCTTCCCCGAAGCCTGACCCTCACCCGTCCCCTAATCCTAACCCGTACGCTGACACTAACCCGCGCCCTCACACGTACGCTCCCCCTAGAGCGTTGTCGTACCCTCACCTGGACCCTAAACCGTCCCCGTCCCCTAACCCTAACCCTAGCCCGAACCCTAACCCTAACCCTTCCCCGAAGCCTGACCCTCACCCGTCCCCTAATCCTAACCCGTACGCTGACACTAACCCGCGCCCTCACACGTACGCTCCCCCTAGAGCGTTGTCGTACCCTCACCTGGACCCTAAACCGTCCCCGTCCCCTAACCCTAACCCTAGCCCGAACCCTAACCCTAACCCTTCCCCGAAGCCTGACCCTCACCCGTCCCCTAATCCTAACCCGTACGCTGACACTAACCCGCGCCCTCACACGTACGCTCCCCCTACAGCGTTGTCGTACCCTCACCTGGACCCTAAACCGTCCCCGTCCCCTAACCCTAACCCTAGCCCGAACCCTAACCCTAACCCTTCCCCGAAGCCTGACCCTCACCCGTCCCCTAATCCTAACACGTACGCTGACACTAACCCGCGCCCTCACACGTACGCTCCCCCTAGAGCGTTGTCGTACCCTCACCTGGACCCTAAACCGTCCCCGTCCCCTAACCCTAACCCTAGCCCGAACCCTAACCCTAACCCTTCCCCGAAGCCTGACCCTCACCGTCCCCTAATCCTAACCCGTACGCTGACACTAACCCGCGCCCTCACACGTACGCTCCCCCTAGAGCGTTGTCGTACCCTCACCTGGACCCTAAACCGTCCCCGTCCCCTAACCCTAACCCTAGCCCGAACCCTAACCCTAACCCTTCCCCGAAGCCTGACCCTCACCTGTCCCCTAATCCTAACCCGTACGCTGACACTAACCCGCGCCCTCACACGTACGCTCCCCCTAGAGCGTTGTCGTACCCTCACCTGGACCCTAAACCGTCCCCGTCCCCTAACCCTAACCCTAGCCCGAACCCTAACCCTAACCCTTCCCCGAAGCCTGACCCTCAGCCGTCCCCTAATGCTAACCCGTACGCTGACACTAACCCGCGCCCTCACACGTACGCTCCCCCTAGAGTGTTGTCGTACCCTCACCTGGACCCTAAACCGTCCCCGTCCCCTAACCCTAACCCTAGCCCGAACCCTAACCCTAACCCTTCCCCGAAGCCTGACCCTCAGCCGTCCCCTAATCCTAACCCGTACGCTGACACTAGCCCGCGCCCTCACACGTACGCTCCCCCTAGAGCGTTGTCGTACCCTCACCTGGACCCTAAACCGTCCCCGTCCCCTAACCCTAACCCTAGCCCGAACCCTAACCCTAACCCTTCCCCGAAGCCTGACCCTCAGCCGTCCCCTAATCCTAACCCGTACGCTGACACTAACCCGCGCCCTCACACGTACGCTCCCCCTAGAGCGTTGTCGTACCCTCACCTGGACCCTAAACCGTCCCCGTCCCCTAACCCTAACCCTAGCCCGAACCCTAACCCTAACCCTTCCCCGAAGCCTGACCCTCAGCCGTCCCCTAATCCTAACCCGTACGCTGACACTAACCCGCGCCCTCACACGTACGCTCCCCCTAGAGCGTTGTCGTACCCTCACCTGGACCCTAAACCGTCCCCGTCCCCTAACCCTAACCCTAGCCCGAACCCTAACCCTAACCCTTCCCCGAAGCCTGACCCTCAGCCGTCCCCTAATCCTAACCCCTACGCTGACACTAACCCGCGCCCTCACACGTACGCTCCCCCTAGAGCGTTGTCGTACCCTCACCTGGACCCTAAACCGTCCCCGTCCCCTAACCCTAACCCTAGCCCGAACCCTAACCCTAACCCTTCCCCGAAGCCTGACCCTCAGCCGTCCCCTAATCCTAACCCGTACGCTGACACTAAGCCGCGCCCTCACACGTACGCTCCCCCTAGAGCGTTGTCGTACCCTCACCTGGACCCTAAACCGTCCCCGTCCCCTAACCCTAACCCTAGCCCGAACCCTAACCCTAACCCTTCCCCGAAGCCTGACCCTCAACCGTCCCCTAATGCTAACCCGTACGCTGACACTAATCCGCGCCCTCACACGTACGCTCCCCCTAGAGCGTTGTCGTACCCTCACCTGGACCCTAAACCGTCCCCGTCCCCTAACCCTAACCCTAGCCCGAACCCTAACCCGCGCCCTCACACGTACGCTCCCCCTAGAGCGTTGTCGTACCCTCACCTGGACCCTAAACCGTCCCCGTCCCCTAACCCTAACCCTAGCCCGAACCCTAACCCTAACCCTTCCCCGAAGCCTGACCCTCAGCCGTCCCCTAATGCTAACCCGTACGCTGACACTAGCCCGCGCCCTCACACGTACGCTCCCCCTAGAGCGTGTCGTACCCTCACCTGGACCCTAAACCGTCCCCGTCCCCTAACCCTAGCCCGAACCCTAACCCTAACCCTTCCCCGAAGCCTGACCCTCACCCGTCCCCTAATCCTAACCCGTACGCTGACACTAACCCGCGCCCTCACACGTACGCTCCCCCTAGAGCGTTGTCGTACCCTCACCTGGACCCTAAACCGTCCCCGTCCCCTAACCCTAACCCTAGCCCGAACCCTAACCCTAACCCTTCCCCGAAGCCTGACCCTCACCCGTCCCCTAATCCTAACCCGTACGCTGACACTAACCCGCGCCCTCACACGTACGCTCCCCCTAGAGCGTTGTCGTACCCTCAACTGGACCCTAAACCGTCCCCGTCCCCTAACCCTAACCCTAGCCCGAACCCTAACCCTTCCCCGAAGCCTGACCCTCAGCCGTCCCCTAATCCTAACCCGTACGCTGGCACTAACCCGCGCCCTCACACGTACGCTCCCCCTAGAGCGTTGTCGTACCCTCACCTGGACCCTAAACCGTCCCCGTCCCCTAACCCTAACCCTAGCCCGAACCCTAACCCTAACCCTTCCCCGAAGCCTGACCCTCAGCCGTCCCCTAATGCTAACCCGTACGCTGACACTAGCCCGCGCCCTCACACGTACGCTCCCCCTAGAGCGTGTCGTACCCTCACCTGGACCCTAAACCGTCCCCGTCCCCTAACCCTAGCCCGAACCCTAACCCTAACCCTTCCCCGAAGCCTGACCCTCACCCGTCCCCTAATCCTAACCCGTACGCTGACACTAACCCGCGCCCTCACACGTACGCTCCCCCTAGAGCGTTGTCGTACCCTCACCTGGACCCTAAACCGTCCCCGTCCCCTAACCCTAACCCTAGCCCGAACCCTAACCCTAACCCTTCCCCGAAGCCTGACCCTCACCCGTCCCCTAATCCTAACCCGTACGCTGACACTAACCCGCGCCCTCACACGTACGCTCCCCCTAGAGCGTTGTCGTACCCTCACCTGGACCCTAAACCGTCCCCGTCCCCTAACCCTAACCCTAGCCCGAACCCTAACCCTAACCCTTCCCCGAAGCCTGACCCTCACCCGTCCCCTAATCCTAACCCGTACGCTGACACTAACCCGCGCCCTCACACGTACGCTCCCCCTACAGCGTTGTCGTACCCTCACCTGGACCCTAAACCGTCCCCGTCCCCTAACCCTAACCCTAGCCCGAACCCTAACCCTAACCCTTCCCCGAAGCCTGACCCTCACCCGTCCCCTAATCCTAACACGTACGCTGACACTAACCCGCGCCCTCACACGTACGCTCCCCCTAGAGCGTTGTCGTACCCTCACCTGGACCCTAAACCGTCCCCGTCCCCTAACCCTAACCCTAGCCCGAACCCTAACCCTAACCCTTCCCCGAAGCCTGACCCTCACCGTCCCCTAATCCTAACCCGTACGCTGACACTAACCCGCGCCCTCACACGTACGCTCCCCCTAGAGCGTTGTCGTACCCTCACCTGGACCCTAAACCGTCCCCGTCCCCTAACCCTAACCCTAGCCCGAACCCTAACCCTAACCCTTCCCCGAAGCCTGACCCTCACCTGTCCCCTAATCCTAACCCGTACGCTGACACTAACCCGCGCCCTCACACGTACGCTCCCCCTAGAGCGTTGTCGTACCCTCACCTGGACCCTAAACCGTCCCCGTCCCCTAACCCTAACCCTAGCCCGAACCCTAACCCTAACCCTTCCCCGAAGCCTGACCCTCAGCCGACCCCTAATGCTAACCCGTACGCTGACACTAACCCGCGCCCTCACACGTACGCTCCCCCTAGAGTGTTGTCGTACCCTCACCTGGACCCTAAACCGTCCCCGTCCCCTAACCCTAACCCTAGCCCGAACCCTAACCCTAACCCTTCCCCGAAGCCTGACCCTCAGCCGTCCCCTAATCCTAACCCGTACGCTGACACTAGCCCGCGCCCTCACACGTACGCTCCCCCTAGAGCGTTGTCGTACCCTCACCTGGACCCTAAACCGTCCCCGTCCCCTAACCCTAACCCTAGCCCGAACCCTAACCCTAACCCTTCCCCGAAGCCTGACCCTCAGCCGTCCCCTAATCCTAACCCGTACGCTGACACTAACCCGCGCCCTCACACGTACGCTCCCCCTAGAGCGTTGTCGTACCCTCACCTGGACCCTAAACCGTCCCCGTCCCCTAACCCTAACCCTAGCCCGAACCCTAACCCTAACCCTTCCCCGAAGCCTGACCCTCAGCCGTCCCCTAATCCTAACCCGTACGCTGACACTAACCCGCGCCCTCACACGTACGCTCCCCCTAGAGCGTTGTCGTACCCTCACCTGGACCCTAAACCGTCCCCGTCCCCTAACCCTAACCCTAGCCCGAACCCTAACCCTAACCCTTCCCCGAAGCCTGACCCTCAGCCGTCCCCTAATCCTAACCCCTACGCTGACACTAACCCGCGCCCTCACACGTACGCTCCCCCTAGAGCGTTGTCGTACCCTCACCTGGACCCTAAACCGTCCCCGTCCCCTAACCCTAACCCTAGCCCGAACCCTAACCCTAACCCTTCCCCGAAGCCTGACCCTCAGCCGTCCCCTAATCCTAACCCGTACGCTGACACTAAGCCGCGCCCTCACACGTACGCTCCCCCTAGAGCGTTGTCGTACCCTCACCTGGACCCTAAACCGTCCCCGTCCCCTAACCCTAACCCTAGCCCGAACCCTAACCCTAACCCTTCCCCGAAGCCTGACCCTCAACCGTCCCCTAATGCTAACCCGTACGCTGACACTAATCCGCGCCCTCACACGTACGCTCCCCCTAGAGCGTTGTCGTACCCTCACCTGGACCCTAAACCGTCCCCGTCCCCTAACCCTAACCCTAGCCCGAACCCTAACCCTAACCCTTCCCCGAAGCCTGACCCTCACCCGTCCCCTAATCCTAACCCGTACGCTGACACTAACCCGCGCCCTCACACGTACGCTCCCCCTAGAGCGTTGTCGTACCCTCACCTGGACCCTAAACCGTCCCCGTCCCCTAACCCTAACCCTAGCCCGAACCCTAACCCTAACCCTTCCCCGAAGCCTGACCCTCAGCCGTCCCCTAATCCTAACCCGTACGCTGACACTAGCCCGCGCCCTCACACGTACGCTCCCCCTAGAGCGTTGTCGTACCCTCACCTGGACCCTAAACCGTCCCCGTCCCCTAACCCTAACCCTAGCCCGAACACTAACCCTAACCCTTCCCCGAAGCCTGACCCTCACCCGTCCCCTAATCCTAACCCGTACGCTGACACTAACCCGCGCCCTCACACGTACGCTCCCCCTAGAGCGTTGTCGTACCCTCACCTGGACCCTAAACCGTCCCCGTCCCCTAACCCTATCCCTAGCCCGAACCCTAACCCTAACCCTTTCCCGAAGCCTGACCCTCAGCCGTCCCCTAATCCTAACCCGTACGCTGACACTAACCCGCGCCCTCACACGTACGCTCCCCCTAGAGCGTTGTCGTACCCTCACCTGGACCCTAAACCGTCCCCGTCCCCTAACCCTAACCCTAGCCCGAACCCTAACCCTAAACCTTCCCCGAAGCCTGACCCTCACCCGTCCCCTAATCCTAACCCGTACGCTGACACTAACCCGCGCCCTCACACGTACGCTCCCCCTAGAGCGTTGTCGTACCCTCACCTGGACCCTAAACCGTCCCCGTCACCTAACCCTAACCCTAGCCCGAACCCTAACCCTAACCCTTCCCCGAAGCCTGACCCTCAGCCGTCCCCTAATCCTAACCCGTACGCTGACACTAACCCGCGCCCTCACACGTACGCTCCCCCTAGAGCGTTGTCGTACCCTCACCTGGACCCTAAACCGTCCCCGTCCCCTAACCCTAACCCTAGCCGAAACCCTAACCCTAACCCTTCCCCGAAGCCTGACCCTCACCCGTCCCCTAATCCTAACCCGTACGCTGACACTAACCCGCGCCCTCACACGTACGCTCCCCCTAGAGCGTTGTCGTACCCTCACCTGGACCCTAAACCGTCCCCGTCCCCTAACCCTAACCCTAGCCCGAACCCTAACCCTAACCCTTCCCCGAAGCCTGACCCTCAGCCGTCCCCTAATCCTAACCCGTACGCTGACACTAACCCGCGCCCTCACACGTACGCTCCCCCTAGAGCGTTGTCGTACCCTCACCTGGACCCTAAACCGTCCCCGTCCCCTAACCCTAACCCTAGCCCGAACCCTAACCCTAACCCTTCCCCGAAGCCTGACTCTCACCCGTCCCCTAATCCTAACCCGTACGCTGACACTAACCCGCGCCCTCACACGTACGCTCCCCCTAGAGCGTTGTCGTACCCTCACCTGGACCCTAAACCGTCCCCGTCCCCTAACCCTAACCCTAGCCCGAACCCTAACCCTAACCCTTCCCCGAAGCCTGACCCTCACCCGTCCCCTAATCCTAACCCGTACGCTGACACTAACCCGCGCCCTCACACGTACGCTCCCCCTAGAGCGTTGTCGTACCCTCACCTGGACCCTAAACCGTCCCCGTCCCCTAACCCTAACCCTAGCCCGAACCCTAACCCTAACCCTTCCCCGAAGCCTGACACTCACCCGTCCCCTAATCCTAACCCGTACGCTGACACTAACCCGCGCCCTCACACGTACGCTCCCCCTAGAGCGTTGTCGTACCCTCACCTGGACCCTAAACCGTCCCCGTCCCCTAACCCTAGCCCGAACCCTAACCCTAACCCTTCCCCGAAGCCTGACCCTCACCCGTCCCCTAATCCTAACCCGTACGCTGACACTAACCCGCGCCCTCACACGTACGCTCCCCCTAGAGCGTTGTCGTACCCTCACCTGGACCCTAAACCGTCCCCGTCCCCTAACCCTAACCCTAGCCCGAACCCTAACCCTAACCCTTCCCCGAAGCCTGACCCTCAGCCGTCCCCTAATCCTAACCCGTACGCTGACACTAACCCGCGCCCTCACACGTACGCTCCCCCTAGAGCGTTGTCGTACCCTCACCTGGACCCTAAACCGTCCCCGTCCCCTAACCCTAACCCTAGCCCGAACCCTAACCCTAACCCTTCCCCGAAGCCTGACCCTCACCCGTCCCCTAATCCTAACCCGTACGCTGACACTAACCCGCGCCCTCACACGTACGCTCCCCCTAGAGCGTTGTCGTACCCTCACCTGGACCCTAAACCGTCCCCGTCCCCTAACCCTAACCCTAGCCCGAACCCTAACCCTAACCCTTCCCCGAAGCCTGACCCTCACCCGTCCCCTAATCCTAACCCGTACGCTGACACTAACCCGCGCCCTCACACGTACGCTCCCCCTAGAGCGTTGTCGTACCCTCACCTGGACCCTAAACCGTCCCCGTCCCCTAACCCTAACCCTAGCCCGAAACCTAACCCTAACCCTTCCCCGAAGCCTGACCCTCACCCGTCCCCTAATCCTAACCCGTACGCTGACACTAACCCGCGCCCTCACACGTACGCTCCCCCTAGAGCGTTGTCGTACCCTCACCTGGACCCTAAACCGTCCCCGTCCCCTAACCCTAACCCTAGCCCGAACCCTAACCCTAACCCTTCCCCGAAGCCTGACCCTCACCCGTCCCCTAATCCTAAACCATACGCTGACACTAACCCGCGCCCTCACACGTACGCTCCCCCTAGAGCGTTGTCGTACCCTCACCTGGACCCTAAACCGTCCCCGTCCCCTAACACTAACCCTAGCCCGAACCCTAAACCTAACCCTTCCCCGAAGCCTGACCCTCAGCCGTCCCCTAATCCTAACCCGTACGCTGACACTAGCCCGCGCCCTCACACGTACGCTCCCCCTAGAGCGTTGTCGTACCCTCACCTGGACCCTAAACCGTCCCCGTCCCCTAACCCTAACCCTAGCCCGAACCCTAACCCTAACCCTTCCCCGAAGCCTGACCCTCACCCGTCCCCTAATCCTAACCCGTACGCTGACACTAACCCGCGCCCTCACACGTACGCTCCCCCTAGAGCGTTGTCGTACCCTCACCTGGACCCTAAACCGTCCCCGTCCCCTAACCCTAACCCTAGCCCGAACCCTAACCCTAACCCTTCCCCGAAGCCTGACCCTCAGCCGTCCCCTAATCCTAACCCGTACGCTGACACTAACCCGCGCCCTCACACGTACGCTCCCCCTAGAGCGTTGTCGTACCCTCACCTGGACCCTAAACCGTCCCCGTCCCCTAACCCTAACCCTAGCCCGAACCCTAACCCTAACCCTTCCCCGAAGCCTGACCCTCAGCCGTCCCCTAATCCTAACCCCTACGCTGACACTAACCCGCGCCCTCACACGTACGCTCCCCCTAGAGCGTTGTCGTACCCTCACCTGGACACTAAACCGTCCCCGTCACCTAACCCTAACCCTAGCCCGAACCCTAACCCTAACCCTTCCCCGAAGCCTGACCCTCAGCCGTCCCCTAATCCTAACCCGTACGCTGACACTAACCCGCGCCCTCACACGTACGCTCCCCCTAGAGCGTTGTCGTACCCTCACCTGGACCCTAAACCGTCCCCGTCCCCTAACCCTAACCCTAGCCGAAACCCTAACCCTAACCCTTCCCCGAAGCCTGACCCTCACCCGTCCCCTAATCCTAACCCGTACGCTGACACTAACCCGCGCCCTCACACGTACGCTCCCCCTAGAGCGTTGTCGTACCCTCACCTGGACCCTAAACCGTCCCCGTCCCCTAACCCTAACCCTAGCCCGAACCCTAACCCTAACCCTTCCCCGAAGCCTGACCCTCAGCCGTCCCCTAATCCTAACCCGTACGCTGACACTAACCCGCGCCCTCACACGTACGCTCCCCCTAGAGCGTTGTCGTACCCTCACCTGGACCCTAAACCGTCCCCGTCCCCTAACCCTAACCCTAGCCCGAACCCTAACCCTAACCCTTCCCCGAAGCCTGACCCTCACCCGTCCCCTAATCCTAACCCGTACGCTGACACTAACCCGCGCCCTCACACGTACGCTCCCCCTAGAGCGTTGTCGTACCCTCACCTGGACCCTAAACCGTCCCCGTCCCCTAACCCTAACCCTAGCCCGAACCCTAACCCTAACCCTTCCCCGAAGCCTGACCCTCACCCGTCCCCTAATCCTAACCCGTACGCTGACACTAACCCGCGCCCTCACACGTACGCTCCCCCTAGAGCGTTGTCGTACCCTCACCTGGACCCTAAACCGTCCCCGTCCCCTAACCCTAACCCTAGCCCGAACCCTAACCCTAACCCTTCCCCGAAGCCTGACCCTCACCCTTCCCCTAATCCTAACCCGTACGCTGACACTAACCCGCGCCCTCACACGTACGCTCCCCCTAGAGCGTTGTCGTACCCTCACCTGGACCCTAAACCGTCCCCGTCCCCTAACCCTAAACCTAGCCCGAACCCTAACCCTAACCCTTCCCCGAAGCCTGACCCTCACCCGTCCCCTAATCCTAAACCATACGCTGACACTAACCCGCGCCCTCACACGTACGCTCCCCCTAGAGCGTTGTCGTACCCTCACCTGGACCCTAAACCGTCCCCGTCCCCTAACACTAACCCTAGCCCGAACCCTAAACCTAACCCTTCCCCGAAGCCTGACCCTCAGCCATCCCCTAATCCTAACCCGTACGCTGACACTAGCCCGCGCCCTCACACGTACGCTCCCCCTAGAGCGTTGTCGTACCCTCACCTGGACCCTAAACCGTCCCCGTCCCCTAACCCTAACCCTAGCCCGAACCCTAACCCTAACCCTTCCCCGAAGCCTGACCCTCACCCGTCCCCTAATCCTAACCCGTACGCTGACACTAACCCGCGCCCTCACACGTACGCTCCCCCTAGAGCGTTGTCGTACCCTCACCTGGACCCTAAACCGTCCCCGTCCCCTAACCCTAACCCTAGCCCGAACCCTAACCCTAACCCTTCCCCGAAGCCTGACCCTCAGCCGTTCCCTAATCCTAACCCGTACGCTGACACTAACCCGCGCCCTCACACGTACGCTCCCCCTAGAGCGTTGTCGTACCCTCACCTGGACCCTAAACCGTCCCCGTCCCCTAACCCTAACCCTAGCCCGAACCCTAACCCTAACACTTCCCCGAAGCCTGACCCTCAGCCGTCCCCTAATCCTAACCCCTACGCTGACACTAACCCGCGCCCTCACACGTACGCTCCCCCTAGAGCGTTGTCGTACCCTCACCTGGACACTAAACCGTCCCCGTCACCTAACCCTAACCCTAGCCCGAACCCTAACCCTAACCCTTCCCCGAAGCCTGACCCTCAGCCGTCCCCTAATCCTAACCCGTACGCTGACACTAACCCGCGCCCTCACACGTACGCTCCCCCTAGAGCGTTGTCGTACCCTCACCTGGACCCTAAACCGTCCCCGTCCCCTAACCCTAACCCTAGCCGAAACCCTAACCCTAACCCTTCCCCGAAGCCTGACCCTCACCCGTCCCCTAATCCTAACCCGTACGCTGACACTAACCCGCGCCCTCACACGTACGCTCCCCCTAGAGCGTTGTCGTACCCTCACCTGGACCCTAAACCGTCCCCGTCCCCTAACCCTAACCCTAGCCCGAACCCTAACCCTAACCCTTCCCCGAAGCCTGACCCTCAGCCGTCCCCTAATCCTAACCCGTACGCTGACACTAACCCGCGCCCTCACACGTACGCTCCCCCTAGAGCGTTGTCGTACCCTCACCTGGACCCTAAACCGTCCCCGTCCCCTAACCCTAACCCTAGCCCGAACCCTAACCCTAACCCTTCCCCGAAGCCTGACCCTCACCCGTCCCCTAATCCTAACCCGTACGCTGACACTAACCCGCGCCCTCACACGTACGCTCCCCCTAGAGCGTTGTCGTACCCTCACCTGGACCCTAAACCGTCCCCGTCCCCTAACCCTAACCCTAGCCCGAACCCTAACCCTAACCCTTCCCCGAAGCCTGACCCTCACCCGTCCCCTAATCCTAACCCGTACGCTGACACTAACCCGCGCCCTCACACGTACGCTCCCCCTAGAGCGTTGTCGTACCCTCACCTGGACCCTAAACCGTCTCCGTCCCCTAACCCTAACCCTAGCCCGAACCCTAACCCTAACCCTTCCCCGAAGCCTGACACTCACCCGTCCCCTAATCCTAACCCGTACGCTGACACTAACCCGCGCCCTCACACGTACGCTCCCCCTAGAGCGTTGTCGTACCCTCACCTGGACCCTAAACCGTCCCCGTCCCCTAACCCTAGCCCGAACCCTAACCCTAACCCTTCCCCGAAGCCTGACCCTCACCCGTCCCCTAATCCTAACCCGTACGCTGACACTAACCCGCGCCCTCACACGTACGCTCCCCCTAGAGCGTTGTCGTACCCTCACCTGGACCCTAAACCGTCCCCGTCCCCTAACCCTAACCCTAGCCCGAACCCTAACCCTAACCCTTCCCCGAAGCCTGACCCTCAGCCGTCCCCTAATCCTAACCCGTACGCTGACACTAACCCGCGCCCTCACACGTACGCTCCCCCTAGAGCGTTGTCGTACCCTCACCTGGACCCTAAACCGTCCCCGTCCCCTAACCCTAACCCTAGCCCGAACCCTAACCCTAACCCTTCCCCGAAGCCTGGCCCTCACCCGTCCCCTAATCCTAACCCGTACGCTGACACTAACCCGCGCCCTCACACGTACGCTCCCCCTAGAGCGTTGTCGTACCCTCACCTGGACCCTAAACCGTCCCCGTCCCCTAACCCTAACCCTAGCCCGAACCCTAACCCTAACCCTTCCCCGAAGCCTGACCCTCACCCGTCCCCTAATCCTAACCCGTACGCTGACACTAACCCGCGCCCTCACACGTACGCTCCCCCTAGAGCGTTGTCGTACCCTCACCTGGACCCTAAACCGTCCCCGTCCCCTAACCCTAACCCTAGCCCGAACCCTAACCCTAACCCTTCCCCGAAGCCTGACCCTCACCCGTCCCCTAATCCTAACCCGTACGCTGACACTAACCCGCGCCCTCACACGTACGCTCCCCCTAGAGCATTGTCGTACCCTCACCTGGACCCTAAACCGTCCCCGTCCCCTAACCCTAACCCTAGCCCGAACCCTAACCCTAACCCTTCCCCGAAGCCTGACCCTCACCCGTCCCCTAATCCTAACCCGTACGCTGACACTAACCCGCGCCCTCACACGTACGCTCCCCCTAGAGCGTTGTCGTACCCTCACCTGGACCCTAAACCGTCCCCGTCCCCTAACCCTAACCCTAGCCCGAACCCTAACCCTAACACTTCCCCGAAGCCTGACCCTCACCCGTCCCCTAATCCTAACCCGTACGCTGACACTAACCCGCGCCCTCACACGTACGCTCCCCCTAGAGCGTTGTCGTACCCTCACCTGGACCCTAAACCGTCCCCGTCCCCTAACCCTAACCCTAGCCCGAACCCTAACCCTAACCCTTCCCCGAAGCCTGAACCTCAGCCGTCCCCTAATCCTAACCCGTACGCTGACACTAACCCGCGCCCTCACACGTACGCTCCCCCTAGAGCGTTGTCGTACCCTCACCTGGACCCTAAACCGTCCCCGTCCCCTAACCCTAACCCTAGCCCGAACCCTAACCCTAACCCTTCCCCGAAGCCTGACCCTCAGCCGTCCCCTAATCCTAACCCGTACGCTGACACTAACCCGCGCCCTCACACGTACGCTCCCCCTAGAGCGTTGTCGTACCCTCACCTGGACCCTAAACCGTCCCCGTCCCCTAACCCTAACCCTAGCCCGAACCCTATCCCTAACCCTTCCCCGAAGCCTGAACCTCACCCGTCCCCTAATCCTAACCCGTAAGCTGACACTAACCCGCGCCCTCACACGTACGCTCCCCCTAGAGCGTTGTCGTACCCTCACCTGGACCCTAAACCGTCCCCGTCCCCTAACCCTAACCCTAGCCCGAACCCTAACCCTAACCCTTTCCCGAAGCCTGACCCTCACCCGTCCACTAATCCTAACCCGTACGCTGACACTAACCCGCGCCCTCACACGTACGCTCCCCCTAGAGCGTTGTCGTACCCTCACCTGGACCCTAAACCGTCCCCGTCCCCTAACCCTAACCCTAGCCCGAACCCTAACCCTAACCCTTCCCCGAAGCCTGCCCCTCAGCCGTCCCCTAATCCTAACCCGTACGCTGACACTAACCCGCGCCCTCACACGTACGCTCCCCCTAGAGCGTTGTCGTACCCTCACCTGGACCCTAAACCGTCCCCGTCCCCTAACCCTAACCCTAGCCCGAACCCTAACCCTAAACCTTCCCCGAAGCCTGACCCTCACCCGTCCCCTAATCCTAACCCGTACGCTGACACTAACCCGCGCCCTCACACGTACGCTCCCCCTAGAGCGTTGTCGTACCCTCACCTGGACCCTAAACCGTCCCCGTCCCCTAACCCTAACCCTAGCCCGAACCCTAACCCTAACCCTTCCCCGAAGCCTGACCCTCACCCGTCCCCTAATCCTAACCCGTACGCTGACACTAACCCGCGCCCTCACACGTACGCTCCCCCTAGAGCGTTGTCGTACCCTCACCTGGACCCTAAACCGTCCCTGTCGCCTAACCCTAACCCTAGCCCGAACCCTAACCCTAACCCTTCCCCGAAGCCTGACTCTCACCCGTCCCCTAATCCTAACCCGTACGCTGACACTAACCCGCGCCCTCACACGTACGCTCCCCCTAGAGCGTTGTCGTACCCTCACCTGGACCCTAAACCGTCCCCGTCCCCTAACCCTAACCCTAGCCCGAACCCTAACCCTAACCCTTCCCCGAAGTCTGACCCTCACCCGTCCCCTAATCCTAACCCGTACGCTGACACTAACCCGCGCCCTCACACGTACGCTCCCCCTAGAGCGTTGTCGTACCCTCACCTGGACCCTAAACCGTCCCCGTCCCCTAACCCTAACCCTAGCCCGAACCCTAACCCTAACCCTTCCCCGAAGCCTGACCCTCACCCGTCCCCTAATCCTAACCCGTACGCTGACACTAACCCGCGCCCTCACACGTACGCTCCCCCTAGAGCGTTGTCGTACCCTCACCTGGACCCTAAACCGTCCCCGTCCCCTAACCCTAACCCTAGCCCGAACCCTAACCCTAACACTTCCCCGAAGCCTGACCCTCACCCGTCCCCTAATCCTAACCCGTACGCTGACACTAACCCGCGCCCTCACATGTACGCTCCCCCTAGAGCGTTGTCGTACCCTCACCTGGACCCTAAACCGTCCCCGTCCCCTAACCCTAACCCTAGCCCAAACCCTAACCCTAACCCTTCCCCGAAGCCTGACCCTCACCCGTCTCCTAATCCTAACCCGTACGCTGACACTAACCCGCGCCCTCACACGTACGCTCCCCCTAGAGCGTTGTCGTACCCTCACCTGGACCCTAAACCGTCCCCGTCCCCTAACCCTAACCCTAGCCCGAACCCTAACCCTAACCCTTCCCCGAAGCCTGACCCTCAGCCGTCCCCTAACCCTAACCCGTACGCTGACACTAACCCGCGCCCTCACAGGTACGCTCCCCCTAGAGCGTTGTCGTACCCTCACCTGGACCCTAAACCGTCCCCGTCCCCTAACCCTAACCCTAGCCCAAACCCTAACCCTAACCCTTCCCCGAAGCCTGACCCTCACCCGTCTCCTAATCCTAACCCGTACGCTGACACTAACCCGCGCCCTCACACGTACGCTCCCCCTAGAGCGTTGTCGTACCCTCACCTGGACCCTAAACCGTCCCCGTCCCCTAACCCTAACCCTAGCCCGAACCCTAACCCTAAACCTTCCCCGAAGCCTGACCCTCACCCGTCCCCTAATCCTAACCCGTACGCTGACACTAACCCGCGCCCTCACACGTACGCTCCCCCTAGAGCGTTGTCGTACCCTCACCTGGACCCTAAACCGTCCCCGTCCCCTAACCCTAACCCTAGCCCGAACCCTAACCCTAACCCTTCCCCGAAGCCTGACCCTCACCCGTCCCCTAATCCTAACCCGTACGCTGACACTAACCCGCGCCCTCACACGTACGCTCCCCCTAGAGCGTTGTCGTACCCTCACCTGGACCCTAAACCGTCCCCGTCCCCAAACCCTAACCCTAGCCCGAACCCTAACCCTAACCCTTCCCCGAAGCCTGACCCTCACCCGTCCCCTAATCCTAACCCGTACGCTGACACTAACCCGCGCCCTCACACGTACGCTCCCCCTAGAGCGTTGTCGTACCCTCACCTGGACCCTAAACCGTCCCCGTCCCCTAACCCTAACCCTAGCCCGAACCCTAACCCTAACCCTTCCCCGAAGCCTGACCCTCAGCCGTCCCCTAATCCTAACCCGTACGCTGACACTAACCCGCGCCCTCACACGTACGCTCCCCCTAGAGCGTTGTCGTACCCTCACCTGGACCCTAAACCGTCCCCGTCCCCTAACCCTAACCCTAGCCCGAACCCTAACCCTAACACTTCCCCGAAGCCTGACCCTCACCCGTCCCCTAATCCTAACCCGTACGCTGACACTAACCCGCGCCCTCACACGCACGCTCCCCCTAGAGCGTTGTCGTACCCTCACCTGGACCCTAAACCGTCCCCGTCCCCTAACCCTAACCCTAGCCCGAACCCTAACCCTAACCCTTCCCCGAAGCCTGACCCTCAGCCGTCCCCTAATCCTAACCCGTACGCTGACACTAACCCGCGCCCTCACACGTACGCTCCCCCTAGAGCGTTGTCGTACCCTCACCTGGACCCTAAACCGTCCCCGTCCCCTAACCCTAACCCTAGCCCGAACCCTAACCCTAACCCTTCCCCGAAGCCTGACCCTCACCCGTCCCCTAATCCTAACCCGTACGCTGACACTAACCCGCGCCCTCACACGTACGCTCCCCCTAGAGCGTTGTCGTACCCTCACCTGGACCCTAAACCGTCCCCGTCCCCTAACCCTAACCCTAGCCCGAACCCTAACCCTAACCCTTCCCCGAAGCCTGACCCTCACCCGTCCCCTAATCCTAACCCGTACGCTGACACTAACCCGCGCCCTCACACGTACGCTCCCCCTAGAGCGTTGTCGTACCCTCACCTGGACCCTAAACCGTCCCCGTCCCCTAACCCTAACCCTAGCCCGAACCCTAACCCTAACCCTTCCCCGAAGCCTGACCCTCACCCGTCCCCTAATCCTAACCCGTACGCTGACACTAACCCGCGCCCTCACACGTACGCTCCCCCTAGAGCGTTGTCGAACCCTCACCTGGACCCTAAACCGTCCCCGTCCCCTAACCCTAACCCTAGCCCGAACCCTAACCCTAACCCTTCCCCGAAGCCTGACCCTCACCCGTCCCCTAATCCTAACCCGTACGCTGACACTAACCCGCGCCCTCACACGTACGCTCCCCCTAGAGCGTTGTCATACCCTCACCTGGACCCTAAACCGTCCCCGTCCCCTAACCCTAGCCCGAAACCTAACCCTAACCCTTCCCCGAAGCCTGACCCTCACCCGTCCCCTAATCCTAACCCGTACGCTGACACTAACCCGCGCCCTCACACGTACGCTCCCCCTAGAGCGTTGTCGTACCCTCACCTGGACCCTAAACCGTCCCCGTCCCCTAACCCTAACCCTAGCCCGAACCCTAACCCTAACCCTTCCCCGAAGCCTGACCCTCAGCCGTCCCCTAATCCTAACCCGTACGCTGACACTAACCCGCGCCCTCACACGTACGCTCCCCCTAGAGCGTTGTCGTACCCTCACCTGGACCCTAAACCGTCCCCGTCCCCTAACCCTAGCCCGAACCCTAACCCTAACCCTTCCCCGAAGCCTGACCCTCAACCGTCCCGTAATCCTAACCCGTACGCTGACACTAGCCCGCGCCCTCACACGTACGCTCCCCCTAGAGCGTGTCGTATCCTCACCTGGACCCTAAACCGTCCCCGTCCCCTAACCCTAACCCTAGCCCGAACCCTAACCCTAACCCTTCCCCGAAGCCTGACCCTCACCCGTCACCTAATCCTAACCCGTACGCTGACACTAACCCGCGCCCTCACACGTACGCTCCCCCTAGAGCGTTGTCGTACCCTCACCTGGACCCTAAACCGTCCCCGTCCCCTAACCCTAACCCTAGCCCGAACCCTAACCCTAACCCTTCCCCGAAGCCTGACCCTCACCCGTCCCCTAATCCTAACCCGTACGCTGACACTAACCCGCGCCCTCACATGTACGCTCCCCCTAGAGCGTTGTCGTACCCTCACCTGGACCCTAAACCGTCCCCGTCCCCTAACCCTAACCCTAGCCCGAACCCTAACCCTAACCCTTCCCCGAAGCCTGACCCTCACCCGTCCCCTAATCCTAACCCGTACGCTGACACTAACCCGCGCCCTCACACGTACGCTCCCCCTAGAGCGTTGTCGAACCCTCACCTGGACCCTAAACCGTCCCCGTCCCCTAACCCTAACCCTAGCCCGAACCCTAACCCTAACCCTTCCCCGAAGCCTGACCCTCACCCGTCCCCTAATCCTAACCCGTACGCTGACACTAACCCGCGCCCTCACACGTACGCTCCCCCTAGAGCGTTGTCATACCCTCACCTGGACCCTAAACCGTCCCCGTCCCCTAACCCTAGCCCGAACCCTAACCCTAACCCTTCCCCGAAGCCTGACCCTCACCCGTCCCCTAATCCTAACCCGTACGCTGACACTAACCCGCGCCCTCACACGTACGCTCCCCCTAGAGCGTTGTCGTACCCTCACCTGGACCCTAAACCGTCCCCCTCCCCTAACCCTAACCCTAGCCCGAACCCTAACCCTAACCCTTCCCCGAAGCCTGACCCTCAGCCGTCCCCTAATCCTAACCCGTACGCTGACACTAACCCGCGCCCTCACACGTACGCTCCCCCTAGAGCGTTGTCGTACCCTCACCTGGACCCTAAACCGTCCCCGTCCCCTAACCCTAGCCCGAACCCTAACCCTAACCCTTCCCCGAAGCCTGACCCTCAACCGTCCCGTAATCCTAACCCGTACGCTGACACTAGCCCGCGCCCTCACACGTACGCTCCCCCTAGAGCGTGTCGTATCCTCACCTGGACCCTAAACCGTCCCCGTCCCCTAACCCTAACCCTAGCCCGAACCCTAACCCTAACCCTTCCCCGAAGCCTGACCCTCACCCGTCCCCTAATCCTAACCCGTACGCTGACACTAACCCGCGCCCTCACACGTACGCTCCCCCTAGAGCGTTGTCGTACCCTCACCTGGACCCTAAACCGTCCCCGTCCCCTAACCCTAACCCTAGCCCGAATCCTAACCCTAACCCTTCCCCGAAGCCTGACCCTCACCCGTCCCCTAATCCTAACCCGTACGCTGACACTAACCCGCGCCCTCACACGTACGCTCCCCCTAGAGCGTTGTCGTACCCTCACCTGGACCCTAAACCGTCCCCGTCCCCTAACCCTAACCCTAGCCCGAACCCTAACCCTAACCCTTCCCCGAAGCCTGACCCTCACCCGTCCCCTAATGCTAACCCGTACGCTGACACTAATCCGGGCCCTCACACGTACGCTCCCCCTAGAGCGTTGTCGTACCCTCACCTGGACCCTAAACCGTCCCCTAACCCTAACCCTAACCCTAGCCCGAACCCTAACCCTAACCCTTCCCCGAAGCCTGACCCTCACCCGTCCCCTAATCCTAACCCGTACGCTGACACTAACCCGCGCCCTCACACGTACGCTCCCCCTAGAGCGTTGTCGTACCCTCACCTGGACCCTAAACCGTCCCCGTCCCCTAACCCTAACCCTAGCCCGAACCCTAACCCTAACCCTTCCCCGAAGCCTGACCCTCACCCGTCCCCTAATCCTAACCCGTACGCTGACACTAACCCGCGCCCTCACACGTACGCTCCCCCTAGAGCGTTGTCGTACCCTCACCTGGACCCTAAACCGTCCCCGTCCCCTAACCCTAACCCTAGCCCGAACCCTAACCCTAACCCTTCCCCGAAGCCTGACCCTCACCCGTCCCCTAATCCTAACCCGTACGCTGACACTAACCCGCGCCCTCACACGTACGCTCCCCCTAGAGCATTGTCGTACCCTCACCTGGACCCTAAACCGTCCCCGTCCCCTAACCCTAACCCTAGCCCGAACCCTAACCCTAACCCTTCCCCGAAGCCTGACCCTCAGCCGTCCCCTAATCCTAACCCGTACGCTGACACTAACCCGCGCCCTCACACGTACGCTCCCCCTAGAGCGTTGTCGTACCCTCACCTGGACCCTAAACCGTCCCCGTCCCCTAACCCTAACCCTAGCCCGAACCCTAACCCTAACACTTCCCCGAAGCCTGACCCTCACCCGTCCCCTAATCCTAACCCGTACGCTGACACTAACCCGCGCCCTCACACGCACGCTCCCCCTAGAGCGTTGTCGTACCCTCACCTGGACCCTAAACCGTCCCCGTCCCCTAACCCTAACCCTAGCCCGAACCCTAACCCTAACCCTTCCCCGAAGCCTGACCCTCAGCCGTCCCCTAATCCTAACCCGTACGCTGACACTAACCCGCGCCCTCACACGTACGCTCCCCCTAGAGCGTTGTCGTACCCTCACCTGGACCCTAAACCGTCCCCGTCCCCTAACCCTAACCCTAGCCCGAACCCTAACCCTAACCCTTCCCCGAAGCCTGACCCTCACCCGTCCCCTAATCCTAACCCGTACGCTGACACTAACCCGCGCCCTCACACGTACGCTCCCCCTAGAGCGTTGTCGTACCCTCACCTGGACCCTAAACCGTCCCCGTCCCCTAACCCTAACCCTAGCCCGAACCCTAACCCTAACCCTTCCCCGAAGCCTGACCCTCACCCGTCCCCTAATCCTAACCCGTACGCTGACACTAACCCGCGCCCTCACACGTACGCTCCCCCTAGAGCGTTGTCGTACCCTCACCTGGACCCTAAACCGTCCCCGTCCCCTAACCCTAACCCTAGCCCGAACCCTAACCCTAACCCTTCCCCGAAGCCTGACCCTCACCCGTCCCCTAATCCTAACCCGTACGCTGACACTAACCCGCGCCCTCACACGTACGCTCCCCCTAGAGCGTTGTCGAACCCTCACCTGGACCCTAAACCGTCCCCGTCCCCTAACCCTAACCCTAGCCCGAACCCTAACCCTAACCCTTCCCCGAAGCCTGACCCTCACCCGTCCCCTAATCCTAACCCGTACGCTGACACTAACCCGCGCCCTCACACGTACGCTCCCCCTAGAGCGTTGTCATACCCTCACCTGGACCCTAAACCGTCCCCGTCCCCTAACCCTAGCCCGAAACCTAACCCTAACCCTTCCCCGAAGCCTGACCCTCACCCGTCCCCTAATCCTAACCCGTACGCTGACACTAACCCGCGCCCTCACACGTACGCTCCCCCTAGAGCGTTGTCGTACCCTCACCTGGACCCTAAACCGTCCCCGTCCCCTAACCCTAACCCTAGCCCGAACCCTAACCCTAACCCTTCCCCGAAGCCTGACCCTCAGCCGTCCCCTAATCCTAACCCGTACGCTGACACTAACCCGCGCCCTCACACGTACGCTCCCCCTAGAGCGTTGTCGTACCCTCACCTGGACCCTAAACCGTCCCCGTCCCCTAACCCTAGCCCGAACCCTAACCCTAACCCTTCCCCGAAGCCTGACCCTCAACCGTCCCGTAATCCTAACCCGTACGCTGACACTAGCCCGCGCCCTCACACGTACGCTCCCCCTAGAGCGTGTCGTATCCTCACCTGGACCCTAAACCGTCCCCGTCCCCTAACCCTAACCCTAGCCCGAACCCTAACCCTAACCCTTCCCCGAAGCCTGACCCTCACCCGTCCCCTAATCCTAACCCGTACGCTGACACTAACCCGCGCCCTCACACGTACGCTCCCCCTAGAGCGTTGTCGTACCCTCACCTGGACCCTAAACCGTCCCCGTCCCCTAACCCTAACCCTAGCCCGAACCCTAACCCTAACACTTCCCCGAAGCCTGACCCTCAGCCGTCCCCTAATCCTAACCCCTACGCTGACACTAACCCGCGCCCTCACACGTACGCTCCCCCTAGAGCGTTGTCGTACCCTCACCTGGACCCTAAACCGTCCCCGTCCCCTAACCCTAACCCTAGCCCGAACCCTAACCCTAACCCTTCCCCGAAGCCTGGCCCTCACCCGTCCCATAATCCTAACCCGTACGCTGACACTAGCCCGCGCCCTCACACGTACGCTCCCCCTAGAGCGTTGTCGTACCCTCACCTGGACCCTAAACCGTCCCCGTCCCCTAACCCTAACCCTAGCCCGAACCCTAACCCTAACCCTTCCCCGAAGCCTGACCCTCACCCGTCCCCTAATCCTAACCCGTACGCTGACACTAACCCGCGCCCTCACACGTACGCTCCCCCTAGAGCGTTGTCGTACCCTCACCTGGACCCTAAACCGTCCCCGTCCCCTAACCCTAACTCTAGCCCGAACCCTAACCCTAACACTTCCCCGAAGCCTGACCCTCACCCGTCCCCTAATCCTAACCCGTACGCTGACACTAACCCGCGCCCTCACACGTACGCTCCCCCTAGAGCGTTGTCGTACCCTCACCTGGACCCTAAACCGTCCCCGTCCCCTAACCCTAACCCTAGCCCGAACCCTAACCCTAACCCTTCCCCGAAGCCTGAACCTCAGCCGTCCCCTAATCCTAACCCGTACGCTGACACTAACCCGCGCCCTCACACGTACGCTCCCCCTAGAGCGTTGTCGTACCCTCACCTGGACCCTAAACCGTCCCCGTCCCCTAACCCTAACCCTAGCCCGAACCCTAACCCTAACCCTTCCCCGAAGCCTGACCCTCAGCCGTCCCCTAATCCTAACCCGTACGCTGACACTAACCCGCGCCCTCACACGTACGCTCCCCCTAGAGCGTTGTCGTACCCTCACCTGGACCCTAAACCGTCCCCGTCCCCTAACCCTAACCCTAGCCCGAACCCTATCCCTAACCCTTCCCCGAAGCCTGAACCTCACCCGTCCCCTAATCCTAACCCGTAAGCTGACACTAACCCGCGCCCTCACACGTACGCTCCCCCTAGAGCGTTGTCGTACCCTCACCTGGACCCTAAACCGTCCCCGTCCCCTAACCCTAACCCTAGCCCGAACCCTAACCCTAACCCTTTCCCGAAGCCTGACCCTCACCCGTCCACTAATCCTAACCCGTACGCTGACACTAACCCGCGCCCTCACACGTACGCTCCCCCTAGAGCGTTGTCGTACCCTCACCTGGACCCTAAACCGTCCCCGTCCCCTAACCCTAACCCTAGCCCGAACCCTAACCCTAACCCTTCCCCGAAGCCTGCCCCTCAGCCGTCCCCTAATCCTAACCCGTACGCTGACACTAACCCGCGCCCTCACACGTACGCTCCCCCTAGAGCGTTGTCGTACCCTCACCTGGACCCTAAACCGTCCCCGTCCCCTAACCCTAACCCTAGCCCGAACCCTAACCCTAAACCTTCCCCGAAGCCTGACCCTCACCCGTCCCCTAATCCTAACCCGTACGCTGACACTAACCCGCGCCCTCACACGTACGCTCCCCCTAGAGCGTTGTCGTACCCTCACCTGGACCCTAAACCGTCCCCGTCCCCTAACCCTAACCCTAGCCCGAACCCTAACCCTAACCCTTCCCCGAAGCCTGACCCTCACCCGTCCCCTAATCCTAACCCGTACGCTGACACTAACCCGCGCCCTCACACGTACGCTCCCCCTAGAGCGTTGTCGTACCCTCACCTGGACCCTAAACCGTCCCTGTCGCCTAACCCTAACCCTAGCCCGAACCCTAACCCTAACCCTTCCCCGAAGCCTGACTCTCACCCGTCCCCTAATCCTAACCCGTACGCTGACACTAACCCGCGCCCTCACACGTACGCTCCCCCTAGAGCGTTGTCGTACCCTCACCTGGACCCTAAACCGTCCCCGTCCCCTAACCCTAACCCTAGCCCGAACCCTAACCCTAACCCTTCCCCGAAGTCTGACCCTCACCCGTCCCCTAATCCTAACCCGTACGCTGACACTAACCCGCGCCCTCACACGTACGCTCCCCCTAGAGCGTTGTCGTACCCTCACCTGGACCCTAAACCGTCCCCGTCCCCTAACCCTAACCCTAGCCCGAACCCTAACCCTAACCCTTCCCCGAAGCCTGACCCTCACCCGTCCCCTAATCCTAACCCGTACGCTGACACTAACCCGCGCCCTCACACGTACGCTCCCCCTAGAGCGTTGTCGTACCCTCACCTGGACCCTAAACCGTCCCCGTCCCCTAACCCTAACCCTAGCCCGAACCCTA
Source organism: Globicephala melas (assembly GCF_963455315.2). NCBI lineage: Eukaryota > Metazoa > Chordata > Mammalia > Artiodactyla > Delphinidae > Globicephala > Globicephala melas. The sequence goes on along the minus strand of NW_027207450.1, from coordinate 65,689 downwards.
ACCCTAACCCTTCCCCGAAGCCTGACCCTCACCCGTCCCCTAATCCTAACCCGTACGCTGACACTAACCCGCGCCCTCACATGTACGCTCCCCCTAGAGCGTTGTCGTACCCTCACCTGGACCCTAAACCGTCCCCGTCCCCTAACCCTAACCCTAGCCCAAACCCTAACCCTAACCCTTCCCCGAAGCCTGACCCTCACCCGTCTCCTAATCCTAACCCGTACGCTGACACTAACCCGCGCCCTCACACGTACGCTCCCCCTAGAGCGTTGTCGTACCCTCACCTGGACCCTAAACCGTCCCCGTCCCCTAACCCTAACCCTAGCCCGAACCCTAACCCTAACCCTTCCCCGAAGCCTGACCCTCAGCCGTCCCCTAACCCTAACCCGTACGCTGACACTAACCCGCGCCCTCACAGGTACGCTCCCCCTAGAGCGTTGTCGTACCCTCACCTGGACCCTAAACCGTCCCCGTCCCCTAACCCTAACCCTAGCCCAAACCCTAACCCTAACCCTTCCCCGAAGCCTGACCCTCACCCGTCTCCTAATCCTAACCCGTACGCTGACACTAACCCGCGCCCTCACACGTACGCTCCCCCTAGAGCGTTGTCGTACCCTCACCTGGACCCTAAACCGTCCCCGTCCCCTAACCCTAACCCTAGCCCGAACCCTAACCCTAAACCTTCCCCGAAGCCTGACCCTCACCCGTCCCCTAATCCTAACCCGTACGCTGACACTAACCCGCGCCCTCACACGTACGCTCCCCCTAGAGCGTTGTCGTACCCTCACCTGGACCCTAAACCGTCCCCGTCCCCTAACCCTAACCCTAGCCCGAACCCTAACCCTAACCCTTCCCCGAAGCCTGACCCTCACCCGTCCCCTAATCCTAACCCGTACGCTGACACTAACCCGCGCCCTCACACGTACGCTCCCCCTAGAGCGTTGTCGTACCCTCACCTGGACCCTAAACCGTCCCCGTCCCCAAACCCTAACCCTAGCCCGAACCCTAACCCTAACCCTTCCCCGAAGCCTGACCCTCACCCGTCCCCTAATCCTAACCCGTACGCTGACACTAACCCGCGCCCTCACACGTACGCTCCCCCTAGAGCGTTGTCGTACCCTCACCTGGACCCTAAACCGTCCCCGTCCCCTAACCCTAACCCTAGCCCGAACCCTAACCCTAACCCTTCCCCGAAGCCTGACCCTCAGCCGTCCCCTAATCCTAACCCGTACGCTGACACTAACCCGCGCCCTCACACGTACGCTCCCCCTAGAGCGTTGTCGTACCCTCACCTGGACCCTAAACCGTCCCCGTCCCCTAACCCTAACCCTAGCCCGAACCCTAACCCTAACACTTCCCCGAAGCCTGACCCTCACCCGTCCCCTAATCCTAACCCGTACGCTGACACTAACCCGCGCCCTCACACGCACGCTCCCCCTAGAGCGTTGTCGTACCCTCACCTGGACCCTAAACCGTCCCCGTCCCCTAACCCTAACCCTAGCCCGAACCCTAACCCTAACCCTTCCCCGAAGCCTGACCCTCAGCCGTCCCCTAATCCTAACCCGTACGCTGACACTAACCCGCGCCCTCACACGTACGCTCCCCCTAGAGCGTTGTCGTACCCTCACCTGGACCCTAAACCGTCCCCGTCCCCTAACCCTAACCCTAGCCCGAACCCTAACCCTAACCCTTCCCCGAAGCCTGACCCTCACCCGTCCCCTAATCCTAACCCGTACGCTGACACTAACCCGCGCCCTCACACGTACGCTCCCCCTAGAGCGTTGTCGTACCCTCACCTGGACCCTAAACCGTCCCCGTCCCCTAACCCTAACCCTAGCCCGAACCCTAACCCTAACCCTTCCCCGAAGCCTGACCCTCACCCGTCCCCTAATCCTAACCCGTACGCTGACACTAACCCGCGCCCTCACACGTACGCTCCCCCTAGAGCGTTGTCGTACCCTCACCTGGACCCTAAACCGTCCCCGTCCCCTAACCCTAACCCTAGCCCGAACCCTAACCCTAACCCTTCCCCGAAGCCTGACCCTCACCCGTCCCCTAATCCTAACCCGTACGCTGACACTAACCCGCGCCCTCACACGTACGCTCCCCCTAGAGCGTTGTCGAACCCTCACCTGGACCCTAAACCGTCCCCGTCCCCTAACCCTAACCCTAGCCCGAACCCTAACCCTAACCCTTCCCCGAAGCCTGACCCTCACCCGTCCCCTAATCCTAACCCGTACGCTGACACTAACCCGCGCCCTCACACGTACGCTCCCCCTAGAGCGTTGTCATACCCTCACCTGGACCCTAAACCGTCCCCGTCCCCTAACCCTAGCCCGAAACCTAACCCTAACCCTTCCCCGAAGCCTGACCCTCACCCGTCCCCTAATCCTAACCCGTACGCTGACACTAACCCGCGCCCTCACACGTACGCTCCCCCTAGAGCGTTGTCGTACCCTCACCTGGACCCTAAACCGTCCCCGTCCCCTAACCCTAACCCTAGCCCGAACCCTAACCCTAACCCTTCCCCGAAGCCTGACCCTCAGCCGTCCCCTAATCCTAACCCGTACGCTGACACTAACCCGCGCCCTCACACGTACGCTCCCCCTAGAGCGTTGTCGTACCCTCACCTGGACCCTAAACCGTCCCCGTCCCCTAACCCTAGCCCGAACCCTAACCCTAACCCTTCCCCGAAGCCTGACCCTCAACCGTCCCGTAATCCTAACCCGTACGCTGACACTAGCCCGCGCCCTCACACGTACGCTCCCCCTAGAGCGTGTCGTATCCTCACCTGGACCCTAAACCGTCCCCGTCCCCTAACCCTAACCCTAGCCCGAACCCTAACCCTAACCCTTCCCCGAAGCCTGACCCTCACCCGTCCCCTAATCCTAACCCGTACGCTGACACTAACCCGCGCCCTCACACGTACGCTCCCCCTAGAGCGTTGTCGTACCCTCACCTGGACCCTAAACCGTCCCCGTCCCCTAACCCTAACCCTAGCCCGAACCCTAACCCTAACCCTTCCCCGAAGCCTGACCCTCACCCGTCCCCTAATCCTAACCCGTACGCTGACACTAACCCGCGCCCTCACACGTACGCTCCCCCTAGAGCGTTGTCGTACCCTCACCTGGACCCTAAACCGTCCCCGTCCCCTAACCCTAACCCTAGCCCGAACCCTAACCCTAACCCTTCCCCGAAGCCTGACCCTCACCCGTCCCCTAATCCTAACCCGTACGCTGACACTAACCCGCGCCCTCACACGTACGCTCCCCCTAGAGCGTTGTCGAACCCTCACCTGGACCCTAAACCGTCCCCGTCCCCTAACCCTAACCCTAGCCCGAACCCTAACCCTAACCCTTCCCCGAAGCCTGACCCTCACCCGTCCCCTAATCCTAACCCGTACGCTGACACTAACCCGCGCCCTCACACGTACGCTCCCCCTAGAGCGTTGTCATACCCTCACCTGGACCCTAAACCGTCCCCGTCCCCTAACCCTAGCCCGAACCCTAACCCTAACCCTTCCCCGAAGCCTGACCCTCACCCGTCCCCTAATCCTAACCCGTACGCTGACACTAACCCGCGCCCTCACACGTACGCTCCCCCTAGAGCGTTGTCGTACCCTCACCTGGACCCTAAACCGTCCCCCTCCCCTAACCCTAACCCTAGCCCGAACCCTAACCCTAACCCTTCCCCGAAGCCTGACCCTCAGCCGTCCCCTAATCCTAACCCGTACGCTGACACTAACCCGCGCCCTCACACGTACGCTCCCCCTAGAGCGTTGTCGTACCCTCACCTGGACCCTAAACCGTCCCCGTCCCCTAACCCTAGCCCGAACCCTAACCCTAACCCTTCCCCGAAGCCTGACCCTCAACCGTCCCGTAATCCTAACCCGTACGCTGACACTAGCCCGCGCCCTCACACGTACGCTCCCCCTAGAGCGTGTCGTATCCTCACCTGGACCCTAAACCGTCCCCGTCCCCTAACCCTAACCCTAGCCCGAACCCTAACCCTAACCCTTCCCCGAAGCCTGACCCTCACCCGTCCCCTAATCCTAACCCGTACGCTGACACTAACCCGCGCCCTCACACGTACGCTCCCCCTAGAGCGTTGTCGTACCCTCACCTGGACCCTAAACCGTCCCCGTCCCCTAACCCTAACCCTAGCCCGAATCCTAACCCTAACCCTTCCCCGAAGCCTGACCCTCACCCGTCCCCTAATCCTAACCCGTACGCTGACACTAACCCGCGCCCTCACACGTACGCTCCCCCTAGAGCGTTGTCGTACCCTCACCTGGACCCTAAACCGTCCCCGTCCCCTAACCCTAACCCTAGCCCGAACCCTAACCCTAACCCTTCCCCGAAGCCTTACCCTCACCCGTCCCCTAATGCTAACCCGTACGCTGACACTAATCCGGGCCCTCACACGTACGCTCCCCCTAGAGCGTTGTCGTACCCTCACCTGGACCCTAAACCGTCCCCTAACCCTAACCCTAACCCTAGCTTAACCCTAACCCTAACCCTTCCCCGAAGCCTGACCCTCACCCGTCCCCTAATCCTAACCCGTACGCTGACACTAACCCGCGCCCTCACACGTACGCTCCCCCTAGAGCGTTGTCGTACCCTCACCTGGACCCTAAACCGTCCCCGTCCCCTAACCCTAACCCTAGCCCGAACCCTAACCCTAACCCTTCCCCGAAGCCTGACCCTCACCCGTCCCCTAATCCTAACCCGTACGCTGACACTAACCCGCGCCCTCACACGTACGCTCCCCCTAGAGCGTTGTCGTACCCTCACCTGGACCCTAAACCGTCCCCGTCCCCTAACCCTAACCCTAGCCCGAACCCTAACCCTAACCCTTCCCCGAAGCCTGACCCTCACCCGTCCCCTAATCCTAACCCGTACGCTGACACTAACCCGCGCCCTCACACGTACGCTCCCCCTAGAGCATTGTCGTACCCTCACCTGGACCCTAAACCGTCCCCGTCCCCTAACCCTAACCCTAGCCCGAACCCTAACCCTAACCCTTCCCCGAAGCCTGACCCTCAGCCGTCCCCTAATCCTAACCCGTACGCTGACACTAACCCGCGCCCTCACACGTACGCTCCCCCTAGAGCGTTGTCGTACCCTCACCTGGACCCTAAACCGTCCCCGTCCCCTAACCCTAACCCTAGCCCGAACCCTAACCCTAACACTTCCCCGAAGCCTGACCCTCACCCGTCCCCTAATCCTAACCCGTACGCTGACACTAACCCGCGCCCTCACACGCACGCTCCCCCTAGAGCGTTGTCGTACCCTCACCTGGACCCTAAACCGTCCCCGTCCCCTAACCCTAACCCTAGCCCGAACCCTAACCCTAACCCTTCCCCGAAGCCTGACCCTCAGCCGTCCCCTAATCCTAACCCGTACGCTGACACTAACCCGCGCCCTCACACGTACGCTCCCCCTAGAGCGTTGTCGTACCCTCACCTGGACCCTAAACCGTCCCCGTCCCCTAACCCTAACCCTAGCCCGAACCCTAACCCTAACCCTTCCCCGAAGCCTGACCCTCACCCGTCCCCTAATCCTAACCCGTACGCTGACACTAACCCGCGCCCTCACACGTACGCTCCCCCTAGAGCGTTGTCGTACCCTCACCTGGACCCTAAACCGTCCCCGTCCCCTAACCCTAACCCTAGCCCGAACCCTAACCCTAACCCTTCCCCGAAGCCTGACCCTCACCCGTCCCCTAATCCTAACCCGTACGCTGACACTAACCCGCGCCCTCACACGTACGCTCCCCCTAGAGCGTTGTCGTACCCTCACCTGGACCCTAAACCGTCCCTGTCCCCTAACCCTAACCCTAGCCCGAACCCTAACCCTAACCCTTCCCCGAAGCCTGACCCTCACCCGTCCCCTAATCCTAACCCGTACGCTGACACTAACCCGCGCCCTCACACGTACGCTCCCCCTAGAGCGTTGTCGAACCCTCACCTGGACCCTAAACCGTCCCCGTCCCCTAACCCTAACCCTAGCCCGAACCCTAACCCTAACCCTTCCCCGAAGCCTGACCCTCACCCGTCCCCTAATCCTAACCCGTACGCTGACACTAACCCGCGCCCTCACACGTACGCTCCCCCTAGAGCGTTGTCATACCCTCACCTGGACCCTAAACCGTCCCCGTCCCCTAACCCTAGCCCGAAACCTAACCCTAACCCTTCCCCGAAGCCTGACCCTCACCCGTCCCCTAATCCTAACCCGTACGCTGACACTAACCCGCGCCCTCACACGTACGCTCCCCCTAGAGCGTTGTCGTACCCTCACCTGGACCCTAAACCGTCCCCGTCCCCTAACCCTAACCCTAGCCCGAACCCTAACCCTAACCCTTCCCCGAAGCCTGACCCTCAGCCGTCCCCTAATCCTAACCCGTACGCTGACACTAACCCGCGCCCTCACACGTACGCTCCCCCTAGAGCGTTGTCGTACCCTCACCTGGACCCTAAACCGTCCCCGTCCCCTAACCCTAGCCCGAACCCTAACCCTAACCCTTCCCCGAAGCCTGACCCTCAACCGTCCCGTAATCCTAACCCGTACGCTGACACTAGCCCGCGCCCTCACACGTACGCTCCCCCTAGAGCGTGTCGTATCCTCACCTGGACCCTAAACCGTCCCCGTCCCCTAACCCTAACCCTAGCCCGAACCCTAACCCTAACCCTTCCCCGAAGCCTGACCCTCACCCGTCCCCTAATCCTAACCCGTACGCTGACACTAACCCGCGCCCTCACACGTACGCTCCCCCTAGAGCGTTGTCGTACCCTCACCTGGACCCTAAACCGTCCCCGTCCCCTAACCCTAACCCTAGCCCGAACCCTAACCCTAACCCTTCCCCGAAGCCTGACCCTCACCCGTCCCCTAATCCTAACCCGTACGCTGACACTAACCCGCGCCCTCACACGTACGCTCCCCCTAGAGCGTTGTCGTACCCTCACCTGGACCCTAAACCGTCCCCGTCCCCTAACCCTAACCCTAGCCCGAACCCTAACCCTAACCCTTCCCCGAAGCCTGACCCTCACCCGTCCCCTAATCCTAACCCGTACGCTGACACTAACCCGCGCCCTCACACGTACGCTCCCCCTAGAGCGTTGTCGAACCCTCACCTGGACCCTAAACCGTCCCCGTCCCCTAACCCTAACCCTAGCCCGAACCCTAACCCTAACCCTTCCCCGAAGCCTGACCCTCACCCGTCCCCTAATCCTAACCCGTACGCTGACACTAACCCGCGCCCTCACACGTACGCTCCCCCTAGAGCGTTGTCATACCCTCACCTGGACCCTAAACCGTCCCCGTCCCCTAACCCTAGCCCGAACCCTAACCCTAACCCTTCCCCGAAGCCTGACCCTCACCCGTCCCCTAATCCTAACCCGTACGCTGACACTAACCCGCGCCCTCACACGTACGCTCCCCCTAGAGCGTTGTCGTACCCTCACCTGGACCCTAAACCGTCCCCCTCCCCTAACCCTAACCCTAGCCCGAACCCTAACCCTAACCCTTCCCCGAAGCCTGACCCTCAGCCGTCCCCTAATCCTAACCCGTACGCTGACACTAACCCGCGCCCTCACACGTACGCTCCCCCTAGAGCGTTGTCGTACCCTCACCTGGACCCTAAACCGTCCCCGTCCCCTAACCCTAGCCCGAACCCTAACCCTAACCCTTCCCCGAAGCCTGACCCTCAACCGTCCCGTAATCCTAACCCGTACGCTGACACTAGCCCGCGCCCTCACACGTACGCTCCCCCTAGAGCGTGTCGTATCCTCACCTGGACCCTAAACCGTCCCCGTCCCCTAACCCTAACCCTAGCCCGAACCCTAACCCTAACCCTTCCCCGAAGCCTGACCCTCACCCGTCCCCTAATCCTAACCCGTACGCTGACACTAACCCGCGCCCTCACACGTACGCTCCCCCTAGAGCGTTGTCGTACCCTCACCTGGACCCTAAACCGTCCCCGTCCCCTAACCCTAACCCTAGCCCGAATCCTAACCCTAACCCTTCCCCGAAGCCTGACCCTCACCCGTCCCCTAATCCTAACCCGTACGCTGACACTAACCCGCGCCCTCACACGTACGCTCCCCCTAGAGCGTTGTCGTACCCTCACCTGGACCCTAAACCGTCCCCGTCCCCTAACCCTAACCCTAGCCCGAACCCTAACCCTAACCCTTCCCCGAAGCCTGACCCTCACCCGTCCCCTAATGCTAACCCGTACGCTGACACTAATCCGGGCCCTCACACGTACGCTCCCCCTAGAGCGTTGTCGTACCCTCACCTGGACCCTAAACCGTCCCCTAACCCTAACCCTAACCCTAGCCCGAACCCTAACCCTAACCCTTCCCCGAAGCCTGACCCTCACCCGTCCCCTAATCCTAACCCGTACGCTGACACTAACCCGCGCCCTCACACGTACGCTCCCCCTAGAGCGTTGTCGTACCCTCACCTGGACCCTAAACCGTCCCCGTCCCCTAACCCTAACCCTAGCCCGAACCCTAACCCTAACCCTTCCCCGAAGCCTGACCCTCACCCGTCCCCTAATCCTAACCCGTACGCTGACACTAACCCGCGCCCTCACACGTACGCTCCCCCTAGAGCGTTGTCGTACCCTCACCTGGACCCTAAACCGTCCCCGTCCCCTAACCCTAACCCTAGCCCGAACCCTAACCCTAACCCTTCCCCGAAGCCTGACCCTCACCCGTCCCCTAATCCTAACCCGTACGCTGACACTAACCCGCGCCCTCACACGTACGCTCCCCCTAGAGCATTGTCGTACCCTCACCTGGACCCTAAACCGTCCCCGTCCCCTAACCCTAACCCTAGCCCGAACCCTAACCCTAACCCTTCCCCGAAGCCTGACCCTCAGCCGTCCCCTAATCCTAACCCATACGCTGACACTAACCCGCGCCCTCCCACGTACGCTCCCCCTAGAGCATTGTCGTACCCTCACCTGGACCCTAAACCGTCCCCTAACCCTAACCCTAACCCTAGCCCGAACCCTAACCCTAACCCTTCCCCGAAGCCTGACCCTCACCCGTCCCCTAATCCTAACCCGTATGCTGACACTAACCCGCGCCCTCACACGTACGCTCCCCCTAGAGCCTTGTCGTACCCTCACCTGGACCCTAAACCGTCCCCGTCCCCTAACCCTAACCCTAGCCCGAACCCTAACCCTAACCCTTCCCCGAAGCCTGACCCTCACCCGTCCCCTAATCCTAACCCGTACGCTGACACTAACCCGCGCCCTCACACGTACGCTCCCCCTAGAGCGTTGTCGTACCCTCACCTGGACCCTAAACCGTCCCCGTCCCCTAACCCTAACCCTAGCCCGAACCCTAACCCTAACACTTCCCCGAAGCCTGACCCTCACCCGTCCCCTAATCCTAACCCGTACGCTGACACTAGCCCGCGCCCTCACACGTACGCTCCCCCTAGAGCGTTGTCGTACCCTCACCTGGACCCTAAACCGTCCCCGTCCCCTAACCCTAACCCTAGCCCGAACCCTAACCCTAACCCTTCCCCGAAGCCTGACCCTCACCCGTCCCCTAATCCTAACCCGTACGCTGACACTAACCCGCGCCCTCACACGTACGCTCCCCCTAGAGCGTTGTCGTACCCTCACCTGGACCCTAAACCGTCCCCGTCCCCTAACCCTAACCCTAGCCCGAACCCTAACCCTAACCCTTCCCCGAAGCCTGACCCTCACCCGTCCCCTAATCCTAACCCGAACGCTGACACTAACCCGCGCCCTCACACGTACGCTCCCCCTAGAGCGTTGTCGTACCCTCACCTGGACCCTAAACTGTCCCCGTCCCCTAACCCTAACCCTAGCCCGAACCCTAACCCTAACCCTTCCCCGAAGCCTGACCCTCAGCCGTCCCCTAATCCTAACCCGTACGCTGACACTAACCCGCGCCCTCACACGTACGCTCCCCCTAGAGCGTTGTCGTACCCTCACCTGGACCCTAAACCGTCCCCTAACCCTAACCCTAACCCTAGCCCGAACCCTAACCCTAACCCTTCCCCGAAGCCTGACCCTCAGCCGTCCCCTAATCCTAACCCGTACGCTGACACTAACCCGCGCCCTCACACGTACGCTCCCCCTAGAGCGTTGTCGTACCCTCACCTGGACCCTAAACCGTCCCCGTCCCCTAACCCTAACCCTAGCCCGAACCCTAACCCTAACCCTTCCCCGAAGACTGACCCTCACCCGTCCCCTAATCCTAACCCGTACGCTGACACTAACCCGCGCCCTCACACGTACGCTCCCCCTAGAGCGTTGTCGTACCCTCACCTGGACCCTAAACCGTCCCCTTCCCCTAACCCTAACCCTAGCCCGAACCCTAACCCTAACCCTTCCCCGAAGCCTGACCCTCACCCGTCCCCTAATCCTAACCCGTACGCTGACACTAACCCGCGCCCTCACACGTACGCTCCCCCTAGAGCATTGTCGTACCCTCACCTGGACCCTAAACCGTCCCCGTCCCCTAACCCTAACCCTAGCCCGAACCCTAACCCTAACCCTTCCCCGAAGCCTGACCCTCAGCCGTCCCCTAATCCTAACCCGTACGCTGACACTAACCCGCGCCCTCACACGTACGCTCCCCCTAGAGCGTTGTCGTACCCTCACCTGGACCCTAAACCGTCCCCTAACCCTAACCCTAACCCTAGCCCGAACCCTAAACCTAACCCTTCCCCGAAGCCTGACCCTCACCCGTCCCCTAATCCTAACCCGTACGCTGACACTAACCCGCGCCCTCACACGTACGCTCCCCCTAGAGCGTTGTCGTACCCTCACCTGGACCCTAAACCATCCCCGTCCCCTAACCCTAACCCTAGCCCGAACCCTAACCCTAACCCTTCCCCGAAGCCTGACCCTCACCCGTCCCCTAATCCTAACCCGTACGCTGACACTAACCCGCGCCCTCACACGTACGCTCCCCCTAGAGCGTTGTCGTACCCTCACCTGGACCCTAAACCGTCCCCGTCCCCTAACCCTAACCCTAGCCCGAACCCTAACCCTAACACTTCCCCGAAGCCTGACCCTCAGCCGTCCCCTAATCCTAACCCGTACGCTGACACTAGCCCGCGCCCTCACACGTACGCTACCCCTAGAGCGTTGTCGTACCCTCACCTGGACCCTAAACCGTCCCCGTCCCCTAACCCTAACCCTAGCCCGAACCCTAACCCTAACCCTTCCCCGAAGCCTGACCCTCACCCGTCCCCTAATCCTAACCCGTACGCTGACACTAACCCGCGCCCTCACACGTACGCTCCCCCTAGAGCGTTGTCGTACCCTCACCTGGACCCTAAACCGTCCCCGTCCCCTAACCCTAACCCTAGCCCGAACCCTAACCCTAACCCTTCCCCGAAGCCTGACCCTCACCCGTCCCCTAATCCTAACCCGTACGCTGACACTAACCCGCGCCCTCACACGTACGCTCCCCCTAGAGCGTTGTCGTACCCTCACCTGGACCCTAAACCGTTCCCGTCCCCTAACCCTAACCCTAGCCCGAACCCTAACCCTAACCCTTCCCCGAAGCCTGACCCTCACCCGTCCCCTAATCCTAACCCGTACGCTGACACTAACCCGCGCCCTCACACGTACGCTCCCCCTAGAGCGTTGTCGTACCCTCACCTGGACCCTAAACCGTCCCCGTCCCCTAACCCTAACCCTAGCCCGAACCCTAACCCTAACCCTTCGCCGAAGCCTGACCCTCACCCGTCCCCTAATCCTAACCCGTACGCTGACACTAACCCGCACCCTCACACGTACGCTCCCCCTAGAGCGTTGTCGTACCCTCACCTGGACCCTAAACCGTCCCCGTCCCCTAACCCTAACCCTAGCCCGAACCCTAACCCTAACCCTTCCCCGAAGCCTGACCCTCAGCCGTCCCCTAATCCTAACCCGTACGCTGACACTAACACGCGCCCTCACACGTACGCTCCCCCTAGAGCGTTGTCGTACCCTCACCTGGACCCTAAACCTTCCCCGTCCCCTAACCCTAACCCTAGCCCGAACCCTAACCCTAACCCTTCCCCGAAGCCTGACCCTCACCCGTCCCCTAATCCTAACCCGTACGCTGACACTAACCCGCGCCCTCACACGTACGCTCCCCCTAGAGCGTTGTCGTACCATCACGTGGACCCTAAACCGTCCCCGTCCCCTAACCCTAACCCTAGCCCGAACCCTAACCCTAACCCTTCCCCGAAGCCTGACCCTCACCCGTCCCCTAATCCTAACCCGTACGCTGACACTAACCCGCGCCCTCACACGTACGCACCCCCTAGAGCGTTGTCGTACCCTCACCTGGACCCTAAACCGTCCCCGTCCCCTAACCCTAACCCTAGCCCGAACCCTAACCCTAACCCTTTCCCGAAGCCTGACCCTCACCCGTCCCCTAATCCTAACCCGTACGCTGACACTAACCCGCGCCCTCACACGTACGCTCCCCCTAGAGCGTTGTCGTACCCTCACCTGGACCCTAAACCGTCCCCGTCCCCTAACCCTAACCCTAGCCCGAACCCTAACCCTAACCCTTCCCCGAAGCCTGACCCTCACCCGTCCCCTAATCCTAACCCGTACGCTGACACTAGCCCGCGCCCTCACACGTACGCTCCCCCTAGAGCGTTGTCGTACCCTCACCTGGACCCTAAACCGTCCCCGTCCCCTAACCCTAACCCTAGCCCGAACCCTAACCCTAACCCTTCCCCGAAGCCTGACCCTCAGCCGTCCCCTAATCCTAACCCGTACGCTGACACTAACCCGCGCCCTCACACGTACGCTCCCCCTAGAGCGTTGTCGTACCCTCACCTGGACCCTAAACCGTCCCCGTCCCCTAACCCTAACCCTAGCCCGAACCCTAACCCTAACCCTTCCCCGAAGACTGACCCTCACCCGTCCCCTAATCCTAACCCGTACGCTGACACTAACCCGCGCCCTCACACGTACGCTCCCCCTAGAGCGTTGTCGTACCCTCACCTGGACCCTAAACCGTCCCCTTCCCCTAACCCTAACCCTAGCCCGAACCCTAACCCTAACCCTTCCCCGAAGCCTGACCCTCACCCGTCCCCTAATCCTAACCCGTACGCTGACACTAACCCGCGCCCTCACACGTACGCTCCCCCTAGAGCATTGTCGTACCCTCACCTGGACCCTAAACCGTCCCCGTCCCCTAACCCTAACCCTAGCCCGAACCCTAACCCTAACCCTTCCCCGAAGCCTGACCCTCAGCCGTCCCCTAATCCTAACCCGTACGCTGACACTAACCCGCGCCCTCACACGTACGCTCCCCCTAGAGCGTTGTCGTACCCTCACCTGGACCCTAAACCGTCCCCTAACCCTAACCCTAACCCTAGCCCGAACCCTAAACCTAACCCTTCCCCGAAGCCTGACCCTCACCCGTCCCCTAATCCTAACCCGTACGCTGACACTAACCCGCGCCCTCACACGTACGCTCCCCCTAGAGCGTTGTCGTACCCTCACCTGGACCCTAAACCATCCCCGTCCCCTAACCCTAACCCTAGCCCGAACCCTAACCCTAACCCTTCCCCGAAGCCTGACCCTCACCCGTCCCCTAATCCTAACCCGTACGCTGACACTAACCCGCGCCCTCACACGTACGCTCCCCCTAGAGCGTTGTCGTACCCTCACCTGGACCCTAAACCGTCCCCGTCCCCTAACCCTAACCCTAGCCCGAACCCTAACCCTAACACTTCCCCGAAGCCTGACCCTCAGCCGTCCCCTAATCCTAACCCGTACGCTGACACTAGCCCGCGCCCTCACACGTACGCTACCCCTAGAGCGTTGTCGTACCCTCACCTGGACCCTAAACCGTCCCCGTCCCCTAACCCTAACCCTAGCCCGAACCCTAACCCTAACCCTTCCCCGAAGCCTGACCCTCACCCGTCCCCTAATCCTAACCCGTACGCTGACACTAACCCGCGCCCTCACACGTACGCTCCCCCTAGAGCGTTGTCGTACCCTCACCTGGACCCTAAACCGTCCCCGTCCCCTAACCCTAACCCTAGCCCGAACCCTAACCCTAACCCTTCCCCGAAGCCTGACCCTCACCCGTCCCCTAATCCTAACCCGTACGCTGACACTAACCCGCGCCCTCACACGTACGCTCCCCCTAGAGCGTTGTCGTACCCTCACCTGGACCCTAAACCGTTCCCGTCCCCTAACCCTAACCCTAGCCCGAACCCTAACCCTAACCCTTCCCCGAAGCCTGACCCTCACCCGTCCCCTAATCCTAACCCGTACGCTGACACTAACCCGCGCCCTCACACGTACGCTCCCCCTAGAGCGTTGTCGTACCCTCACCTGGACCCTAAACCGTCCCCGTCCCCTAACCCTAACCCTAGCCCGAACCCTAACCCTAACCCTTCGCCGAAGCCTGACCCTCACCCGTCCCCTAATCCTAACCCGTACGCTGACACTAACCCGCACCCTCACACGTACGCTCCCCCTAGAGCGTTGTCGTACCCTCACCTGGACCCTAAACCGTCCCCGTCCCCTAACCCTAACCCTAGCCCGAACCCTAACCCTAACCCTTCCCCGAAGCCTGACCCTCAGCCGTCCCCTAATCCTAACCCGTACGCTGACACTAACACGCGCCCTCACACGTACGCTCCCCCTAGAGCGTTGTCGTACCCTCACCTGGACCCTAAACCTTCCCCGTCCCCTAACCCTAACCCTAGCCCGAACCCTAACCCTAACCCTTCCCCGAAGCCTGACCCTCACCCGTCCCCTAATCCTAACCCGTACGCTGACACTAACCCGCGCCCTCACACGTACGCTCCCCCTAGAGCGTTGTCGTACCATCACGTGGACCCTAAACCGTCCCCGTCCCCTAACCCTAACCCTAGCCCGAACCCTAACCCTAACCCTTCCCCGAAGCCTGACCCTCACCCGTCCCCTAATCCTAACCCGTACGCTGACACTAACCCGCGCCCTCACACGTACGCACCCCCTAGAGCGTTGTCGTACCCTCACCTGGACCCTAAACCGTCCCCGTCCCCTAACCCTAACCCTAGCCCGAACCCTAACCCTAACCCTTTCCCGAAGCCTGACCCTCACCCGTCCCCTAATCCTAACCCGTACGCTGACACTAACCCGCGCCCTCACACGTACGCTCCCCCTAGAGCGTTGTCGTACCCTCACCTGGACCCTAAACCGTCCCCGTCCCCTAACCCTAACCCTAGCCCGAACCCTAACCCTAACCCTTCCCCGAAGCCTGACCCTCACCCGTCCCCTAATCCTAACCCGTACGCTGACACTAGCCCGCGCCCTCACACGTACGCTCCCCCTAGAGCGTTGTCGTACCCTCACCTGGACCCTAAACCGTCCCCGTCCCCTAACCCTAACCCTAGCCCGAACCCTAACCCTAACCCTTCCCCGAAGCCTGACTCTCACCCGTCCCCTAATCCTAACCCGTACGCTGACACTAACCCGCGCCCTCACACGTACGCTCCCCCTAGAGCGTTGTCGTACCCTCACCTGGACCCTAAACCGTCCCCGTCCCCTAACCCTAACCCTAGCCCGAACCCTAACCCTAACCCTTCCCCGAAGCCTGACCCTCACCCGTCCCCTAATCCTAACCCGTACGCTGACACTAACCCGCGCCCTCACACGTACGCTCCCCCTAGAGCGTTGTCGTACCCTCACCTGGACCCTAAACCGTCCCCGTCCCCTAACCCTAACCCTAGCCCGAACCCTAACCCTAACCCTTCCCCGAAGCCTGACCCTCAGCCGTCCCCTAATCCTAACCCGTACGCTGACACTAACCCGCGCCCTCACACGTACGCTCCCCCTAGAGCGTTGTCGTACCCTCACCTGGACCCTAAACCGTCCCCGTCCCCTAACCCTAACCCTAGCCCGAACCCTAACCCTAACCCTTCCCCGAAGCCTGACCCTCACCCGTCCCCTAATCCTAACCCGTACGCTGACACTAACCCGCGCCCTCACACGTACGCTGCCCCTAGAGCGTTGTCGTACCCTCACCTGGACCCTAAACCGTCCCCGTCCCCTAACCCTAACCCTAGCCCGAACCCTAACCCTAACCCTTCCCCGAAGCCTGACCCTCACCCGTCCCCTAATCCTAACCCGTACGCTGACACTAACCCGCGCCCTCACACGTACGCTCCCCCTAGAGCGTTGTCGTACCCTCACCTGGACCCTAAACCGTCCCCGTCCCCTAACCCTAACCCTAGCCCGAACCCTAACCCTAACCCTTCCCCGAAGCCTGACCCTCACCCGTCCCCTAATCCTAACCCGTACGCTGACACTAACCCGCGCCCTCACACGTACGCTCCCCCTAGAGCATTGTCGTACCCTCACCTGGACCCTAAACCGTCCCCGTCCCCTAACCCTAACCCTAGCCCGAACCCTAACCCTAACCCTTCCCCGAAGCCTGACCCTCAGCCGTCCCCTAATCCTAACCCGTACGCTGACACTAACCCGCGCCCTCACACGTACGCTCCCCCTAGAGCGTTGTCGTACCCTCACCTGGACCCTAAACCGTCCCCGTCCCCTAACCCTAACCCTAGCCCTAACCCTAACCCTAACCCTTCCCCGAAGCCTGACCCTCACCCGTCCCCTAATCCTAACCCGTACGCTGACACTAACCCGCGCCCTCACACGTACGCTCCCCCTAGAGCGTTGTCGTACCCTCACCTGGACCCTAAACCGTCCCCTAACCCTAACCCTAACCCTAGCCCGAACCCTAACCCTAACCCTTCCCCGAAGCCTGACCCTCACCCGTCCCCTAATCCTAACCCGTACGCTGACACTAACCCGCGCCCTCACACGTACGCTCCCCCTAGAGCGTTGTCGTACCCTCACCTGGACCCTAAACCATCCCCGTCCCCTAACCCTAACCCTAGCCCGAACCCTAACCCTAACCCTTCCCCGAAGCCTGACCCTCACCCGTCCCCTAATCCTAACCCGTACGCTGACACTAACCCGCGCCCTCACACGTACGCTCCCCCTAGAGCGTTGTCGTACCCTCACCTGGACCCTAAACCGTCCCCGTCCCCTAACCCTAACCCTAGCCCGAACCCTAACCCTAACACTTCCCCGAAGCCTGACCCTCAGCAGTCCCCTAATCCTAACCCGTACGCTGACACTAGCCCGCGCCCTCACACGTACGCTACCCCTAGAGCGTTGTCGTACCCTCACCTGGACCCTAAACCGTCCCCGTCCCCTAACCCTAACCCTAGCCTGAACCCTAACCCTAACCCTTCCCCGAAGCCTGACCCTCAGCCGTCCCCTAATCCTAACCCGTACGCTGACACTAACCCGCGCCCTCACACGTACGCTCCCCCTAGAGCGTTGTCGTACCCTCACCTGGACCCTAAACCGTCCCCGTCCCCTAACCCTAACCCTAGCCCGAACCCTAACCCTAACCCTTCCCCGAAGCCTGACCCTCAGCCGTCCCCTAATCCTAACCCGTACGCTGACACTAACCCGCGCCCTCACACGTACGCTCCCCCTAGAGCGTTGTCGTACCCTCACCTGGACCCTAAACCTTCCCCGTCCCCTAACCCTAACCCTAGCCCGAACCCTAACCCTAACCCTTCCCCGAAGCCTGACCCTCACCCGTCCCCTAATCCTAACCCGTACGCTGACACTAACCCGCGCCCTCACACGTACGCTCCCCCTAGAGCGTTGTCGTACCATCACGTGGACCCTAAACCGTCCCCGTCCCCTAACCCTAACCCTAGCCCG
Organism: Globicephala melas; assembly: GCF_963455315.2. Classification (NCBI taxonomy): domain Eukaryota; kingdom Metazoa; phylum Chordata; class Mammalia; order Artiodactyla; family Delphinidae; genus Globicephala; species Globicephala melas. Next base: position 47,941 of record NW_027207450.1, on the reverse strand, counting down.
AACCCTAACCCTAACCCTTCCCCGAAGCCTGACCCTCACCCGTCCCCTAATCCTAACCCGTACGCTGACACTAACCCGCGCCCTCACACGTACGCACCCCCTAGAGCGTTGTCGTACCCTCACCTGGACCCTAAACCTTCCCCGTCCCCTAACCCTAACCCTAGCCCGAACCCTAACCCTAACCCTTTCCCGAAGCCTGACCCTCACCCGTCCCCTAATCCTAACCCGTACGCTGACACTAACCCGCGCCCTCACACGTACGCTCCCCCTAGAGCGTTGTCGTACCCTCACCTGGACCCTAAACCGTCCCCGTCCCCTAACCCTAACCCTAGCCCGAACCCTAACCCTAACCCTTCCCCGAAGCCTGACCCTCACCCGTCCCCTAATCCTAACCCGTACGCTGACACTAGCCCGCGCCCTCACACGTACGCTCCCCCTAGAGCGTTGTCGTACCCTCACCTGGACCCTAAACCGTCCCCGTCCCCTAACCCTAACCCTAGCCCGAACCCTAACCCTAACCCTTCCCCGAAGCCTGACCCTCACCCGTCCCCTAATCCTAACCCGTACGCTGACACTAACCCGCGCCCTCACACGTACGCTCCCCCTAGAGCGTTGTCGTACCCTCACCTGGACCCTAAACCGTCCCCGTCCCCTAACCCTAACCCTAGCCCGAACCCTAACCCTAACCCTTCCCCGAAGCCTGACCCTCACCCGTCCCCTAATCCTAACCCGTACGCTGACACTAACCCGCGCCCTCACACGTACGCTCCCCCTAGAGCGTTGTCGTACCCTCACCTGGACCCTAAACCGTCCCCGTCCCCTAACCCTAACCCTAGCCCGAACCCTAACCCTAACCCTTCCCCGAAGCCTGACCCTCAGCCGTCCCCTAATCCTAACCCGTACGCTGACACTAACCCGCGCCCTCACACGTACGCTCCCCCTAGAGCGTTGTCGTACCCTCACCTGGACCCTAAACCGTCCCCGTCCCCTAACCCTAACCCTAGCCCGAACCCTAACCCTAACCCTTCCCCGAAGCCTGACCCTCACCCGTCCCCTAATCCTAACCCGTACGCTGACACTAACCCGCGCCCTCACACGTACGCTGCCCCTAGAGCGTTGTCGTACCCTCACCTGGACCCTAAACCGTCCCCGTCCCCTAACCCTAACCCTAGCCCGAACCCTAACCCTAACCCTTCCCCGAAGCCTGACCCTCACCCGTCCCCTAATCCTAACCCGTACGCTGACACTAACCCGCGCCCTCACACGTACGCTCCCCCTAGAGCGTTGTCGTACCCTCACCTGGACCCTAAACCGTCCCCGTCCCCTAACCCTAACCCTAGCCCGAACCCTAACCCTAACCCTTCCCCGAAGCCTGACCCTCACCCGTCCCCTAATCCTAACCCGTACGCTGACACTAACCCGCGCCCTCACACGTACGCTCCCCCTAGAGCATTGTCGTACCCTCACCTGGACCCTAAACCGTCCCCGTCCCCTAACCCTAACCCTAGCCCGAACCCTAACCCTAACCCTTCCCCGAAGCCTGACCCTCAGCCGTCCCCTAATCCTAACCCGTACGCTGACACTAACCCGCGCCCTCACACGTACGCTCCCCCTAGAGCGTTGTCGTACCCTCACCTGGACCCTAAACCGTCCCCGTCCCCTAACCCTAACCCTAGCCCGAACCCTAACCCTAACCCTTCCCCGAAGCCTGACCCTCACCCGTCCCCTAAGCCTAACCCGTACGCTGACACTAACCCGCGCCCTCACACGTACGCTCCCCCTAGAGCGTTGTCGTACCCTCACCTGGACCCTAAACCGTCCCCTAACCCTAACCCTAACCCTAGCCCGAACCCTAACCCTAACCCTTCCCCGAAGCCTGACCCTCACCCGTCCCCTAATCCTAACCCGTACGCTGACACTAACCCGCGCCCTCACACGTACGCTCCCCCTAGAGCGTTGTCGTACCCTCACCTGGACCCTAAACCATCCCCGTCCCCTAACCCTAACCCTAGCCCGAACCCTAACCCTAACCCTTCCCCGAAGCCTGACCCTCACCCGTCCCCTAATCCTAACCCGTACGCTGACACTAACCCGCGCCCTCACACGTACGCTCCCCCTAGAGCGTTGTCGTACCCTCACCTGGACCCTAAACCGTCCCCGTCCCCTAACCCTAACCCTAGCCCGAACCCTAACCCTAACACTTCCCCGAAGCCTGACCCTCAGCAGTCCCCTAATCCTAACCCGTACGCTGACACTAGCCCGCGCCCTCACACGTACGCTACCCCTAGAGCGTTGTCGTACCCTCACCTGGACCCTAAACCGTCCCCGTCCCCTAACCCTAACCCTAGCCTGAACCCTAACCCTAACCCTTCCCCGAAGCCTGACCCTCAGCCGTCCCCTAATCCTAACCCGTACGCTGACACTAACCCGCGCCCTCACACGTACGCTCCCCCTAGAGCGTTGTCGTACCCTCACCTGGACCCTAAACCGTCCCCGTCCCCTAACCCTAACCCTAGCCCGAACCCTAACCCTAACCCTTCCCCGAAGCCTGACCCTCAGCCGTCCCCTAATCCTAACCCGTACGCTGACACTAACCCGCGCCCTCACACGTACGCTGCCCCTAGAGCGTTGTCGTACCCTCACCTGGACCCTAAACCGTCCCCGTCCCCTAACCCTAACCCTAGCCCGAACCCTAACCCTAACCCTTCCCCGAAGCCTGACCCTCACCCGTCCCCTAATCCTAACCCGTACGCTGACACTAACCCGCGCCCTCACACGTACGCTCCCCCTAGAGCGTTGTCGTACCCTCACCTGGACCCTAAACCGTCCCCGTCCCCTAACCCTAACCCTAGCCCGAACCCTAACCCTAACCCTTCCCCGAAGCCTGACCCTCACCCGTCCCCTAATCCTAACCCGTACGCTGACACTAACCCGCGCCCTCACACGTACGCTCCCCCTAGAGCGTTGTCGTACCCTCACCTGGACCCTAAACCGTCCCCGTCCCCTAACCCTAACCCTAGCCCGAACCCTAACCCTAACCCTTCCCCGAAGCCTGACCCTCACCCGTCCCCTAATCCTAACCCGTACGCTGACACTAACCCGCGCCCTCACACGTACGCTCCCCCTAGAGCGTTGTCGTACCCTCACCTGGACCCTAAACCGTCCCCGTCCCCTAACCCTAACCCTAGCCCGAACCCTAACCCTAACCCTTCGCCGAAGCCTGACCCTCACCCGTCCCCTAATCCTAACCCGTACGCTGACACTAACCTGCACCCTCACACGTACGCTCCCCCTAGAGCGTTGTCGTACCCTCACCTGGACCCTAAACCGTCCCCGTCCCCTAACCCTAACCCTAGCCCGAACCCTAACCCTAACCCTTCCCCGAAGCCTGACCCTCAGCCGTCCCCTAATCCTAACCCGTACGCTGACACTAACCCGCGCCCTCACACGTACGCTCCCCCTAGAGCGTTGTCGTACCCTCACCTGGACCCTAAACCTTCCCCGTCCCCTAACCCTAACCCTAGCCCGAACCCTAACCCTAACCCTTCCCCGAAGCCTGACCCTCACCCGTCCCCTAATCCTAACCCGTACGCTGACACTAACCCGCGCCCTCACACGTACGCTCCCCCTAGAGCGTTGTCGTACCCTCACCTGGACCCTAAACCGTCCCCGTCCCCTAACCCTAACCCTAGCCCGAACCCTAACCCTAACCCTTCCCCGAAGCCTGACCCTCACCCGTCCCCTAATCCTAACCCGTACGCTGACACTAACCCGCGCCCTCACACGTACGCTCCCCCTAGAGCGTTGTCGTACCCTCACCTGGACCCTAAACCGTCCCCGTCCCCTAACCCTAACCCTAGCCCGAACCCTAACCCTAACCCTTCCCCGAAGCCTGACCCTCAGCCGTCCCCTAATCCTAACCCGTACGCTGACACTAACCCGCGCCCTCACACGTACGCTCCCCCTAGAGCGTTGTCGTACCCTCACCTGGACCCTAAACCGTCCCCGTCCCCTAACCCTAACCCTAGCCCGAACCCTAACCCTAACCCTTCCCCGAAGCCTGACCCTCACCCGTCCCCTAATCCTAACCCGTACGCTGACACTAACCCGCGCCCTCACACGTACGCTGCCCCTAGAGCGTTGTCGTACCCTCACCTGGACCCTAAACCGTCCCCGTCCCCTAACCCTAACCCTAGCCCGAACCCTAACCCTAACCCTTCCCCGAAGCCTGACCCTCACCCGTCCCCTAATCCTAACCCGTACGCTGACACTAACCCGCGCCCTCACACGTACGCTCCCCCTAGAGCGTTGTCGTACCCTCACCTGGACCCTAAACCGTCCCCGTCCCCTAACCCTAACCCTAGCCCGAACCCTAACCCTAACCCTTCCCCGAAGCCTGACCCTCACCCGTCCCCTAATCCTAACCCGTACGCTGACACTAACCCGCGCCCTCACACGTACGCTCCCCCTAGAGCATTGTCGTACCCTCACCTGGACCCTAAACCGTCCCCGTCCCCTAACCCTAACCCTAGCCCGAACCCTAACCCTAACCCTTCCCCGAAGCCTGACCCTCAGCCGTCCCCTAATCCTAACCCGTACGCTGACACTAACCCGCGCCCTCACACGTACGCTCCCCCTAGAGCGTTGTCGTACCCTCACCTGGACCCTAAACCGTCCCCGTCCCCTAACCCTAACCCTAGCCCGAACCCTAACCCTAACCCTTCCCCGAAGCCTGACCCTCACCCGTCCCCTAAGCCTAACCCGTACGCTGACACTAACCCGCGCCCTCACACGTACGCTCCCCCTAGAGCGTTGTCGTACCCTCACCTGGACCCTAAACCGTCCCCTAACCCTAACCCTAACCCTAGCCCGAACCCTAACCCTAACCCTTCCCCGAAGCCTGACCCTCACCCGTCCCCTAATCCTAACCCGTACGCTGACACTAACCCGCGCCCTCACACGTACGCTCCCCCTAGAGCGTTGTCGTACCCTCACCTGGACCCTAAACCATCCCCGTCCCCTAACCCTAACCCTAGCCCGAACCCTAACCCTAACCCTTCCCCGAAGCCTGACCCTCACCCGTCCCCTAATCCTAACCCGTACGCTGACACTAACCCGCGCCCTCACACGTACGCTCCCCCTAGAGCGTTGTCGTACCCTCACCTGGACCCTAAACCGTCCCCGTCCCCTAACCCTAACCCTAGCCCGAACCCTAACCCTAACACTTCCCCGAAGCCTGACCCTCAGCAGTCCCCTAATCCTAACCCGTACGCTGACACTAGCCCGCGCCCTCACACGTACGCTACCCCTAGAGCGTTGTCGTACCCTCACCTGGACCCTAAACCGTCCCCGTCCCCTAACCCTAACCCTAGCCTGAACCCTAACCCTAACCCTTCCCCGAAGCCTGACCCTCAGCCGTCCCCTAATCCTAACCCGTACGCTGACACTAACCCGCGCCCTCACACGTACGCTCCCCCTAGAGCGTTGTCGTACCCTCACCTGGACCCTAAACCGTCCCCGTCCCCTAACCCTAACCCTAGCCCGAACCCTAACCCTAACCCTTCCCCGAATCCTGACACTCAGCCGTCCCCTAATCCTAACCCGTACGCTGACACTAACCCGCGCCCTCACACGTACGCTGCCCCTAGAGCGTTGTCGTACCCTCACCTGGACCCTAAACCGTCCCCGTCCCCTAACCCTAACCCTAGCCCGAACCCTAACCCTAACCCTTCCCCGAAGCCTGACCCTCACCCGTCCCCTAATGCTAACCCGTACGCTGACACTAACCCGCGCCCTCACACGTACGCTCCCCCTAGAGTGTTGTCGTACCCTCACCTGGACCCTAAACCGTCCCCGTCCCCTAACCCTAACCCTAGCCCGAACCCTAACCCTAACCCTTCCCCGAAGCCTGACCCTCACCCGTCCCCTAATCCTAACCCGTACGCTGACACTAACCCGCGCCCTCACACGTACGCTCCCCCTAGAGCGTTGTCGTACCCTCACCTGGACCCTAAACCGTCCCCGTCCCCTAACCCTAACCCTAGCCCGAACCCTAACCCTAACCCTTCCCCGAAGCCTGACCCTCACCCGTCCCCTAATCCTAACCCGTACGCTGACACTAACCCGCGCCCTCACACGTACGCTCCCCCTAGAGCGTTGTCGTACCCTCACCTGGACCCTAAACCGTCCCCGTCCCCTAACCCTAACCCTAGCCCGAACCCTAACCCTAACCCTTCGCCGAAGCCTGACCCTCACCCGTCCCCTAATCCTAACCCGTACGCTGACACTAACCCGCACCCTCACACGTACGCTCCCCCTAGAGCGTTGTCGTACCCTCACCTGGACCCTAAACCGTCCCCGTCCCCTAACCCTAACCCTAGCCCGAACCCTAACCCTAACCCTTCCCCGAAGCCTGACCCTCAGCCGTCCCCTAATCCTAACCCGTACGCTGACACTAACCCGCGCCCTCACACGTACGCTCCCCCTAGAGCGTTGTCGTACCCTCACCTGGACCCTAAACCTTCCCCGTCCCCTAACCCTAACCCTAGCCCGAACCCTAACCCTAACCCTTCCCCGAAGCCTGACCCTCACCCGTCCCCTAATCCTAACCCGTACGCTGACACTAACCCGCGCCCTCACACGTACGCTCCCCCTAGAGCGTTGTCGTACCATCACGTGGACCCTAAACCGTCCCCGTCCCCTAACCCTAACCCTAGCCCGAACCCTAACCCTAACCCTTCCCCGAAGCCTGACCCTCACCCGTCCCCTAATCCTAACCCGTACGCTGACACTAACCCGCGCCCTCACACGTACGCACCCCCAGAGCGTTGTCGTACCCTCACCTGGACCCTAAACCGTCCCCGTCACCTAACCCTAACCCTAGCCCGAACCCTAACCCTAACCCTTTCCCGAAGCCTGACCCTCACCCGTCCCCTAATCCTAACCCGTACGCTGACACTAACCCGCGCCCTCACACGTACGCTCCCCCTAGAGCGTTGTCGTACCCTCACCTGGACCCTAAACCGTCCCCGTCCCCTAACCCTAACCCTAGCCCGAACCCTAACCCTAACCCTTCCCCGAAGCCTGACCCTCACCCGTCCCCTAATCCTAACCCGTACGCTGACACTAGCCCGCGCCCTCACACGTACGCTCCCCCTAGAGCGTTGTCGTACCCTCACCTGGACCCTAAAACGTCCCCGTCCCCTAACCCTAACCCTAGCCCGAACCCTAACCCTAACCCTTCCCCGAAGCCTGACCCTCACCCGTCCCCTAATCCTAACCCGTACGCTGACACTAACCCGCGCCCTCACACGTACGCTCCCCCTAGAGCGTTGTCGTACCCTCACCTGGACCCTAAATCGTCCCCGTCTCCTAACCCTAACCCTAGCCCGAACCCTAACCCTAACCCTTCCCCGAAGCCTGACCCTCACCCGTCCCCTAATCCTAACCCGTACGCTGACACTAACCCGCGCCCTCACACGTACGCTCCCCCTAGAGCGTTGTCGTACCCTCACCTGGACCCTAAACCGTCCCCGTCCCCTAACCCTAACCCTAGCCCGAACCCTAACCCTAACCCTTCCCCGAAGCCTGACCCTCAGCCGTCCCCTAATCCTAACCCGTACGCTGACACTAACCCGCGCCCTCACACGTACGCTCCCCCTAGAGCGTTGTCGTACCCTCACCTGGACCCTAAACCGTCCCCGTCCCCTAACCCTAACCCTAGCCCGAACCCTAACCCTAACCCTTCCCCGAAGCCTGACCCTCACCCGTCCCCTAATCCTAACCCGTACGCTGACACTAACCCGCGCCCTCACACGTACGCTGCCCCTAGAGCGTTGTCGTACCCTCACCTGGACCCTAAACCGTCCCCGTCCCCTAACCCTAACCCTAGCCCGAACCCTAACCCTAACCCTTCCCCGAAGCCTGACCCTCACCCGTCCCCTAATCCTAACCCGTACGCTGACACTAACCCGCGCCCTCACACGTACGCTCCCCCTAGAGCGTTGTCGTACCCTCACCTGGACCCTAAACCGTCCCCGTCCCCTAACCCTAACCCTAGCCCGAACCCTAACCCTAACCCTTCCCCGAAGCCTGACCCTCACCCGTCCCCTAATCCTAACCCGTACGCTGACACTAACCCGCGCCCTCACACGTACGCTCCCCCTAGAGCATTGTCGTACCCTCACCTGGACCCTAAACCGTCCCCGTCCCCTAACCCTAACCCTAGCCCGAACCCTAACCCTAACCCTTCCCCGAAGCCTGACCCTCAGCCGTCCCCTAATCCTAACCCGTACGCTGACACTAGCCCGCGCCCTCACACGTACGCTCCCCCTAGAGCGTTGTCGTACCCTCACCTGGACCCTAAACCGTCCCCGTCCCCTAACCCTAACCCTAGCCCGAACCCTAACCCTAACCCTTCCCCGAAGCCTGACCCTCACCCGTCCCCTAATCCTAACCCGTACGCTGACACTAAACCGCGCCCTCACACGTACGCTCCCCCTAGAGCGTTGTCGTACCCTCACCTGGACCCTAAACCGTCCCCGTCCCCTAACCCTAACCCTAGCCCGAACCCTAACCCTAACCCTTCCCCGAAGCCTGACCCTCAGCCATCCCCTAATCCTAACCCGTACGCTGACACTAACCCGCGCCCTCACACGTACGCTCCCCCTAGAGCGTTGTCGTACCCTCACCTGGACCCTAAACCGTCCCCGTCCCCTAACCCTAACCCTAGCCCGAACCCTAACCCTAACACTTCCCCGAAGCCTGACCCTCACCCGTCCCCTAATCCTAACCCGTACGCTGACACTAACCCGCGCCCTCACACGTACGCTCCCCCTAGAGCGTTGTCGTACCCTCACCTGGACCCTAAACCGTCCCCGTCCCCTAACCCTAACCCTAGCCCGAACCCTAACCCTAACCCTTCCCCGAAGCCTGACCCTCACCCGTCCCCTAATCCTAACCCGTACGCTGACACTAACCCGCGCCCTCACACGTACGCTCCCCCTAGAGCGTTGTCGTACCCTCACCTGGACCCTAAACCGTCCCCGTCCCCTAACCCTAACCCTAGCCCGAACCCTAACCCTAACCCTTCCCCGAAGCCTGACCCTCACCCGTCCCCTAATCCTAACCCGTACGCTGACACTAACCCGCGCCCTCACACGTACGCTCCCCCTAGAGCGTTGTCATACCCTCACCTGGACCCTAAACCGTCCCCGTCCCCTAACCCTAACCCTAGCCCGAACCCTAACCCTAACCCTTCCCCGAAGCCTGACCCTCACCCGTCCCCTAATCCTAACCCGTACGCTGACACTAGCCCGCGCCCTCACACGTACGCTCCCCCTAGAGCGTTGTCGTACCCTCACCTGGACCCTATACCGTCCCCGTCCCCTAACCCTAACCCTAGCCCGAACCCTAACCCTAACCCTTCCCCGAAGCCTGACCCTCAGCCGTCCCCTAATCCTAACCCGTACGCTGACACTAGCCCGCGCCCTCACACGTACGCTCCCCCTAGAGCGTTGTCGTACCCTCACCTGGACCCTAAACCGTCCCCGTCCACTAACCCTAACCCTAGCCCGAACCCTAACCCTAACCCTTCCCCGAAGCCTGACCCTCACCCATCCCCTAATCCTAACCCGTACGCTGACACTAACCCGCGCCCTCACACGTACGCTCCCCCTAGAGCGTTGTCGTACCCTCACCTGGACCCTAAACCGTCCCCGTCCCCTAACCCTAACCCTAGCCCGAACCCTAACCCTAACCCTTCCCCGAAGCCTGACCCTCAGCCGTCCCCTAATCCTAACCCGTACGCTGACACTAACCCGCGCCCTCACACGTACGCTCCCCCTAGAGCGTTGTCGTACCCTCACCTGGACCCTAAACCGTCCCCGTCCCCTAACCCTAACCCTAGCCCGAACCCTAACCCTAACCCTTCCCCGAAGCCTGACCCTCAGCCGTCCCCTAATCGTAACCCGTACGCTGACACTAACCCGCGCCCTCACACGTACGCTCCCCCTAGAGCGTTGTCGTACCCTCACCTGGACCCTAAACCGTCCCCGTCCCCTAACCCTAACCCTAGCCCGAACCCTAACCCTAACCCTTCCCCGAAGCCTGACCCTCACCCGTCCCCTAATCCTAACCCGTACGCTGACACTAACCCGCGCCCTCACACGTACGCTCCCCCTAGAGCGTTGTCGTACCCTCACCTGGACCCTAAACCGTCCCCGTCCCCTAACCCTAACCCTAGCCCGAACCCTAACCCTAACCCTTCCCCGAAGCCTGACCCTCAGCCGTCCCCTAATCCTAACCCGTACGCTGACACTAGCCCGCGCCCTCACACGTACGCTCCCCGTAGAGCGTTGTCGTACCCTCACCTGGACCCTAAACCGTCCCCGTCCCCTAACCCTAACCCTAGCCCGAACCCTAACCCTAACCCTTCCCCGAAGCCTGACCCTCACCCGTCCCCTAATCCTAACCCGTACGCTGACACTAAACCGCGCCCTCACACGTACGCTCCCCCTAGAGCGTTGTCGTACCCTCACCTGGACCCTAAACCGTCCCCGTCCCCTAACCCTAACCCTAGCCCGAACCCTAACCCTAACCCTTCCCCGAAGCCTGACCCTCAGCCGTCCCCTAATCCTAACCCGTACGCTGACACTAACCCGCGCCCTCACACGTACGCTCCCCCTAGAGCGTTGTCGTACCCTCACCTGGACCCTAAACCGTCCCCGTCCCCTAACCCTAACCCTAGCCCGAACCCTAACCCTAACCCTTCCCCGAAGCCTCACCCTCACCCGTCCCCTAATCCTAACCCGTACGCTGACACTAACCCGCGCCCTCACACGTACGCTCCCCCTAGAGCGTTGTCGTACCCTCACCTGGACCCTAAACCGTCCCCGTCCCCTAACCCTAACCCTAGCCCGAACCCTAACCCTAACCCTTCCCCGAAGCCTGACCCTCACCCGTCCCCTAATCCTAACCCGTACGCTGACACTAACCCGCGCCCTCACACGTACACTCCCCCTAGAGCGTTGTCGTACCCTCACCTGGACCCTAAACCGTCCCCGTCCCCTAACCCTAACCCTAGCCCGAACCCTAACCCTAACCCTTCCCCGAAGCCTGACCCTCACCCGTCCCCTAATCCTAACCCGTACGCTGACACTAACCCGCGCCCTCACACGTACGCTCCCCCTAGAGCGTTGTTGTACCCTCACCTGGACCCTAAACCGTCCCCGTCCCCTAACCCTAACCCTAGCCCGAACCCTAACCCTAACCCTTCCCCGAAGCCTGACCCTCAGCCATCCCCTAATCCTAACCCGTACGCTGACACTAGCCTGTGCCCTCACACGTACGCTCCCCCTAGAGCGTTGTCGTACCCTCACCTGGACCCTAAACCGTCCCCGTCCCCTAACCCTAACCCTAGCCCGAACCCTAACCCTAACCCTTCCCCGAAGCCTGACCCTCACCCGTCCCCTAATCCTAACCCGTACGCTGACACTAAACCGCGCCCTCACACGTACGCTCCCCCTAGAGCGTTGTCGTACCCTCACCTGGACCCTAAATCGTCCCCGTCCCCTAACACTAACCCTAGCCCGAACCCTAACCCTAACCCTTCCCCGAAGCCTGACCCTCAGCCGTCCCCTAATCCTAACCCGTACGCTGACACTAACCCGCGCCCTCACACGTACGCTCCCCCTAGAGCGTTGTCGTACCCCCACCTGGACCCTAAACCGTCCCCGTCCCCTAACCCTAACCCTAGCCCGAACCCTAACCCTAACCCTTCCCCGAAGCCTGACCCTCACCCGTCCCCTAATCCTAACCCGTACGCTGACACTAACCTGCGCCCTCACACGTACGCTCCCCCTAGAGCGTTGTCGTACCCTCACCTGGACCCTAAACCGTCCCCGTCCCCTAACCCTAACCCTAGCCCGAACCCTAACCCTAACCCTTCCCCGAAGCCTGACCCTCAGCCGTCCCCTAATCCTAACCCGTACGCTGACACTAGCCCGCGCCCTCACACGTACGCTCCCCATAGAGCGTTGTCGTACCCTCACCTGGACCCTAAACCGTCCCCGTCCCCTAACCCTAACCCTAGCCCGAACCCTAACCCTAACCCTTCCCCGAAGCCTGACCCTCACCCATCCCCTAATCCTAACCCGTACGCTGACACTAAACCGCGCCCTCACACGTACGCTCCCCCTAGAGCGTTGTCGTACCCTCACCTGGACCCTAAACCGTCCCCGTCCCCTAACCCTAACCCTAGCCCGAACCCTAACCCTAACCCTTCCCCGAAGCCTGACCCTCAGCCGTCCCCTAATCCTAACCCGTACGCTGACACTAACCCGCGACCTCACACGTACGCGCCCCCTAGAGCGTTGTCGTACCCTCACCTGGACCCTAAACCGTCCCCATCCCCTAACCCTAACCCTAGCCCGAACCCTAACCCTAACACTTCCCCGAAGCCTGACCCTCACCCGTCCCCTAATCCTAACCCGTACGCTGACACTAACCCGCGCCCTCACACGTACGCTCCCCCTAGAGCGTTGTCGTACCCTCACCTGGACCCTAAACCGTCCCCGTCCCCTAACCCTAACCCTAGCCCGTACCCTAACCCTAACCCTTCCCCGAAGCCTGACCCTCACCCGTCCCCTAATCCTAACCCGTACGCTGACACTAACCCGCGCCCTCACACGTACTCTCCCCCTAGAGCGTTGTCGTACCCTCACCTGGACCCTAAACCGTCCCCGTCCCCTAACCCTAACCCTAGCCCGAACCCTAACCCTAACCCTTCCCCGAAGCCTGACCCTCACCCGTCCCCTAATCCTAACCCGTACGCTGACACTAACCCGCGCCCTCACACGTACGCTGCCCCTAGAGCGTTGTCGTACCCTCACCTGGACCCTAAACCGTCCCCGTCCCCTAACCCTAACCCGAACCCTAACCCTAACCCTTCCCCGAAGCCTGACACTCAGCCGTCCCCTAATCCTAACCCGTACGCTGACACTAACCCGCGCCCTCACACGTACGCTCCCCCTAGAGCGTTGTCGTACCCTCACCTGGACCCTAAACCGTCCCCGTCCCCTAACCCTAACCCTAGCCCGAACCCTAACCCTAACCCTTCCCCGAAGCCTGACCCTCACCCGTCCCCTAATCCTAACCCGTACGCTGACACTAACCCGCGCCCTCACACGTACGCTCCCCCTAGAGCGTTGTCGTACCCTCACCTGGACCCTAAACCGTCCCTGTCCCCTAACCCTAACCCTAGCCCGAACCCTAACCCTAACCCTTCCCCGAAGCCTGACCCTCACCCGTCCCCTAATCCTAACCCGTACGCTGACACTAACCCACGCCCTCACACGTACGCTCCCCCTAGAGCGTTGTCGTACCCTCACCTGGACCCTAAACCGTCCCCGTCCCCTAACCCTAACCCTAGCCCGAACCCTAACCCTAACCCTTCCCCGAAGCCTGACCCTCACCCGTCCCCTAATCCTAACCCGTACGCTGACACTAACCCGCGCCCTCACACGTACGCTCCCCCTAGAGCGTTGTCGTACCCTCACCTGGACCCTAAACCGTCCCCGTCCCCTAACCCTAACCCTAGCCCGAACCCTAACCCTAACACTTCCCCAAAGCCTGACCCTCACCCGTCCCCTAATCCTAACCCGTACGCTGACACTAACCCGCGCCCTCAAACGTACGCTCCCCCTAGAGCGTTGTCGTACCCTCACCTGGACCCTAAACCATCCCCGTCCCCTAACCCTAACCCTAGCCCGAACCCTAACCCTAACCCTTCCCCGAAGCCTGACTCTCAGCCGTCCCCTAATCCTAACCCGTACGCTGACACTAACCCGCGCCCTCACACGTACGCTCCCCCTAGAGCGTTGTCGTACCCTCACCTGGACCCTAAACCGTCCCCGTCCCCTAACGCTAACCCTAGCCCGAACCCTAACCCTAACCCTTCCCCGAAGCCTGACCCTCAGCCGTCCCCTAATCCTAACCCGTACGCTGACACTAACCCGCGCCCTCACACGTACGCTCCCCCTAGAGCGTTGTCGTACCCTCACCTGGACCCTAAACCGTCCCCGTCCCCTAACCCTAACCCTAGCCCGAACCCTAACCCTAACCCTTCCCCGAAGCCTGACCCTCACCCGTCCCCTAATCCTAACCCGTACGCTGACACTAACCCGCGCCCTCAAACGTACGCTCCCCCTAGAGCGTTGTCGTACCCTCACCTGGACCCTAAACCATCCCCGTCCCCTAACCCTAACCCTAGCCCGAACCCTAACCCTAACCCTTCCCCGAAGCCTGACCCTCACCCGTCCCCTAATCCTAACCCGTACGCTGACACTAACCCGCGCCCTCACACGTACGCTCCCCCTAGAGCGTTGTCGTACCCTCACCTGGACCCTAAACCGTCCCCGTCCCCTAACCCTAACCCTAGCCCGAACCCTAACCCTTCCCCGAAGCCTGACTCTCACCCGTCCCCTAATCCTAACCCGTACGCTGACACTAACCCGCGCCCTCACACGTACGCTCCCCCTAGAGCGTTGTCGTACCCTCACATGGACCCTAAACCGTCCCCGTCCCCTAACCCTAACCCTAGCCCGAACCCTAACCCTAACCCTTCCCCGAAGCCTGACCCTCACCCGTCCCCTAATCCTAACCCGTACGCTGACACTAACCCGCGCCCTCACACGTACGCTCCCCCTAGAGCGTTGTCGTACCCTCACCTGGACCCTAAACCGTCCCCGTCCCCTAACCCTAACCCTAGCCCGAACCCTAACCCTAACCCTTCCCCGAAGCCTGACCCTCAGCCGTCCCCTAATCCTAACCCGTACGCTGACACTAACCCGCGCCCTCAGACATACGCTCCCCCTAGAGCGTTGTCGTACCCTCACCTGGACCCTAAACCGTCCCCGTCCCCTAACCCTAACCCTAGCCCGAACCCTAACCCTAACACTCCCCCAAATCCTGACCCTCAGCCGTCCCCTAATCCTAACCCGTACGCTGACACTAACCCGCGCCCTCACACGTACGCTCCCCCTAGAGCGTTGTCGTACCCTCACCTGGACCCTAAACCATCCCCGTCCCCTAACCCTAACCCTAGCCCGAACCCTAACCCTAACCCTTCCCCGAAGCCTGACCCTCAGCCGTCCCCTAATCCTAACCCGTACGCTGACACTAACCCGCGCCCTCACACGTACGCTCCCCATAGAGCGTTGTCGTACCCTCACCTGGACCCTAAACCGTCCCCGTCCCCTAACCCTAACCCTAGCCCGAACCCTAACCCTAACCCTTCCCCGAAGCCTGACCCTCACCCGTCCCCTAATCCTAACCCGTACGCTGACACTAACCCGCGCCCTCACACGTACGCTCCCCCTAGAGCGTTGTCGTACCCTCACCTGGACCCTAAACCGTCCCCGTCCCCTAACCCTAACCCTAGCCCGAACCCTAACCCTAACCCTTCCCCGAAGCCTGACCCTCACCCGTCCCGTAATCCTAACCCGTACGCTGACACTAACCCGCGCCCTCACACGTATGCTCCCCCTAGAGCGTTGTCGTACCCTCACATGGACCCTAAACCGTCCCCGTCCCCTAACCCTAACCCTAGCCCGAACCCTAACCCTTCCCCGAAGCCTGACCCTCAGCCGTCCCCTAATCCTAACCCGTACGCTGACACTAGCCCGCGCCCTCACACGTACGCTCCCCCTAGAGCGTTGTCGTACCCTCACCTGGACCCTAAACCGTCCCCGTCCCCTAACCCTAACCCTAGCCCGAACCCTAACCCTAACCCTTCCCCGAAGCCTGACCCTCACCCGTCCCCTAATCCTAACCCGTACGCTGACACTAACCCGCGCCCTCACACGTACGCTCCCCCTAGAGCGTTGTCGTACCCTCACCTGGACCCTAAACCGTCCCCGTCCCCTAACCCTAACCCTAGCCCGAACCCTAACCCTAACCCTTCCCCGAAGCCTGACCCTCACCCGTCCCCTAATCCTAACCCGTACGCTGACACTAAACCGCGCCCTCACACGTACACTCCCCCTAGAGCGTTGTCGTACCCTCACCTGGACCCTAAACCGTCCCCGTCCCCTAACCCTAACCCTAGCCCGAACCCTAACCCTAACCCTTCCCCGAAGCCTGACCCTCACCCGTCCCCTAATCCTAACCCGTACGCTGACACTAACCCGCGCCCTCACACGTACGCTCCCCCTAGAGCGTTGTCGTACCCTCACCTGGACCCTAAACCGTCCCCGTCCCCTAACCCTAACCCGAACCCTAACCCTAACCCTTCCCCGAAGCCTGACCCTCAGCCGTCCCCTAATCCTAACCCGTACGCTGACACTAACCCGCGCCCTCACACGTACGCTCCCCCTAGAGCGTTGTCGTACCCTCACCTGGACCCTAAACCGTCCCCGTCCCCTAACCCTAACCCTAGCCCGAACCCTAACCCTAACCCTTCCCCGAAGCCTGACCCTCACCCGTCCCCTAATCCTAACCCGTACGCTGACACTAACCCGCGCCCTCACACGTACGCTCCCCCTAGAGCGTTGTCGTACCCTCACCTGGACCCTAAACCGTCCCTGTCCCCTAACCCTAACCCTAGCCCGAACCCTAACCCTAACCCTTCCCCGAAGCCTGACCCTCACCCGTCCCCTAATCCTAACCCGTACGCTGACACTAACCCGCGCCCTCACACGTACGCTCACCCTAGAGCGTTGTCGTACCCTCACCTGGACCCTAAACCGTCCCCGTCCCCTAACCCTAACCCTAGCCCGAACCCTAACCCTAACCCTTCCCCGAAGCCTGACCCTCACCCGTCCCCTAATCCTAACCCGTACGCTGACACTAACCCGCGCCCTCACACGTACGCTCCCCCTAGAGCGTTGTCGTACCCTCACCTGGACCCTAAACCGTCCCCGTCCCCTAACCCTAACCCTAGCCCGAACCCTAACCCTAACACTTCCCCAAAGCCTGACCCTCACCCGTCCCCTAATCCTAACCCGTACGCTGACACTAACCCGCGCCCTCAAACGTACGCTCCCCCTAGAGCGTTGTCGTACCCTCACCTGGACCCTAAACCATCCCCGTCCCCTAACCCTAACCCTAGCCCGAACCCTAACCCTAACCCTTCCCCGAAGCCTGACCCTCAGCCGTCCCCTAATCCTAACCCGTACGCTGACACTAACCCGCGCCCTCACACGTACGCTCCCCATAGAGCGTTGTCGTACCCTCACCTGGACCCTAAACCGTCCCCGTCCCCTAACCCTAACCCGAACCCTAACCCTAACCCTTCCCCGAAGCCTGACTCTCACCCGTCCCCTAATCCTAACCCGTACGCTGACACTAACCCGCGCCCTCACACGTACGCTCCCCCTAGAGCGTTGTCGTACCCTCACCTGGACCCTAAACCGTCCCCGTCCCCTAACCCTAACCCTAGCCCGAACCCTAACCCTAACCCTTCCCCGAAGCCTGACCCTCACCCGTCCCGTAATCCTAACCCGTACGCTGACACTAACCCGCGCCCTCACACGTACGCTCCCCCTAGAGCGTTGTCGTACCCTCACCTGGACCCTAAACCGTCCCCGTCCCCTAACCCTAACCCTAGCCTGAACCCTAACCCTAACCCTTCCCCGAAGCCTGACCCTCAGCCGTCCCCTAATCCTAACCCGTACGCTGACACTAACTCGCGCCCTCACACGTACGCTCCCCCTAGAGCGTTGTCGTACCCTCACCTGGACCCTAAACCGTCCCCGTCCCCTAACCCTAACCCTAGCCCGAACCCTAACCCTAACCCTTCCCCGAAGCCTGACCCTCACCCGTCCCCTAATCCTAACCCGTACTCCGACACTGACACGCGCCCTCACACGTACGCTCCCCCTAAAGCGTTGTCGTACCATCACGTGGACCCTAAACCGTCCCCGTCCCCTAACCCTAACCCTAGCCCGAACCCTAACCCTAACCCTTCCCCGAAGCCTGACCCTCACCCGTCCCCTAATCCTAACCCGTACGCTGACACTAACCCGCGCCCTCACACGTACGATCCCCCTAGAGCGTTGTCGTACCCTCACCTGGACCCTAAACCGTCCCCGTCCCCTAACCCTAACCCTAGCCCGAACCCTAACCCTAAACCTTCCCCGAAGCCTGACCCTCAGCCGTCCCCTAATCCTAACCCGTACGCTGACACTAACCCGCGCCCTCACACGTACGCTCCCCCTAGAGCGTTGTCGTACCCTCACCTGGACCCTAAACCATCCCCGTCCCCTAACCCTAACCCTAGCCCGAACCCTAACCCTAACCCTTCCCCGAAGCCTGACCCTCAGCCGTCCCCTAATCCTAACCCGTACGCTGACACTAACCCGCGCCCTCACACGTACGCTCCCCATAGAGCGTTGTCGTACCCTCACCTGGACCCTAAACCGTCCCCGTCCCCTAACCCTAACCCTAGCCCGAACCCTAACCCTAACCCTTCCCCGAAGCCTGACCCTCAGCCGTCCCCTAATCCTAACCCGTACGCTGACACTAACCCGCGCCCTCACACGTACGCTCCCCCTAGAGCGTTGTCGTACCCTCACCTGGACCCTAAACCGTCCCCGTCCCCTAACCCTAACCCTAGCCCGAACCCTAACCCTAACCCTTCCCCGAAGCCTGACCCTCACCCGTCCCGTAATCCTAACCCGTACGCTGACACTAACCCTCGCCCTCACACGTATGCTCCCCCTAGAGCGTTGTCGTACCCTCACATGGACCCTAAACCGTCCCCGTCCCCTAACCCTAACCCTAGCCCGAACCCTAACCCTAACCCTTCCCCGAAGCCTGACCCTCAGCCGTCCCCTAATCCTAACCCGTACGCTGACACTAGCCCGCGCCCTCACACATACGCTCCCCCTAGAGCGTTGTCGTACCCTCACCTGGACCCTAAACCGTCCCCGTCCCCTAACCCTAACCCTAGCCCGAACCCTAACCCTAACCCTTCCCCGAAGCCTGACCCTCACCCGTCCCCTAATCCTAACCCGTACGCTGACACTAAACCGCGCCCTCACACGTACGCTCCCCCTAGAGCGTTGTCGTACCCTCACCTGGACCCTAAACCGTCCCCGTCCCCTAACCCTAACCCTAGCCCGAACCCTAACCCTAACCCTTCCCCGAAGCCTGACCCTCACCCGTCCCCTAATCCTAACCCGTACGCTGACACTAACCCGCGCCCTCACACGTACGCTCCCCCTAGAGCGTTGTCGTACCCTCACCTGGACCCTAAACCGTCCCCGTCCCCTAACCCTAACCCTAGCCCGAACCCTAACCCTAACCCTTCCCCGAAGCCTGACCCTCACCCGTCCCCTAATCCTAACCCGTACGCTGACACTAACCCGAGCACCTCACACGTACACTCCCCCTAGAGCGTTGTCGTACCCTCACCTGGACCCTAAACCGTCCCCGTCCCCTAACCCTAACCCTAGCCCGAACCCTAACCCTAACCCTTCCCCGAAGCCTGACCCTCACCCGTCCCCTAATCCTAACCCGTACGCTGACACTAACCCGCGCCCTCACACGTACGCTCCCCCTAGAGCGTTGTCGTACCCTCACCTGGACCCTAAACCGTCCCCGTCCCCTAACCCTAACCCGAACCCTAACCCTAACCCTTCCCCGAAGCCTGACCCTCAGCCGTCCCCTAATCCTAACCCGTACGCTGACACTAACCCGCGCCCTCACACGTACGCTCCCCCTAGAGCGTTGTCGTACCCTCACCTGGACCCTAAACCGTCCCCGTCCCCTAACCCTAACCCTAGCCCGAACCCTAACCCTAACCCTTCCCCGAAGCCTGACCCTCACCCGTCCCCTAATCCTAACCCGTACGCTGACACTAACCCGCGCCCTCACACGTACGCTCCCCCTAGAGCGTTGTCGTACCCTCACCTGGACCCTAAACCGTCCCTGTCCCCTAACCCTAACCCTAGCCCGAACCCTAACCCTAACCCTTCCCCGAAGCCTGACCCTCACCCGTCCCCTAATCCTAACCCGTACGCTGACACTAACCCGCGCCCTCACACGTACGCTCCCCCTAGAGCGTTGTCGTACCCTCACCTGGACCCTAAACCGTCCCCGTCCCCTAACCCTAACCCTAGCCCGAACCCTAACCCTAACACTTCCCCAAAGCCTGACCCTCACCCGTCCCCTAATCCTAACCCGTACGCTGACACTAACCCGCGCCCTCAAACGTACGCTCCCCCTAGAGCGTTGTCGTACCCTCACCTGGACCCTAAACCATCCCCGTCCCCTAACCCTAACCCTAGCCCGAACCCTAACCCTAACCCTTCCCCGAAGCCTGACCCTCAGCCGTCCCCTAATCCTAACCCGTACGCTGACACTAACCCGCGCCCTCACACGTACGCTCCCCATAGAGCGTTGTCGTACCCTCACCTGGACCCTAAACCGTCCCCGTCCCCTAACCCTAACCCGAACCCTAACCCTAACCCTTCCCCGAAGCCTGACTCTCACCCGTCCCCTAATCCTAACCCGTACGCTGACACTAACCCGCGCCCTCACACGTACGCTCCCCCTAGAGCGTTGTCGTACCCTCACCTGGACCCTAAACCGTCCCCGTCCCCTAACCCTAACCCTAGCCCGAACCCTAACCCTAACCCTTCCCCGAAGCCTGACCCTCACCCGTCCCGTAATCCTAACCCGTACGCTGACACTAACCCGCGCCCTCACACGTACGCTCCCCCTAGAGCGTTGTCGTACCCTCACCTGGACCCTAAACCGTCCCCGTCCCCTAACCCTAACCCTAGCCTGAACCCTAACCCTAACCCTTCCCCGAAGCCTGACCCTCAGCCGTCCCCTAATCCTAACCCGTACGCTGACACTAACTCGTGCCCTCACACGTACGCTCCCCCTAGAGCGTTGTCGTACCCTCACCTGGACCCTAAACCGTCCCCGTCCCCTAACCCTAACCCTAGCCCGAACCCTAACCCTAACCCTTCCCCGAAGCCTGACCCTCACCCGTCCCCTAATCCTAACCCGTACTCCGACACTGACACGCGCCCTCACACGTACGCTCCCCCTAAAGCGTTGTCGTACCATCACGTGGACCCTAAACCGTCCCCGTCCCCTAACCCTAACCCTAGCCCGAACCCTAACCCTAACCCTTCCCCGAAGCCTGACCCTCACCCGTCCCCTAATCCTAACCCGTACGCTGACACTAACCCGCGCCCTCACACGTACGCTCCCCCTAGAGCGTTGTCGTACCCTCACCTGGACCCTAAACCGTCCCCGTCCCCTAACCCTAACCCTAGCCCGAACCCTAACCCTAAACCTTCCCCGAAGCCTGACCCTCAGCCGTCCCCTAATCCTAACCCGTACGCTGACACTAACCCGCGCCCTCACACGTACGCTCCCCCTAGAGCGTTGTCGTACCCTCACCTGGACCCTAAACCGTCCCCGTCCCCTAACCCTAACCCTAGCCTGAACCCTAACCCTAACCCTTCCCCGAAGCCTGACCCTCAGCCGTCCCCTAATCCTAACCCGTACGCTGACACTAACCCGCGCCCTCACACGTACGCTCCCCCTAGAGCGTTGTCGTACCCTCACCTGGACCCTAAACCGTCCCCGTCCCCTAACCCTAACCCTAGCCCGAACCCTAACCCTAACCCTTCCCCGAAGCCTGACCCTCACCCGTCCCCTAATCCTAACCCGTACTCCGACACTGACACGCGCCCTCACACGTACGCTCCCCCTAAAGCGTTGTCGTACCATCACGTGGACCCTAAAACGTCCCCGTCCCCTAACCCTAACCCTAGCCTGAACCCTAACCCTAACCCTTCCCCGAAGCCTGACCCTCACCCGTCCCCTAATCCTAACCCGTACGCTGACACTAACCCGCGCCCTCACACGTACGCTCCCCCTAGAGCGTTGTCGTACCCTCACCTGGACCCTAAACCGTCCCCGTCCCCTAACCCTAACCCTAGCCCGAACCCTAACCCTAACCCTTCCCCGAAGCCTGACCCTCACCCGTCCCCTAATCCTAACCCGTACGCTGACACTAACCCACGCCCTCACACGTACGCTCCCCCTAGAGCGTTGTCGTACCCTCACCTGGACCCTAAACCGTCCCCGTCCCCTAACCCTAACCCTAGCCCGAACCCTAACCCTAACTCTTCCCCGAAGCCTGACCCTCACCCGTCCCCTAATCCTAACCCGTACGCTGACACTAACCCGCGCCCTCACACGTACGCTCCCCCTAGAGCGTTGTCGTACCCTCACCTGGACCCTAAACCGTCCCCGTCCCCTAACCCTAACCCTAGCCCGAAACCTAACCCTAACCCTTCCCCGAAGCCTGACCCTCACCCGTCCCCTAATCCTAACCCGTACGCTGACACTAACCCGCGCCCTCACACGTACGCTCCCCCTAGAGCGTTGTCGTACCCTCACCTGGACCCTAAACCGTCCCCGTCCCCTAACCCTAACCCTAGCCCGAACCCTAACCCTAACCCTTCCCCGAAGCCTGACCCTCACCCGTCCCCTAATCCTAACCCGTACTCTGACACTAACCCATGCCCTCACACGTACGCTCCCCCTAGAGCGTTGTCGTACCCTCACCTGGACCCTAAACCGTCCCCGTCCCCTAACCCTAACCCTAGCCCGAACCCTAACCCTAACCCTTCCCCGAAGCCTGACCCTCAGCCGTCCCCTAATCGTAACCCGTACGCTGACACTAACTCGCGCCCTCACACGTACGCTCCCCCTAGAGCGTTGTCGTACCCTCACCTGGACCCTAAACCATCCCCGTCCCCTAACCCTAACCCTAGCCCGAACCCTAACCCTAACCCTTCCCCGAAGCCTGAACCTCAGCCGTCCCCTAATCCTAACCCGTACGCTGACACTAACGCGCGCCCTCACACGTACACTCCCCCTAGAGCGTTGTCGTACCCTCACCTGGACCCTAAACCGTCCCCGTCCCCTAACCCTAACCCTAGCCCGAACCCTAACCCTAACCCTTCCCCGAAGCCTGACCCTCACCCGTCCCCTAATCCTAACCCGTACGCTGACACTAACCCGCGCCCTCACACGTACGCTCCCCCTAGAGCGTTGTCGTACCCTCACCTGGACCCTAAACCGTCCCCGTCCCCTAACCCTAACCCGAACCCTAACCCTAACCCTTCCCCGAAGCCTGACCCTCACCCGTCCCCTAATCCTAACCCGTACGCTGACACTAACCCGCGCCCTCACACGTACGCTCCCCCTAGAGCGTTGTCGTACCCTCACCTGGACCCTAAACCGTCCCCGTCCCCTAACCCTAACCCTAGCCCGAACCCTAACCCTAACCCTTCCCCGAAGCCTGACCCTCACCCGTCCCCTAATCCTAACCCGTACGCTGACACTAACCCGCGCCCTCACACGTACGCTCCCCCTAGAGCGTTGTCGTACCCTCACCTGGACCCTAAACCATCCCTGTCCCCTAACCCTAACCCTAGCCCGAACCCTAACCCTAACGCTTCCCCGAAGCCTGACCCTCACCCGTCCCCTAATCCTAACCCGTACACTGACACTAACCCGCGCCCTCACACGTACGCTCCCCCTAGAGCGTTGTCGTACCCTCACCTGGACCCTAAACCGTCCCCGTCCCCTAACCCTAACCCTAGCCCGAACCCTAACCCTAACCCTTCCCCGAAGCCTGACCCTCACCCGTCCCCTAATCCTAACCCGTACGCTGACACTAACCCGCGCCCTCACACGTACGCTCCCCCTAGAGCGTTGTCGTACCCTCACCTGGACCCTAAACCGTCCCCGTCCCCTAACCCTAACCCTAGCCCGAACCCTAACCCTAACACTTCCCCAAAGCCTGACCCTCACCCGTCCCCTAATCCTAACCCGTACGCTGACACTAACCCGCGCCCTCACACGTACGCTCCCCCTAGAGCGTTGTCGTACCCTCACCTGGACCCTAAACCATCCCCGTCCCCTAACCCTAACCCTAGCCCGAACCCTAACCCTAACCCTTCCCCGAAGCCTGACCCTCAGCCGTCCCCTAATCCTAACCCGTACGCTGACACTAACCCGCGCCCTCACACGTACGCTCCACCTAGAGCATTGTCGTACCCTCACCTGGACCCTAAACCGTCCCCGTCCCCTAACCCTAACCCTAGCCCGAACCCTAACCCTAACCCTTCCCCGAAGCCTGACCCTCAGCCGTCCCCTAATGCTAACCCGTACGCTGACACTAACCCGCGCCCTCACACGTACGCTCCCCCTAGAGCGTTGTCGTACCCTCACCTGGACCCTAAACCGTCCCCGTCCCCTAACCCTAACCCTAGCCCGAACCCTAACCCTAACCCTTCCCCGAAGCCTGACCCTCACCCGTCCCCTAATCCTAACCCGTACGCTGACACTAACCCGCGCCCTCACACGTACGCTCCCCCTAGAGCGTTGTCGTACCCTCACCTGGACCCTAAACCGTCCCCGTCCCCTAACCCTAACCCTAGCCCGAACCCTAACCCTAACCCTTCCCCGAAGCCTGACCCTCACCCGTCCCCTAATCCTAACCCGTACGCTGACACTAACCCGCGCCCTCACACGTACGCTCCCCCTAGAGCGTTGTCGTACCCTCACCTGGACCCTAAACCGTCCCCGTCCCCTAACCCTAACCCTAGCCCGAACCCTAACCCTAACCCTTCCCCGAAGCCTGACCCTCACCCGTCCCCTAATCCTAACCCGTACGCTGACACTAACCCGCGCCCTCACACGTACGCTCCCCCTAGAGCGTTGTCGTACCCTCACCTGGACCCTAAACCGTCCCTGTCCCCTAACCCTAACCCTAGCCCGAACCCTAACCCTAACCCTTCCCCGAAGCCTGACCCTCACCCGTCCCCTAATCCTAACCCGTACGCTGACACTAACCCGCGCCCTCACACGTACGCTCACCCTAGAGCGTTGTCGTACCCTCACCTGGACCCTAAACCGTCCCCGTCCCCTAACCCTAACCCTAGCCCGAACCCTAACCCTAACCCTTCCCCGAAGCCTGACCCTCACCCGTCCCCTAATCCTAACCCGTACGCTGACACTAACCCGCGCCCTCACACGTACGCTCCCCCTAGAGCGTTGTCGTACCTTCACCTGGACCCTAAACCGTCCCCGTCCCCTAACCCTAACCCTAGCCCGAACCCTAACCCTAACACTTCCCCAAAGCCTGACCCTCACCCGTCCCCTAATCCTAACCCGTACGCTGACACTAACCCGCGCCCTCAAACGTACGCTCCCCCTAGAGCGTTGTCGTACCCTCACCTGGACCCTAAACCATCCCCGTCCCCTAACCCTAACCCTAGCCCGAACCCTAACCCTAACCCTTCCCCGAAGCCTGACCCTCAGCCGTCCCCTAATCCTAACCCGTACGCTGACACTAACCCGCGCCCTCACACGTACGCTCCCCATAGAGCGTTGTCGTACCCTCACCTGGACCCTAAACCGTCCCCGTCCCCTAACCCTAACCCGAACCCTAACCCTAACCCTTCCCCGAAGCCTGACTCTCACCCGTCCCCTAATCCTAACCCGTACGCTGACACTAACCCGCGCCCTCACACGTACGCTCCCCCTAGAGCGTTGTCGTACCCTCACCTGGACCCTAAACCGTCCCCGTCCCCTAACCCTAACCCTAGCCCGAACCCTAACCCTAACCCTTCCCCGAAGCCTGACCCTCACCCGTCCCGTAATCCTAACCCGTACGCTGACACTAACCCGCGCCCTCACACGTACGCTCCCCCTAGAGCGTTGTCGTACCCTCACCTGGACCCTAAACCGTCCCCGTCCCCTAACCCTAACCCTAGCCTGAACCCTAACCCTAACCCTTCCCCGAAGCCTGACCCTCAGCCGTCCCCTAATCCTAACCCGTACGCTGACACTAACTCGTGCCCTCACACGTACGCTCCCCCTAGAGCGTTGTCGTACCCTCACCTAGACCCTAAACCGTCCCCGTCCCCTAACCCTAACCCTAGCCCGAACCCTAACCCTAACCCTTCCCCGAAGCCTGACCCTCACCCGTCCCCTAATCCTAACCCGTACTCCGACACTGACACGCGCTGTCACACGTACGCTCCCCCTAAAGCGTTGTCGTACCATCACGTGGACCCTAAACCGTCCCCGTCCCCTAACCCTAACCCTAGCCCGAACCCTAACCCTAACCCTTCCCCGAAGCCTGACCCTCAGCCGTCCCCTAATCCTAACCCGTACGCTGACACTAACCCGCGCCCTCACACGTACGCTCCCCCTAGAGCGTTGTCGTACCCTCACCTGGACCCTAAACCGTCCCCGTCCCCTAACCCTAACCCTAGCCCGAACCCTAACCCTAACCCTTCCCCGAAGCCTGACCCTCACCCGTCCCGTAATCCTAACCCGTACGCTGACACTAACCCTCGCCCTCACACGTATGCTCCCCCTAGAGCGTTGTCGTACCCTCACATGGACCCTAAACAGTCCCCGTCCCCTAACCCTAACCCTAGCCCGAACCCTAACCCTAACCCTTCCCCGAAGCCTGACCCTCAGCCGTCCCCTAATCCTAACCCGTACGCTGACACTAGCCCGCGCCCTCACACGTACGCTCCCCCTAGAGCGTTGTCGTACCCTCACCTGGACCCTAAACCGTCCCCGTCCCCTAACCCTAACCCTAGCCCGAACCCTAACCCTAACCCTTCCCCGAAGCCTGACCCTCACCCGTCCCCTAATCCTAACCCGTACGCTGACACTAAACCGCGCCCTCACACGTACGCTCCCCCTAGAGCGTTGTCGTACCCTCACCTGGACCCTAAACCGTCCCCGTCCCCTAACCCTAACCCTAGCCCGAACCCTAACCCTAACCCTTCCCCGAAGCCTGACCCTCACCCGTCCCCTAATCCTAACCCGTACGCTGACACTAACCCGCGCCCTCACACGTACGCTCCCCCTAGAGCGTTGTCGTACCCTCACCTGGACCCTAAACCGTCCCCGTCCCCTAACCCTAACCCTAGCCCGAACCCTAACCCTAACACTTCCCCGAAGCCTGACCCTCACCCGTCCCCTAATCCTAACCCGTACGCTGACACTAACCCGCGCCCTCACACGTACGCTCCCCCTAGAGCGTTGTCGTACCCTCACCTGGACCCTAAACCGTCCCCGTCCCCTAACCCTAACCCTAGCCCGAACCCTAACCCTAACCCTTCCCCGAAGCCTGACCCTCACCCGTCCCCTAATCCTAACCCGTACGCTGACACTAACCCGCGCCCTCACACGTACACTCCCCCTAGAGCGTTGTCGTACCCTCACCTGGACCCTAAACCGTCCCCGTCCCCTAACCCTAACCCTAGCCCGAACCCTAACCCTAACCCTTCCCCGAAGCCTGACCCTCACCCGTCCCCTAATCCTAACCCGTACGCTGACACTAACCCGCGCCCTCACACGTACGCTCCCCCTAGAGCGTTGTCGTACCCTCACCTGGACCCTAAACCGTCCCCGTCCCCTAACCCTAACCCGAACCCTAACCCTAACCCTTCCCCGAAGCCTGACCCTCAGCCGTCCCCTAATCCTAACCCGTACGCTGACACTAACCCGCGCCCTCACACGTACGCTCCCCCTAGAGCGTTGTCGTACCCTCACCTGGACCCTAAACCGTCCCCGTCCCCTAACCCTAACCCTAGCCCGAACCCTAACCCTAACCCTTCCCCGAAGCCTGACCCTCACCCGTCCCCTAATCCTAACCCGTACGCTGACACTAACCCGCGCCCTCACACGTACGCTCCCCCTAGAGCGTTGTCGTACCCTCACCTGGACCCTAAACCGTCCCTGTCCCCTAACCCTAACCCTAGCCCGAACCCTAACCCTAACCCTTCCCCGAAGCCTGACCCTCACCCGTCCCCTAATCCTAACCCGTACGCTGACACTAACCCGCGCCCTCACACGTACGCTCACCCTAGAGCGTTGTCGTACCCTCACCTGGACCCTAAACCGTCCCCGTCCCCTAACCCTAACCCTAGCCCGAACCCTAACCCTAACCCTTCCCCGAAGCCTGACCCTCACCCGTCCCCTAATCCTAACCCGTACGCTGACACTAACCCGCGCCCTCACACGTACGCTCCCCCTAGAGCGTTGTCGTACCCTCACCTGGACCCTAAACCGTCCCCGTCCCCTAACCCTAACCCTAGCCCGAACCCTAACCCTAACACTTCCCCAAAGCCTGACCCTCACCCGTCCCCTAATCCTAACCCGTACGCTGACACTAACCCGCGCCCTCAAACGTACGCTCCCCCTAGAGCGTTGTCGTACCCTCAACTGGACCCTAAACCATCCCCGTCCCCTAACCCTAACCCTAGCCCGAACCCTAACCCTAACCCTTCCCCGAAGCCTGACCCTCAGCCGTCCCCTAATCCTAACCCGTACGCTGACACTAACCCGCGCCCTCACACGTACACTCCCCATAGAGCGTTGTCGTACCCTCACCTGGACCCTAAACCGTCCCCGTCCCCTAACCCTAACCCGAACCCTAACCCTAACCCTTCCCCGAAGCCTGACTCTCACCCGTCCCCTAATCCTAACCCGTACGCTGACACTAACCCGCGCCCTCACACGTACGCTCCCCCTAGAGCGTTGTCGTACCCTCACCTGGACCCTAAACCGTCCCCGTCCCCTAACCCTAACCCTAGCCCGAACCCTAACCCTAACCCTTCCCCGAAGCCTGACCCTCACCCGTCCCGTAATCCTAACCCGTACGCTGACACTAACCCGCGCCCTCACACGTACGCTCCCCCTAGAGCGTTGTCGTACCCTCACCTGGACCCTAAACCGTCCCCGTCCCCTAACCCTAACCCTAGCCTGAACCCTAACCCTAACCCTTCCCCGAAGCCTGACCCTCAGCCGTCCCCTAATCCTAACCCGTACGCTGACACTAACTCGTGCCCTCACACGTACGCTCCCCCTAGAGCGTTGTCGTACCCTCACCTGGACCCTAAACCGTCCCCGTCCCCTAACCCTAACCCTAGCCCGAACCCTAACCCTAACCCTTCCCCGAAGCCTGACCCTCACCCGTCCCCTAATCCTAACCCGTACTCCGACACTGACACGCGCCCTCACACGTACGCTCCCCCTAAAGCGTTGTCGTACCATCACGTGGACCCTAAACCGTCCCCGTCCCCTAACCCTAACCCTAGCCCGAACCCTAACCCTAACCCTTCCCCGAAGCCTGACCCTCACCCGTCCCCTAATCCTAACCCGTACGCTGACACTAACCCGCGCCCTCACACGTACGCTCCCCCTAGAGCGTTGTCGTACCCTCACCTGGACCCTAAACCGTCCCCGTCCCCTAACCCTAACCCTAGCCCGAACCCTAACCCTAAACCTTCCCCGAAGCCTGACCCTCAGCCGTCCCCTAATCCTAACCCGTACGCTGACACTAACCCGCGCCCTCACACGTACGCTCCCCCTAGAGCGTTGTCGTACCCTCACCTGGACCCTAAACCGTCCCCGTCCCCTAACCCTAACCCTAGCCTGAACCCTAACCCTAACCCTTCCCCGAAGCCTGACCCTCAGCCGTCCCCTAATCCTAACCCGTACGCTGACACTAACCCGCGCCCTCACACGTACGCTCCCCCTAGAGCGTTGTCGTACCCTCACCTGGACCCTAAACCGTCCCCGTCCCCTAACCCTAACCCTAGCCCGAACCCTAACCCTAACCCTTCCCCGAAGCCTGACCCTCACCCGTCCCCTAATCCTAACCCGTACTCCGACACTGACACGCGCCCTCACACGTACGCTCCCCCTAAAGCGTTGTCGTACCATCACGTGGACCCTAAAACGTCCCCGTCCCCTAACCCTAACCCTAGCCTGAACCCTAACCCTAACCCTTCCCCGAAGCCTGACCCTCACCCGTCCCCTAATCCTAACCCGTACGCTGACACTAACCCGCGCCCTCACACGTACGCTCCCCCTAGAGCGTTGTCGTACCCTCACCTGGACCCTAAACCGTCCCCGTCCCCTAACCCTAACCCTAGCCCGAACCCTAACCCTAACCCTTCCCCGAAGCCTGACCCTCACCCGTCCCCTAATCCTAACCCGTACGCTGACACTAACCCACGCCCTCACACGTACGCTCCCCCTAGAGCGTTGTCGTACCCTCACCTGGACCCTAAACCGTCCCCGTCCCCTAACCCTAACCCTAGCCCGAACCCTAACCCTAACTCTTCCCCGAAGCCTGACCCTCACCCGTCCCCTAATCCTAACCCGTACGCTGACACTAACCCGCGCCCTCACACGTACGCTCCCCCTAGAGCGTTGTCGTACCCTCACCTGGACCCTAAACCGTCCCCGTCCCCTAACCCTAACCCTAGCCCGAAACCTAACCCTAACCCTTCCCCGAAGCCTGACCCTCACCCGTCCCCTAATCCTAACCCGTACGCTGACACTAACCCGCGCCCTCACACGTACGCTCCCCCTAGAGCGTTGTCGTACCCTCACCTGGACCCTAAACCGTCCCCGTCCCCTAACCCTAACCCTAGCCCGAACCCTAACCCTAACCCTTCCCCGAAGCCTGACCCTCACCCGTCCCCTAATCCTAACCCGTACTCTGACACTAACCCATGCCCTCACACGTACGCTCCCCCTAGAGCGTTGTCGTACCCTCACCTGGACCCTAAACCGTCCCCGTCCCCTAACCCTAACCCTAGCCCGAACCCTAACCCTAACCCTTCCCCGAAGCCTGACCCTCAGCCGTCCCCTAATCGTAACCCGTACGCTGACACTAACTCGCGCCCTCACACGTACGCTCCCCCTAGAGCGTTGTCGTACCCTCACCTGGACCCTAAACCATCCCCGTCCCCTAACCCTAACCCTAGCCCGAACCCTAACCCTAACCCTTCCCCGAAGCCTGAACCTCAGCCGTCCCCTAATCCTAACCCGTACGCTGACACTAACGCGCGCCCTCACACGTACACTCCCCCTAGAGCGTTGTCGTACCCTCACCTGGACCCTAAACCGTCCCCGTCCCCTAACCCTAACCCTAGCCCGAACCCTAACCCTAACCCTTCCCCGAAGCCTGACCCTCACCCGTCCCCTAATCCTAACCCGTACGCTGACACTAACCCGCGCCCTCACACGTACGCTCCCCCTAGAGCGTTGTCGTACCCTCACCTGGACCCTAAACCGTCCCCGTCCCCTAACTCTAACCCGAACCCTAACCCTAACCCTTCCCCGAAGCCTGACCCTCACCCGTCCCCTAATCCTAACCCGTACGCTGACACTAACCCGCGCCCTCACACGTACGCTCCCCCTAGAGCGTTGTCGTACCCTCACCTGGACCCTAAACCGTCCCCGTCCCCTAACCCTAACCCTAGCCCGAACCCTAACCCTAACCCTTCCCCGAAGCCTGACCCTCACCCGTCCCCTAATCCTAACCCGTACGCTGACACTAACCCGCGCCCTCACACGTACGCTCCCCCTAGAGCGTTGTCGTACCCTCACCTGGACCCTAAACCGTCCCTGTCCCCTAACCCTAACCCTAGCCCGAACCCTAACCCTAACGCTTCCCCGAAGCCTGACCCTCACCCGTCCCCTAATCCTAACCCGTACACTGACACTAACCCGCGCCCTCACACGTACGCTCCCCCTAGAGCGTTGTCGTACCCTCACCTGGACCCTAAACCGTCCCCGTCCCCTAACCCTAACCCTAGCCCGAACCCTAACCCTAACCCTTCCCCGAAGCCTGACCCTCACCCGTCCCCTAATCCTAACCCGTACGCTGACACTAACCCGCGCCCTCACACGTACGCTCCCCCTAGAGCGTTGTCGTACCCTCACCTGGACCCTAAACCGTCCCCGTCCCCTAACCCTAACCCTAGCCCGAACCCTAACCCTAACACTTCCCCAAAGCCTGACCCTCACCCGTCCCCTAATCCTAACCCGTACGCTGACACTAACCCGCGCCCTCACACGTACGCTCCCCCTAGAGCGTTGTCGTACCCTCACCTGGACCCTAAACCATCCCCGTCCCCTAACCCTAACCCTAGCCCGAACCCTAACCCTAACCCTTCCCCGAAGCCTGACCCTCAGCCGTCCCCTAATCCTAACCCGTACGCTGACACTAACCCGCGCCCTCACACGTACGCTCCACCTAGAGCATTGTCGTACCCTCACCTGGACCCTAAACCGTCCCCGTCCCCTAACCCTAACCCTAGCCCGAACCCTAACCCTAACCCTTCCCCGAAGCCTGACCCTCAGCCGTCCCCTAATGCTAACCCGTACGCTGACACTAACCCGCGCCCTCACACGTACGCTCCCCCTAGAGCGTTGTCGTACCCTCACCTGGACCCTAAACCGTCCCCGTCCCCTAACCCTAACCCTAGCCCGAACCCTAACCCTAACCCTTCCCCGAAGCCTGACCCTCACCCGTCCCCTAATCCTAACCCGTACGCTGACACTAACCCGCGCTCTCACACGTACGCTCCCCCTAGAGCGTTGTCGTACCCTCACCTGGACCCTAAACCGTCCCCGTCCCCTAACCCTAACCCTAGCCCGAACCCTAACCCTAACCCTTCCCCGAAGCCTGACCCTCACCCGTCCCCTAATCCTAACCCGTACGCTGACACTAACCCGCGCCCTCACACGTACGCTCCCCCTAGAGCGTTGTCGTACCCTCACCTGGACCCTAAACCGTCCCCGTCCCCTAACCCTAACCCTAGCCCGAACCCTAACCCTAACCCTTCCCCGAAGCCTGACCCTCACCCGTCCCCTAATCCTAACCCGTACGCTGACACTAACCCGCGCCCTCACACGTACGCTCCCCCTAGAGCGTTGTCGTACCCTCACCTGGACCCTAAACCGTCCCTGTCCCCTAACCCTAACCCTAGCCCGAACCCTAACCCTAACCCTTCCCCGAAGCCTGACCCTCACCCGTCCCCTAATCCTAACCCGTACGCTGACACTAACCCGCGCCCTCACACGTACGCTCACCCTAGAGCGTTGTCGTACCCTCACCTGGACCCTAAACCGTCCCCGTCCCCTAACCCTAACCCTAGCCCGAACCCTAACCCTAACCCTTCCCCGAAGCCTGACCCTCACCCGTCCCCTAATCCTAACCCGTACGCTGACACTAACCCGCGCCCTCACACGTACGCTCCCCCTAGAGCGTTGTCGTACCCTCACCTGGACCCTAAACCGTCCCCGTCCCCTAACCCTAACCCTAGCCCGAACCCTAACCCTAACACTTCCCCAAAGCCTGACCCTCACCCGTCCCCTAATCCTAACCCGTACGCTGACACTAACCCGCGCCCTCAAACGTACGCTCCCCCTAGAGCGTTGTCGTACCCTCACCTGGACCCTAAACCATCCCCGTCCCCTAACCCTAACCCTAGCCCGAACCCTAACCCTAACCCTTCCCCGAAGCCTGACCCTCAGCCGTCCCCTAATCCTAACCCGTACGCTGACACTAACCCGCGCCCTCACACGTACGCTCCCCATAGAGCGTTGTCGTACCCTCACCTGGACCCTAAACCGTCCCCGTCCCCTAACCCTAACCCGAACCCTAACCCTAACCCTTCCCCGAAGCCTGACTCTCACCCGTCCCCTAATCCTAACCCGTACGCTGACACTAACCCGCGCCCTCACACGTACGCTCCCCCTAGAGCGTTGTCGTACCCTCACCTGGACCCTAAACCGTCCCCGTCCCCTAACCCTAACCCTAGCCCGAACCCTAACCCTAACCCTTCCCCGAAGCCTGACCCTCACCCGTCCCGTAATCCTAACCCGTACGCTGACACTAACCCGCGCCCTCACACGTACGCTCCCCCTAGAGCGTTGTCGTACCCTCACCTGGACCCTAAACCGTCCCCGTCCCCTAACCCTAACCCTAGCCTGAACCCTAACCCTAACCCTTCCCCGAAGCCTGACCCTCAGCCGTCCCCTAATCCTAACCCGTACGCTGACACTAACTCGTGCCCTCACACGTACGCTCCCCCTAGAGCGTTGTCGTACCCTCACCTGGACCCTAAACCGTCCCCGTCCCCTAACCCTAACCCTAGCCCGAACCCTAACCCTAACCCTTCCCCGAAGCCTGACCCTCACCCGTCCCCTAATCCTAACCCGTACTCCGACACTGACACGCGCCCTCACACGTACGCTCCCCCTAAAGCGTTGTCGTACCATCACGTGGACCCTAAACCGTCCCCGTCCCCTAACCCTAACCCTAGCCCGAACCCTAACCCTAACCCTTCCCCGAAGCCTGACCCTCACCCGTCCCCTAATCCTAACCCGTACGCTGACACTAACCCGCGCCCTCACACGTACGCTCCCCCTAGAGCGTTGTCGTACCCTCACCTGGACCCTAAACCGTCCCCGTCCCCTAACCCTAACCCTAGCCCGAACCCTAACCCTAAACCTTCCCCGAAGCCTGACCCTCAGCCGTCCCCTAATCCTAACCCGTACGCTGACACTAACCCGCGCCCTCACACGTACGCTCCCCCTAGAGCGTTGTCGTACCCTCACCTGGACCCTAAACCGTCCCCGTCCCCTAACCCTAACCCTAGCCTGAACCCTAACCCTAACCCTTCCCCGAAGCCTGACCCTCAGCCGTCCCCTAATCCTAACCCGTACGCTGACACTAACCCGCGCCCTCACACGTACGCTCCCCCTAGAGCGTTGTCGTACCCTCACCTGGACCCTAAACCGTCCCCGTCCCCTAACCCTAACCCTAGCCCGAACCCTAACCCTAACCCTTCCCCGAAGCCTGACCCTCACCCGTCCCCTAATCCTAACCCGTACTCCGACACTGACACGCGCCCTCACACGTACGCTCCCCCTAAAGCGTTGTCGTACCATCACGTGGACCCTAAAACGTCCCCGTCCCTTAACCCTAACCCTAGCCTGAACCCTAACCCTAACCCTTCCCCGAAGCCTGACCCTCACCCGTCCCCTAATCCTAACCCGTACGCTGACACTAACCCGCGCCCTCACACGTACGCTCCCCCTAGAGCGTTGTCGTACCCTCACCTGGACCCTAAACCGTCCCCGTCCCCTAACCCTAACCCTAGCCCGAACCCTAACCCTAACCCTTCCCCGAAGCCTGACCCTCACCCGTCCCCTAATCCTAACCCGTACGCTGACACTAACCCACGCCCTCACACGTACGCTCCCCCTAGAGCGTTGTCGTACCCTCACCTGGACCCTAAACCGTCCCCGTCCCCTAACCCTAACCCTAGCCCGAACCCTAACCCTAACTCTTCCCCGAAGCCTGACCCTCACCCGTCCCCTAATCCTAACCCGTACGCTGACACTAACCCGCGCCCTCACACGTACGCTCCCCCTAGAGCGTTGTCGTACCCTCACCTGGACCCTAAACCGTCCCCGTCCCCTAACCCTAACCCTAGCCCGAAACCTAACCCTAACCCTTCCCCGAAGCCTGACCCTCACCCGTCCCCTAATCCTAACCCGTACGCTGACACTAACCCGCGCCCTCACACGTACGCTCCCCCTAGAGCGTTGTCGTACCCTCACCTGGACCCTAAACCGTCCCCGTCCCCTAACCCTAACCCTAGCCCGAACCCTAACCCTAACCCTTCCCCGAAGCCTGACCCTCACCCGTCCCCTAATCCTAACCCGTACGCTGACACTAACCCATGCCCTCACACGTACGCTCCCCCTAGAGCGTTGTCGTACCCTCACCTGGACCCTAAACCGTCCCCGTCCCCTAACCCTAACCCTAGCCCGAACCCTAACCCTAACCCTTCCCCGAAGCCTGACCCTCAGCCGTCCCCTAATCGTAACCCGTACGCTGACACTAACTCGCGCCCTCACACGTACGCTCCCCCTAGAGCGTTGTCGTACCCTCACCTGGACCCTAAACCATCCCCGTCCCCTAACCCTAACCCTAGCCCGAACCCTAACCCTAACCCTTCCCCGAAGCCTGAACCTCAGCCGTCCCCTAATCCTAACCCGTACGCTGACACTAACGCGCGCCCTCACACGTACACTCCCCCTAGAGCGTTGTCGTACCCTCACCTGGACCCGAAACCGTCCCCGTCCCCTAACCCTAACCCTAGCCCGAACCCTAACCCTAACCCTTCCCCGAAGCCTGACCCTCACCCGTCCCCTAATCCTAACCCGTACGCTGACACTAACCCGCGCCCTCACACGTACGCTCCCCCTAGAGCGTTGTCGTACCCTCACCTGGACCCTAAACCGTCCCCGTCCCCTAACCCTAACCCTAGCCCGAACCCTAACCCTAACCCTTCCCCGAAGCCTGACCCTCACCCGTCCCCTAATCCTAACCCGTACGCTGACACTAACCCGCGCCCTCACACGTACGCTCCCCCTAGAGCGTTGTCGTACCCTCACCTGGACCCTAAACCATCCCTGTCCCCTAACCCTAACCCTAGCCCGAACCCTAACCCTAACGCTTCCCCGAAGCCTGACCCTCACCCGTCCCCTAATCCTAACCCGTACACTGACACTAACCCGCGCCCTCACACGTACGCTCCCCCTAGAGCGTTGTCGTACCCTCACCTGGACCCTAAACCGTCCCCGTCCCCTAACCCTAACCCTAGCCCGAACCCTAACCCTAACCCTTCCCCGAAGCCTGACCCTCACCCGTCCCCTAATCCTAACCCGTACGCTGACACTAACCCGCGCCCTCACACGTACGCTCCCCCTAGAGCGTTGTCGTACCCTCACCTGGACCCTAAACCGTCCCCGTCCCCTAACCCTAACCCTAGCCCGAACCCTAACCCTAACACTTCCCCAAAGCCTGACCCTCACCCGTCCCCTAATCCTAACCCGTACGCTGACACTAACCCGCGCCCTCACACGTACGCTCCCCCTAGAGCGTTGTCGTACCCTCACCTGGACCCTAAACCATCCCCGTCCCCTAACCCTAACCCTAGCCCGAACCCTAACCCTAACCCTTCCCCGAAGCCTGACCCTCAGCCGTCCCCTAATCCTAACCCGTACGCTGACACTAACCCGCGCCCTCACACGTACGCTCCACCTAGAGCATTGTCGTACCCTCACCTGGACCCTAAACCGTCCCCGTCCCCTAACCCTAACCCTAGCCCGAACCCTAACCCTAACCCTTCCCCGAAGCCTGACCCTCAGCCGTCCCCTAATGCTAACCCGTACGCTGACACTAACCCGCGCCCTCACACGTACGCTCCCCCTAGAGCGTTGTCGTACCCTCACCTGGACCCTAAACCGTCCCCGTCCCCTAACCCTAACCCTAGCCCGAACCCTAACCCTAACCCTTCCCCGAAGCCTGACCCTCACCCGTCCCCTAATCCTAACCCGTACGCTGACACTAACCCGCGCCCTCACACGTACGCTCCCCCTAGAGCGTTGTCGTACCCTCACCTGGACCCTAAACCGTCCCCGTCCCCTAACCCTAACCCTAGCCCGAACCCTAACCCTAACCCTTCCCCGAAGCCTGACCCTCACCCGTCCCCTAATCCTAACCCGTACGCTGACACTAACCCGCGCCCTCACACGTACGCTCCCCCTAGAGCGTTGTCGTACCCTCACCTGGACCCTAAACCGTCCCCGTCCCCTAACCCTAACCCTAGCCCGAACCCTAACCCTAACCCTTCCCCGAAGCCTGACCCTCACCCGTCCCCTAATCCTAACCCGTACGCTGACACTATCCCGCGCCCTCACACGTACGCTCCCCCTAGAGCGTTGTCGTACCCTCACCTGGACCCTAAACCGTCCCCGTCCCCTAACCCTAACCCTAGCCCGAACCCTAACCCTAACCCTTCCCCGAAGCCTGACCCTCAGCCGTCCCCTAATCCTAACCCGTACGCTGATACTAACCCGCGCCCTCACACGTACGCTCCCCCTAGAGCGTTGTCGTACCCTCACCTGGACCCTAAACCGTCCCCGTCCCCTAACCCTAACCCTAGCCCGAACCCTAACCCTAACCCTTCCCCGAAGCCTGACCCTCAGCCGTCCCTTAATCCTAACCCGTACGCTGACACTAGCCCGCGCCCTCACACGTACGCTCCCCCTAGAGCGTTGTCGTACCCTCACCTGGACCATAAACCGTCCCCGTCCCCTAACCCTAACCCTAGCCCGAACCCTAACCCTAACCCTTCCCCGAAGCCTGACCCTCAGCCGTCCCCTAATCCTAACCCGTACGCTGACACTAACCCGCGCCCTCACACGTACGCTCCCCCTAGAGCATTGTCGTACCCTCACCTGGACCCTAAACCGTCCCCGTCCCCTAACCCTAACCCTAGCCCGAACCCTAACCCTAACCCTTCCCCGAAGCCTGACCCTCAGCCGTCCCCTAATCCTAACCCGTACGCTGACACTAACCCGCGCCCTCACACGTACGCTCCCCCTAGAGCATTGTCGTACCCTCACCTGGACCCTAAACCGTCCCCGTCCCCTAACCCTAACCCTAGCCCGAACCCTAACCCTAACCCTTCCCCGAAGCCTGACCCTCATCCGTCCCCTAATCCTAACCCGTACGCTGACACTAACCCGCGCCCTCACACGTACGCTCCCCCTAGAGCGTTGTCGTACCCTCACCTGGACCCTAAACCGTCCCCGTCCCCTAACCCTAACCCTAGCCCGAACCCTAACCCTAACCCTTCCCCGAAGCCTGACCCTCACCCGTCCCCTAATCCTAACCCGTACGCTGACACTAACCCGCGCCCTCACATGTACGCTCCCCCTAGAGCGTTGTCGTACCCTCACCTGGACCCTGAACCGTCCCCGTCCCCTAACCCTAACCCTAGCCCGAACCCTAACCCTAACCCTTCCCCGAAGCCTGACCCTCAGCCGTCCCCTAATCCTAACCCGTACGCTGACACTAACCCGCGCCCTCACACGTACGCTCCCCCTAGAGCGTTGTCGTACCCTCACCTGGACCCTAAACCGTCCCCGTCCCCTAACCCTAACCCTAGCCCGAACCCTAACCCTAACCCTTCCCCGAAGCCTGACCCTCACCCGTCCCCTAATCCTAACCCGTACGCTGACACTAACCCGCGCCCTCACACGTACGCTCCCCCTAGAGCGTTGTCGTACCCTCACCTGGACCCTAAACCGTCCCCGTCCCCTAACCCTAACCCTAGCCCGAACCCTAACCCTAACCCTTCCCCGAAGCCTGACCCTCACCCGTCCCCTAATCCTAACCCGTACGCTGACACTAACACGCGCCCTCACACGTACGCTCCCCCTAGAGCGTTGTCGTACCCTCACCTGGACCCTAAACCGTCCCCGTCCCCTAACCCTAACCCTAGCCCGAACCCTAACCCTAACCCTTCCCCGAAGCCTGACCCTCAGCCGTCCCCTAAATCTAACCCGTACGCTGACACTAACCCGCGCCCTCACACGTACGCTCCCCCTAGAGCGTTGTCGTACCCTCACCTGGACCCTAAACCGTCCCCGTCCCCTAACCCTAACCCTAGCCCGAACCCTAACCCTAACCCTTCCCCGAAGCCTGACCCTCACCCGTCCCCTAATCCTAACCCGTACGCTGACACTAACCCGCGCCCTCACACGTACGCTCCCCCTAGAGCGTTGTCGTACCCTCACCTGGACCCTAAACCGTCCCCGTCCCCTAACCCTAACCCTAGCCCGAACCCTAACCCTAACCCTTCCCCGAAGCCTGACCCTCAGCCGTCCCCTAATCCTAACCCGTACGCTGACACTAACCCGCGCCCTCACACATACGCTCCCCCTAGAGCGTTGTCGTACCCTCACCTGGACCCTAAACCGTCCCCGTCCCCTAACCCTAACCCTAGCCCGAACCCTAACCCTAACCCTTCCCCGAAGCCTGACCCTCACCAGTCCCCTAATCCTAACCCGTACTCCGACACTGACACGCGTCCTCACACGTACGCTCCCCCTAAAGCGTTGTCGTACCATCACGTGGACCCTAAACCGTCCCCGTTCCCTAAACCTAACCCTAGCCCGAACCCTAACCCTAACCCTTCCCCGAAGCCTGACCCTCACCCGGCCCCTAATCCTAACCCGTACGCTGACACTAACCCGCACCCTCACACGTACGCTCCCCCTAGAGCGTTGTCGTACCCTCACCTGGACCCTAAACCGTCCCCGTCCCCTAACCCTAACCCTAGCCCGAACCCTAACCCTAACCCTTCCCCGAAGCCTGACCCTCACCCGTCCCCTAATCCTAACCCGTACGCTGACACTAACCCGCGCCCTCACACGTACGCTCCCCCTAGAGCGTTGTCGTACCCTCACCTGGACCCTAAACCGTCCCCGTCCCCTAACCCTAACCCTAGCCCGAACCCTAACCCTAACCCTTCCCCAAAGCCTGACCCTCACCCGTCCCCTAATCCTAACGCGTACGCTGACACTAACCCGCGCCCTCACACGTACGCTCCCCCTAGAGCGTTGTCGTACCCTCACCTGGACCCTAGACCGTCCCCGTCCCCTAACCCTAACCCTAGCCCGAACCTTAACCCTAACCATTCCCCGAAGCCTGACCCTCAGCCGTCCCCTAATCCTAACACTTACGCTGACACTAACCCGCGCCCTCACACGTACGCTCCCCCTAGAGCGTTGTCGTACCCTCACCTGGACCCTAGACCGTCCCCGTCCCCTAACCCTAACCCTACCCCGAACCCTAACCCTAACACTTCCCCGAAGCCTGACCCTCACCCGGCCCCTAATCCTAACCCGTACGCTGACACTAACCCGCGCCCTCACACGTACGCTCCCCCTAGAGCGTTGTCGTACCCTCACCTGGACCCTAGACCGTCCCCGTCCCCTAACCCTAACCCTAGCCCGAACCCTAACCCTAACCCTTCCCCGAAGCCTGACCCTCACCCGACCCCTAATCCTAACCCGTACGCTGACACTAACCCGCGCCCTCACACGTACGCTCCCCCTAGAGCGTTGTCGTACCCTCACCTGGACCCTAGACCGTCCCCGTCCCCTAACCCTAACCCTAGCCCGAACCCTAACCCTAACCCTTCCCCGAAGCCTGACCCTCACCCATCCCCTAATCCTAAGCCGTACGCTGACACTAACCCGCGCCCTCACACGTACGCTCCCCCTAGAGCGTTGTCGTACCCTCACCTGGACCCTAAACCGTCCCCGTCCCCTAACCCTAACCCTAGCCCGAACCCTAACCCTAACCCTTCCCCGAAGCCTGAACCTCAGCCGTCCCCTAATCCTAACCCGTACGCTGACACTAACCCGCGCCCTCACACGTACGCTCCCCCTAGAGCGTTGTCGTACCCTCACCTGGACGCTAAACCGTCCCCGTCCCCTAACCCTAACCCTAGCCCGAACCCTAACCCTAACCCTTCCCCGAAGCCTGACCCTCACCCGTCCCCTAATCCTAACCCGTACGCTGACACTAACCCGTGCCCTCACACGTACGCTCCCCCTAGAGCGTTGTCGTACCCTCACCTGGACCCTAAACCGTCCCCGTCCCCTAACCCTAACCCTAGCCCGAACCCTAACCCTAACCCTTCCCCGAAGCCTGACCCTCACCCGTCCCCTAATCCTAACCCGTACGCTGACACTAACCCGCGCCCTCACACGTACGCTCCCCCTAGAGCGTTGTCGTACCCTCACCTGGACCCTAAACCGTCCCCGTCCCCTAACCCTAACCCTAGCCTGAACCCTAACCCTAACCCTTCCCCGAAGCCTGACCCTCACCCGTCCCCTAATCCTAACCCGTACCCTGACACTAACCCGCGCCCTCACACGTACGCTCCCCCTAAAGCGTTGTCGTACCCTCACCAGGATCCTAAACCGTCCCTGTCCCCTAACACTAACCCTATCCCGAACCCTAACCCAAACCCTTCGCCGAAGCCTGACCCTCACCCGTCCACTAATCCTAACCAATACGCTGACACTAACCCGCGCCCTCACACGTACGCTCCCCCTAAAGCGTTGTCGTACCCTCACCTGGACCCTAAACCGTCCCCGTCCCCTAACCCTAACCCTAGCCCGAACCCTAACCCTAACCCTTCCCCCAAGCCTGACCCTCACCCGACCCCTAATCCTAACCCGTACGGTGACACTAACCTGAGCCCTCACACGTACGCTCCCCCTAAAGCGTTGTCGTACCCTCACGTGGTCTCTAAACCGTCCCCGTCCCCTAACCCTAACCCTGGCCCGAACCCTAACCCTAACCATTCCCCGAAGCCTGACCCTCACCCGTACCCTAATCCTAACCCGTACGATGACACTAACCCTCGCCCTCACACGTACGCTCCCCCTAAAGCGTTGTCGTACCCTCACCTGGACCCTAAACCGTCCCCGTCCCCTAAACGAAACCCTAGCCCGAACACTAACCCTAACCCTTCCACGAAGCCTGACCCTCAGCCGTCCCCTAATCCTAACCCGTACGCTGACACTAACCCGCGCCCTCACACGTACGCTCCCCCTAAAGCCTTGTCGTACCCTCACCTGGACCATAAACCGTCCCCGTCCCCTAACCCTAACCCTAGCCCGTACCCTAACCCTAAAACTTCCCCGAAGCCTGACCCTCAACCGTCCCCTAATCCTAACCCGTACGCTGACACTAACCCGCGCCCTCACACGTACGCTCCCCCTAGAGCGTTGTCGTACCCTCACATGTACCCTAAACCGTCCCCGTCCCCTAACCCTAACCCTAGCCCGAACCCTAACCCTAACCCTTCCCCGAAGCCTGACCCTCACCCGTCCCCTAATCCTAGCCCGTACGCTAACACTAACCCGTACCCTAACACGTACGCTCATCCTAAACCATTGTCGCACCCTAACCTGTACCCTAAACTGTCCCTCTCCCCTAACCCTAACCCTAACCCTTACCCGAAGCCTTACCCTCACCCGTCCCCTAATCCTAACCCGTACACTAACACTAAACCTTACCCTTACATGTACGCTATCCCTAAACCGTTGTCGTACCCTAACCTGTACCCTAAACCGTCCCCGTTCCCTAACCGTAACCCTAACCCGAAGCGTTACCCTAACACTTACCCTAATCCTAAACGGTACACTACACTGACCTGTACCCTAACACTTTCGCTCACCCTAAACCATTGTCGCATCCTAATTCATACCTGTTCCCTAACCCTAACCTTAACCCTAACCCTAAACCCACTCATAGCACTATAGCTCAGGAAAATTAAAATAACAAGAAACAACCACCGCAAAGTTTAGGGCTTCTCTGTTTACAAGAGCCTCGACTACGGTACAAATTAAATATCCTTGAAAGAGAGAAATGGATAAAGAAGTTTTCGTACTTACGTACAATGAATATCACTCAACAATGAAATCAATGTCGTCAGGCCCGTACAAGCATAATGAATGGATTTAGGTACGATGATTCAAAGGAAATAAGTCACACAGAAAAAGAAACTTATCATAAGATATCACTTATAGAGGGAATGTAAACTTGGCTACACATGAACTGAATTACAAAACAGAACAGAGTCTCACATTTAGAAAACAAACTTATGCTTTCTTAAGGGGAATGGTGAGTTGGGTTGCTGCGTAAAACCAGAGATTGAAATTAGCACAGATACTATTCCATAAGCCAAATATCTAATAGACAAGATATACTCCTTGCTCAACGAATTAGACTCAACACCGCCTATTCACCGCAGAGGAATATATCTGACAATAAGAATATTAAAACGTATGTATTTATATGTCTCCGTAAGAGAATCAAGTGTGTGTAGAGCAGTATACACAGCCGTGAAAATCAACTAAACCCCATTATTAAAATAAATTTCAAAAACAAAGACAGTGAAGGAGAGAAAGTTCTTAAATAATTCGTTCAGGGCTTGTGATGAAACTTGGATTTACCACATCTACACCCACAGCTGGGTGAGACATAAGGCAGGACATTTGGGGCTGAGAGGATTGGTGAGGTTCGGTGAGCAAATGCAGACCCTTTGAAGTAATACGGTATGCTACCCATTCCATGGGTCCCAACTCTCCTGGTTTAAGGGATTCTTCCTACAGCTAAAACATGCATGGGAAACCCAGAGGATTGTACACCATGTGATCGGGCAACGTTTCTAAAACCCATCTCATTTTTTGTCCCCTGGTACACGGGTTCGCCATTCCAGACGCTTTACTAAAAATCTCCCCACGTGGAGAGTCAGTGCCTTAAAACTCCTG
Source organism: Globicephala melas (assembly GCF_963455315.2). NCBI lineage: Eukaryota > Metazoa > Chordata > Mammalia > Artiodactyla > Delphinidae > Globicephala > Globicephala melas. Next base: position 3,859 of record NW_027207450.1, on the reverse strand, counting down.
TTTGGCACAGTTAGCAATTTCTGCGGAGGTTGAACGGGAATAGGGAGAACCAATGAGAGACTAGCTGTAGGTGTTTGGACGGTCACATTTCACTCTAATTTCCCACCAGGAAGAGGAATTAACAAAAGGCTCAGCGTGCCGTGATGAAACAAGATTAGGGCCTGAAGCAATCCTGCAGTTTTGCGGCCAGCCCACAAGAAAGCGAGTTGAAGAAAGGACCTCAGGGGCACTGTAATTCATAAACCTGCAGAGTTATAAATGACAGCTATCGTCCAAAAATATATTGAGGTAAGGCTGCGAAGAGGACTTGAAAGCAAGGCACAATTGCAGGAAATATATTTCAGGAGGTAGATGGAAACTGCATTTAAAGCATATGAAAAGCGGCAGAACTTCGACAATGATGCACTTGGCCAAAAAGGGCGTATGCGTTTTTTTCCTGAATACATGCAGGAAAAAACGCATACGCTCTTTTTGTCCAAATAAGCAAGCCTGCAACGGAGATCTGCACTACAATGAAGTCTCACTTCCCCCCGGTCAAAAGGGCCATCTGAAAAAAGTGTAAAATCCAGAAAGGCAGGACAGGCCATGGAGAACAGGGAGCCTTGTTATGCTGATGGGCGGGATGTAAATGGCCAACAGCCACTCGGGAGAAGTGTATGGTGTTTCCTGAAACACCTAAAAAACAAAGCAACAGAGCCTAGGTTGCTTCCACCTATGGCCCTATAGCTTAGGGAAATTAAAATCAAAAAGACACAGCCACCCCAAAGTTTGGGACGGCTCTGTTTACAAGAACCTCGTTTACGGTACAAGTTCAATATCGCAGAAAGTGAAAAATGGATAAAGAAGTTGTGGTACTTACGTACAATGCAATATCACTCAGCAATGAAATCTATGTCATCAGGCCCGTAGCAACATAATGAGTGGATTCAGGTATGATGATTCTAACTGAAATAAGTCACACAGAAAAAGAAACTAGTCATAAGATAACACTTATAGAGGGAATGTAAACTTGGCTACACATGAACTGAATTACAAAACAGAACAGAGTCTCACATTTAGAAAACAAACTTTTGCTTGCTTAAGGGGAAAGGTGAGTTGGGGTGCTGCATAAAACCAGAGATTGAAATTAGCACAGATACCGTTCCATAAGCCAGTAATAGACAAGATATACTCCTTGTTCAACGAAGTGGACTCAACACCCCCTATTCACCGCAGAGGAATACATCTGACTAGTAAGAATCTTAAAACCTATGTATTTATAGGTCTCCGTAAGAGGATCAAGTGTGCATCGAGCGGCATAAACACAGCAGTGCAAATCAGCTAAACCCCATTATAAAAATAAATTTCAAAATCAAAACACAAAGACAGTGAAAGAGAGAGAAATTCTTAAATAATTCGTTCAGGGCTTGTGATGAAACCTGGATTTACCACATCTACACCCACAGCTGGGTGAGACATAAGGCTGGACACTTGGGGCTGTGAGGATTGGTGAGGTTCGGTGAGCAAATGCAGACCCTTTGAAGTAGTACTGCGTGCTACCCATTCCATGGGTCCCAACCCTCCAGGTTTAAGGGATTCTTCCTACAGCTAAAACATGCGTGGGAAACCCAGAGGATGGTCCACAGTGTGATCGGGCAAGGTTTCTAAAACGCATCTCATTATTCGTCCTCTGGTACTCGGGTTCGCCATTCCAGACGCTTTACTAACAATCTCCCCACTTGGAGAGTCAGTGCTTGTAACCTCCTGTTTGGCACACTCTGCAATTTCTGCGGAGGATGAACGGGAATAGGGAGAACCAATGAGAGACTAGCTGTAGGTGTTTGGACGGGCACATTTCACTCTAATTTCCCACCAGGATGTAGAATTAACCAAAGACTCAGCGTGCCGTGCCGGAACCAGAATAGGGCCTGAAGCAATCCTGTTGATTTGCGGCCAGCTCACAGAAAGCGAGCTGAAAAAAGGAGCTCAGGGTCACTGCAATTCACAAACCTGCAGAGTTATAAAGGACAACTATCGTCCAAAAATATATTGAGGTAAGGCTGCCAAGAGGACTTGAAAGCAAGGCACAATTGCAGGAAACAGATTTCAGGAGGTAGATTGGAATTGCATTTAAAGCATATGAAAAGCGGCAGATCTTCGGCAACGATGCACTTGGCCAAAAAGGGCGTATGCGTTTTATCCTGAATATATTCAGGATAAAACACATACGCCCTTTTTGGCCAACCAAGCAAGCAGGAAATTCAAATCTGCACTACAAAGAAGTCTCATCCTAACACGTACCCTAACCCTATCCCACTACCGTACCCTAACCTGTACCTGAGACCGTACCCGTTCCCTAACCCTAACCCTTACCGTAAGCTGTACACAAACACTAACCCGTACGCTAACATGTACCCTAACAGTAACACATAGCCATACACTAAACTTTATCCTAACCCTATCCCGTATCCTAACCCTTTCCCTAAACCGTACCATAACCCGTACCCTAATCCTAACCTATCCCCTAACACTAACCCATAACCTAACCCGTACCCTAATCCTAACCCATACACTAACACGTACCCTAACCCTAACCCGTTGTCATACCCTAACCTGTAACCTAATCCGTACCCATTCCCTAACCCTAACCCTAACCCTTACACTATCCCGTACCATAATCCTAACCTGTACACTAACACTAAACCGTACCCTAACACTTACCCTACTCCTAACCCGTGGTCATACCCTAAACTGTACCCCAAACCATACCCGTTCCCTAACCCTAACCCTAAACCTTACCCTAAACCATACCTTAATCCTAACCCGTACACTAACACTAAACTGTACCCTAACACGTACCCTAACCCTAACCCTTTGTTGTTCCCTATACTGTACCCTAAACTGTACCCCTTCCTTAACACTAAACCTAACCCTAACCCTTACCCTAACCCGTACCTAACACTAACCCATACACTAAACCTAACCATAACCCTGAACGTAAACCGTACCCTAATCCTAACCCATACCCTAACACTAACCCATACCTTAACCCGTACCCTAACACTAAACCATAGCCATACCCTAAACTGTACCCTAACACTAACCCGTACCATAACCCTAACCCTAAACCAAACTCTAAGCCGTACAATAATCCTAACCCGTATCCTAACCCTAAACCTTACCCTAAACCCTAATCCTTACCCCTAGCTTAATTTTGTTTTTTTGTATTTAAAAAAATATTTTCTTGGGTTAAAACAAACTAGCAGAACAACAAAATAGGGGGCTTCGCTGGTGGTGCGGTGGTTAGAATCTGCCTGCTAATGCAGGGGACACAGGTTCGAGCCCTGGTCTGGGAGGATCCCACATGCCATGGAGCAACTAGGCCCATAAGCCACAACCAGTGAGCCCTCGCATCTGGAGCCTGTGCTCTGCAACAAGAGAGGCCGCAATAGTGAGAGGCCCACGCACCGAGATCAAGAGTGGCCCCCCACTTGCCACAACTAGAGAAAGCCCTCACACGGAAACTCAGACCCAACACAACAAAAATAAATAAATAAATAATAAACTCCTACCCCCCCCCAAAAAAAGAACAACAAAATAAAACAGAAAGTAACCTGAGTGTCCCTCCAAAAGCTGAGTCTGAAATAGCTGGAACTTCTGTTCTGTGGACTGTTACGTGGCCTATAAAAGTGTGAGAGCTGCATCTGTTTGTCTACAGTGAGAAGCATGATATTCCAGATGTAGAGAACACCTGGATAAAATGAGAACTCTACACATTATGCTGGTCGCTTCAGTAAATGGGAAAGGATGGCAAGTGGTAAAATATTATCTTTTCCTTTAATTTTTTAAATTTCACTTGTTACAAAGAACTTCAATTATA